>NC_028452.1:35433804-35733804 GCF_000263155.2 Setaria italica
CTTAGTCCTTGGCGGCCGGGGACTTAAGTCACCGAGTGTCCTAGGGTGACACTGGGTGAAGGGTTGTTTGCCGAGTCTCTAACCTAGGACACTCGGCAAAGCTATTTGAAAAAAATTTAAAAAATATCCAACAGTTTCAAAAAATTGTCAAAAATTTACATGAAATAATATATATTCTCTATTGACTATACAAAAAGTTTTGTCATCAAATCAAAACTCGACCGTCATTTTGACTCCAAATCTTATGTAATCCTTCTCAACGTTACTATTCTTCTTCTGAAATGCTTCGGTTTGTAAACATCGTATGTGACGAAATGTGCAAAATATTCTCAATTTTTTTCCACAGCCTCCACCTATGATATCATCATATCATGACAAATCTCATGATTTTCAGACTTTGCTTGTGTTTTTATAATTTAAAAATACCACTCCACACGTTCGTGGTCGTATTTCCTGTCGTTGTCAAGATCAGCGGATCAAGACTTAGACTAGTAAATTTCTTTTATGCGCGTAAGCCTCAGGTGGTTGCGTGGGAGACACAGATTTAGACTGGTTCGGGCGAAGGAGGCCCTACGTCCAATATTGGGGATGTTCGTGTTGCCCACGCGGGGGTTCTGTAGTAGGGGGTTACAAATGGATGAGAGAGGGACTGGTCCCAAGTCTCTTTGGTACTTGCGCTCTCAGGGAGAGTTGTAGTGTACTATGACGTGAGGGAGAAAAAGCCGATCGATTGATCCCTTGATCCCCCTCTCCGGCCTCGGGTTCCTCCTTTTATATCGCAAGGGGGTGGCTGGAGTTACAGTTGGGATCGGGTCAAAAGGATTGTAAAGGGTAAAAGCGTAGAAAGGTAAAAGGTATGGCAGGAAGGAGGAGCAAGATCCTAGGCGTCCGATGCCTCTGCCGACCCTGGACGCGTGCCGGCGCGCATGCCGGAGGGAGAGGGTGCCGTGTGCCAAGTGTTGATGCTCCCTGCAGATAGCTACTTCGATGCTCGTAGGTATCAGATCATGATGAGGGCGTTCCGTCGTTACCCCAGCGTCCGTTTGGGGAGGACGGTGGATGTTGTTGCTCCAGTGACGGGTGCTGAGAGGGAGAGCGTCCCATCCGTTCCGCTGGGCGCGTGGGACCCAATGACGCGCGGACCCCGAGGACTGGCCGCTCTCTCCTTTGCTCCGGCCGGCGCAGGCCATGAGTACCCTGCGGCGAATGGGAGCCGGCCGCCGGCACTGTAGCCTGCACAGGGCGGTCATGCACGGGTACTTGCGCCAGGTTGCGTGAGGGGCGCGGTCGCCCTGCCCTCTGCCAAATCTGCGGCGCATTTATGGTGAGGCCGACGGGGGGACCCACAGGATTTTGTCTGTCTTGCTCATGTGGACCGCATCCGAGGGGGGTCCGGCCCTGTGGGCCCCAGCGCACCCGACTCCTTCGCTTGGGGTCGGGCGAGGCGGGACTTCCGTGGCACAGGGTCGGGCGCCCCCGACCCTGGGGTCGCGGTCGGGCGAGGCGGAAACCTTGCGGAGGGGGGTCGGCCGTTCCCGATCCTGGCATCTTGATCGGGCGAGGCGGAGCTTTGATTATATCTTGGTGGGCCTGGGCCTTCTACGTTTGCTTTCTTAAATGGTGTCTTAGGGGATCGTTAATATTTCCCCCCAACAGTAGCCCCCGAGCCTGTGGTGGAGCAGGAGTGCTCCTCCGGAGGCTTCTTTCGCTATTTTGCCGCGAGTTCTGTGTTACGGTGCTGGGGGAACCTGCAGTTTGTGACCACACACGTGGTAGTTGATTGCGAGGCTAGCCCCCGAGCTCCCACTCGTTGCAGGAAACCGATCGTGAGGCTAGGTCGACTTTTTGATCGCTGCCCCTCAAGCATCCGTTCGCTAGGACAGAGGGGTTGAGCCGGGCCACGTTATCCGCGTTGGACGAACCGTGGTGCTCGTTTGAGCTGCAAACGGGTAAGTTCGAGTGGAGTCCCGGTCCCCGTTCGGGGGGGGGGTCCGGCTCGGGCCAAGCTGGTGGCGGACTCCAATTTCCCGCCGGTCAGTTCATATAGTTCCCGGACCCGTTCAACCGGATCTGAGGGCTCGTTGCCTTTCCCCGTGGAAAAACCATGAACCTTATACCGAGCGGGACTCGAACGTGAGGTTGGGGCGCCCTTGGCATTCGCTCGCCTGGGTATTGGCCGCTAGCGGACCCGTCCCTTCTCACCCCTTGCTCGAGGGATGTCCTGAGGCAGCTGTCGAACCCGCGTTGGGCCAGCTTTCGAACCTCTGGACCGTAATGGGCCGTAGGGGCGTTTTCAGCCCCGTATCCCTTTCTTACCTCCCTGTGGGCCTTGGACCGGAGCGGAGCGGTTGGTGTGCCTGGGCCGAACGTGGGGGGCGTCGTGGGCGCGGTACCCGGGAAGTGGAGTTATGGAAGCGCTGTCCTGCGAATCGAGGAAGATAGGATGTTTTCGCGGCCGATCGTGCGCGCGGTTTTCGAAAAGGAAACGGGCGTGGCAGGGGTGTACCTGGCGCCGCATTTATGGCGTCCGGGGCGTCGATTTGGCTTCCCCGGTACCTTTCCTATAAAAGCAGGAGCCCACCGCGCCGGTTCCTCTCTCCTTTCGCGCTCGAGCCTCCTTGCCTTCCTCTTAGCTCACCTGCGCTCGCCTCGTTCCCTTCGCTCCATGCCGCGCGCTTTCTTCTTCTACCTTCGTCAATCTCCTCCTTCTCCCGGCGATGGCCTCCTGGGGAGTTTCCCACTTCACCTCCAATCGCGCCGAGGGCCTGGTGCGGAAGGGGCTCCTCTGCGAGAGGACGGAGGCGGACGAGTGGATGCTGCCGGGGCCGGAGCAGGTTCCGTCGTCTCCCGCCGGCTACGTCGTCTCCTTCACCCACTTCCACGAGCGGGGATTCGCCTCCCCCCCAAGCCGCTTCTTCCGCGGGCTCCTCCACCACTACGGGCTCGAGCTCCAGGACCTCAACCCCAACGGGATCCAGCACATCGCGGCGTTCGTCGCGTTGTACAAGGGATTCCTGGGGATTGAGCCCCACTTCGCGCTGTGGAAGTACTTCTTCACGGTGAGCCTGTACCAGAAGATGGGGAAGGCCGGGAGCCAGCAGCGGTCGCCTTCGGTGCCAATCGGGTGCGCCGGGATCCACCTCCGTCACACTCGCTCCAAGGAGTACATGACGGTGAAGACCTCGGTGTCCCACAAGGGGTGGCACAATCAGTGGTTCTACATGAAGAACTACCCGGACTCCCCCCTGCCAACCTTCACCGGCCGCACCATCGACGCGACGCCCGAGGTATGGGCGTACGGGCCGGTGGAGAAGGAGAAGAAGAAGATCTCCGACTTGCTGCAGGCCATTGAGTAGCTGAAGCGGAGCGGGCTCACCGGTGCCGGGGTTATCGGCGCGTACCACGCTCGGCGGGTGGCGCCGCTGATGCTCCGGGCTCGGCCGCTTGGCGCCATGACCCCCGACGCGCCGCCCGAGGGCACCACCCTGGCGACGAGTGCGCTCGCCGCCTCCGAGATCCGGCAACGGCTCCGGGAGGCGCTGGAGGACAGGGACGTCGACTACCCGATCCCCGGGCATCCGCCGATGCGCCCGGAGCCGGGCTTCGTAGACCTGGTAAGGAGTTGGGACATCGTTTCTCTTTCCTTGTGTCCCGCTGTTTGTTGTTCTGATGCGGATCTGCCTTACGTTTGCAGGGCATGCTGACCCGGGTCGCGGACTCCCTTCCGCCGGTGCCGGAAGATGGCGAGCGGAGGGGTCGCAACCGTCTCCAAGCCGAGGAGCAGAAGCGCCGCAAGGACAAGGAGACGGCGAGGAGGTGGAAGAAGGCCGCCAAGGAGCTCCAGCGGCGGCGGAGGGGGGCGGTCGTGTCTGACGACGACGACGACGACGACGACGACGAAGAAGAAGAAGAAGAAGAAGAAGAAGAAGAAGAAGAAGAAGAAGAAGAAGAAGAAGAAGAAGAAGAGGAAGAGGAAGAGGAAGAGGAGGAAGAGCTGGTCCCCCCCCCCCCGATCGGGGGCTTTGGTGATTCGCGATGCGCCCCCCGCAGATGGCTGCGGGGGGTGAAGCAGCGGAAGCGTCCGCCCGGGCTTCGGCTCCCGCGGGCCCTGGGGCTGTGCGCGGTCCGCCCCTCAGGGGTCGGCACAGCGCGCGCCCCAGGGGCCGGCGCGGTCCGCCCCTTAGGGGTCGGCGCAGGGTATCCCTCGGGAGCAGGTGCGGGGCGCCACCCAGGGGTCGGCGCAGGGCGTCCCCCAGGAAAGGGCGCGGGGCGCCCCCCCGGGGTCGGCTCAGGGCGTCCCCCAGGAGCGGGCGCGGGACGCTCCCCCGGGGTCGGCAAGGAGCGCCCCTTGGGGGTCTTTTGAGCCTGCCCCCACCACCGCCTTGTGTCCGGCGCGGGGCGCTCCCCAGGAGTCCGCTCGAGGTGCTCCTCGGGGATCCGTGGAGCCTGCCTCCACGGCCGTGCCCGCCGGCGGAGAGCGGCGAGGCGGCGACAAGCGGCCACTGCCAGATGCCCCGGGGTCGGCGTCTAGCTCCGAGTCGAAGCGCGCGCGCCGCCCCTGCGCTTCGAGGGCGTGAGTTGGCTTTTCCTATGTGTCATTCTTTTCCTCTTTTTCCGTTTGTTTCTGCTGACGCTTGACCGTCGATGTGCAGCACTTCTCCCCATGGCGTCACCCTGCAGCTGGCGCCCAAGAAGGCGCTGCGGACATCGACTTCCTCCGGGGGGCGGGCCGTGGCCCCGCCAGCGGCGAGCGGCGGGGTTCCTGGTGTGGCCGCAGGTCCCCCCGCGGAGGTGGCCCCTGCGGAGTCGGCTGGCGGAACGGCGGCGGCGTCAACCGCAGGAGGGGGAGCAGACTCCACTCTGCCTGCGGCCCCACCGATTCCCTCCGGCTCGGGGCGTGATCCCCCCGGGCCCTCAAGCTGGGGAGGTGATCGACCTCGACGCCGACGAGGCGGAGGAGGCGGTGGCGACGGGAGGTAGAGCGGATACCCCCGCTGTCGTGGAGGGATCAGAGGCGGAGGGGGTGCTTGCTCCCGGAGACGCGGCGGCGGCAGAGGCGGCGGTGACAGAGGCAGGGGCCTCCGCCCCGGTCACTCCCGCGGGAGTAACTCTGGTGGCTGAGGCGGAGGTGCCCACAGGGGTACCGTTGGCGGCCTCGGCGGCGACGAGCGTGCTGGCGCCGTGGCCGTCGGCGGATCCAGTGGTCTCTGGCGTCGTGGTGCCGTCCTCGATGGCGATGTCAGAGTCGGCCCCTGTCCCACCCTCGGCTTCCTCCGTCCTGAGGGCGTGGAGAGGGCCCGTCCTCCGCTGGTCATCCCGCGATGACCCGCCGAGGCGCCTCTACGCGCTGGATGACGCCGCCGAGTGGCATAGGTGGCAGGCGATGCACGGCGGCGTCACCCAGGTTCAGGCGGCTCTGACCTCAGCGCTGGGAGTTTTGGCCAACGCCGTGGTCCCTGGCAGCCAGGTATGTTATTCCTGCCGCTTGGTGATGACTACCTCCTCTTTGCTTTTTTGCTTTAACGGCATGTTGCTTTGCAGGCTCTCCAAGAGGGTAGCCGGGAGAAATCTGATTTCCTCCGGCGGCAGCAGAGTCTCTGGGAGCACTACAACACCGAGAGGGAGCGCACCAGGGATATGTCCCTGCAGCTTGGCGCCGCCCAGGGGGCCGTCCGCGACCTTGAGGGTCGTGAGCGGGCGGCGTTAGAGGAGGCGCGGCGTGCGGAAGCCAAGCTCCAGGCCGTCGCCGAGAAGGCCCGCCTTGACCTCGAGGAGTTCCAGGCCGTCGTGGAGAGGGCTCGCCGCGATGCCGAGGGGTTCAAAGCCGCTGCTGCTGAGAGGGCCCGCCGCGACGCCGAGGAGCTGGCGCGGCTGAGGGGGGAGGGTGGAGCCCTTCGCACGGAGAACGATCAACTCCGTTTGCAAGTGCAGGGGCTTCAGTCCGCCTTGTCCCGCAGCGCCGACCGGGAGCGTGAGCTGAAGGCCCAGACCGACGGTGAGGCTCTTTCCGTTCCTGTGTGTTGGTCTCGCTTGTGTTCTGCCCTCTGACTTGGTGAGGTTTTCTGGGTGGCTCCTGCAGGTGAGATTGCCACGTTGCGGGCTCTGCTCGACGAGGAGCGCGGCGAGCATGGCGCCTTGCGAGATGCGGTTCGCGTCATCTGCGAGGACTTCGGTGTAGCTCCGGAGGAGGGATCGAGCTCTCTGCCGGCTCGTGTCCTCGAGGTGCGCCGTCGCCGTTGCGAGATCGCCGTGGACGCGCTTCGCCTTGGCGTGCGGCGCGCCTTCGGGGTCTTCGGCTCTCACTATTCCGGCATTAATTTTGCCGGGATGAGTGAGAGGTACTGCGCCGGCTACACCGAAGCCGAGCTGGACGAGATCGACGCCGGGGTGACTACGCCGGCGGAGGCCCTCGCGAAGCTCCTGGAGGACGAAGCCGTCCCTCCTGCCGACCCTGAGGCCGCTCCTGCCGACCCTGAAGCCGCTGCTGCTGCCGATCCTGAAGCCGCCGCTCCTGTCGACCCCGAAGCCGCCGTTCGTGCCGACCCCGAAGCCGCCGCTCCAGCCGACCCTTCTGCGAATTAGCTGTACTGGGCTCGCGCCCAAAAAGTTTATACTTATGTTAGTCCTTTGAACTTGTTTCGCGTTTGGCCATACGGGCCTGTTCTTATGACTCTTCATTTGCAAAAAAGAACCCGATTCCCTTTGTTATTTCTTTGGGCTTGAAAGCTTTAGGATGCGTTGCCGGGTGCGTCAGTAAGTTTTGATGAGCGAAGGTGCCGTAGCCGCTGGGGCGTAGGTTTTTCCGCGGTCCGATCGCAACTTGCCTAAGCACCGTTCGCGCATCCTTATCCTTTTTGCATCCAAAGGTTTTCGAAAGGGAGTATTCGGTTTTGAAAAAGAAAAAGCGTTTTCCTTTTAGCGCGATGGCGCCTAGCGGCTGGGGTCGGGACCCCTGATAGCCCCCGAGGGGTATGCGGACCTGGAGCAAGGCCAGGGTCGGATACCCCTAAGCTTAAAGGAAAAGGCCTTCTTTTTTCGCAGAAGAACAAAACTGGTAGCCCCCGAGGGGTATTCGACCCTGGGACGAGGCTAGGGTCGGATGCCCCTGAGCTTTAAAGGAAAAGGCCTGAGCCAAGATGGCTCAGGGTTTCTTTTTTCGCAGAAGAACAAAACTGGTAGCCCCCGAGGGGTATGCGACCCTGGAACGGGGCCAGGGTCAGATGCCCCTGAGCTTTAAAGGAAAGAACGGAAAAGACGGCAAGATTTATGCATAACTTTGGGAGTAAAAGCTATGGGTAAAAGCGCCTTAGCTGTTCTATGTTCCAGGTGTTGCTGAAGATTTGCCCGTCGGGAGTTGCCAGCTTGTAGGTGCCTGGCCGTAGTACTTGCACGACGATGAACGGGCCTTCCCACGGGGGAGTCAACTTGTGCCGACCCCTGTTGTCCTGGACGAGGCGGAGCACTAGATCACCGATGTTGAAGGCGCGGCCTTGTATCCTGCGGCTGTGGTAACGCTGTAGGGCCTGCTGGTACTTAGCTGAGTGTAGTAGGGCTACATCTCGCGCCTCGTCGAGTTGATCTTGTGCGTCCTCGAGTGACGCCTGGTTTCCCTGTTCGTTGTATGCTTTGACCCTCGGCGACCCATACTCTAGGTAGGTGGGCAAGATGGCCTCTGACCCATAGACTATGAAGAATGGGGTGAACCCTGTCGCCCGACTGGGGGTCGTCCTCAAGCTCCAGAGGACCGCTGGGAGCTCCGCAACCCACCGTCCGCCGAACTTTTTAAGGCGGTCGAAGATCCATGGCTTGAGACCCTGGAGTATAATGCCGTTGGCTCGCTCGACCTGCCCGTTCGTGCGGGGGTGCGCCACTGCCGCCCAATCCACTCGAATGTGGTGGTCGTCGCAGAACTGAAGAAATCTCTTCCCAGTGAATTGCGTGCTGTTGTCGGTGATGATGGAGTTTGGGATCCCGAAGCGGTGGACGATGTCGGTGAAGAACTGTACCGCTTGCTCAGACCTGATTTGCGCCACTGGTCTTGCTTCGATCCATTTGGAGAACTTGTCGACAGCGACGAGCAGATGGGTGAAGCCCCCGGGCGCCCTTTTGAAGGGTCCGACGAGGTCCAGCACCCAGACCGCGAACGGCCACGTGATGGGGATGGTTTGCAACGCCTGCGCGGGCAGGTGAGTTTGGCGGGCAAAGAACTGGCATCCTTCACAGGTGCGGACTACCTGGGTAGCATCCGCAACCGCGGTTGGCCAGTAAAAACCTTGTCGGAATGCGTTGCCAACAAGTGTCCTTGGCGCAGTGTGGTGACCACAGGCCCCAGCGTGGATATCCTAGATCAGCGCCTTTCCCTGCTCGATCGGGATGCAGCGCTGGAGGATCCCAGTGTGACTTCTCTTGTAAAGCTCCTGGTTGATGATGGTGAAGGATTTCGCACGGCGCGCGATCCTGCGGGCTTCTGTTTTGTCTGCCGGGAGCGCGTCGTGGACAAGGTAGTCGAGGTACGGGGCTCTCCAGTCGGTCGGGGGGTCGGCCCCCGCCGCGGGGCCCGCCTCGATTTCCATAACCACGGGGTCGGATGGCTTGGCTTCCAGGGCCGGGTCGGGTAGGGCAGCGTTGATTCCCTCGGGATCGGTGCTCGGGCCCGGGACAGGTGGCGCGCTGCCGACCTCCCCCGGCTCGGGCCCCGACCCCAGGGCTGGGCATGCCTCGCCGACCCCTGCTGGCTTCGGATAACGGATTGAAGGCTTCAGCTGGTCGCTAACGAAAACGCCGTCGGGGGCGGGCATCCGGCCGGACGCCGCCTTCGCTAGCTCGTCAGCGGCCTCGTTGAAGCGCCTTGCGACGTGGTTAAGCTCCAACCCGTCGAACTTGTCCTCGAGCTTACGGACCTCGTTGCAGTAAGCCGCCATTTTAGGGTCGTGGCAGCTCCACTCCTTCATGACTTGCTCGACGACCAACTGGGAATCGCCCCGAACGTCTAGCCGACGGATGCCCAGCTCGATGGCGATGCGAAGGCCTTTGAGCAGGGCATCATACTCAGCGACATTATTGGATGCAGGAAAATGGAGGCGGATCATGTACCTGATGCGTACGCCTAACGGAGAGACGAAGACGAGGCCTGCTTCGGCGCGGGCCCTCATCAGTGACCCGTCGAAGTACATCGTCCAGTACTCCTGCTCCTCTGTCGCCGACGGTGCTTGTACCTCCGTCCACTCGGCCACGAAGTCAGCAAGCACCTGGGACTTGATGGCGGTGCGGGGGACGTAGGTGATACCTTGGTCCATAAGGTCAAGCGCCCACTTTGCGATCCTTCCTGTTGCATTTGGGTTCCGGATTACTTCACCAAGCGGGAATAAAGAGACGACCGTTACCGGGTGTGAGGTGAAGTAGTGACGCAGCTTCCTCTTCGTGATGAGGGCGGCGTAGACGAGCTTCTGGATCTGCGGATACCGTGCCTTGGATTCAGTCAATACTTCGCTGACGAAGTACACCGGGCATTGCACCTTAAGAGCGTGCCCTTCCTCCTCCCGCTCCACTACTAGGGCCGCGCTGACCACCTGGGTGGTCGCCGCGACGTAGAGCAGAAGGGTCTCGCCATCAGCGGGCGGGACTAGAATTGGGGCCTTCGTTAGGAGGTCCTTGAGTCGGTCAAGTGCCTCCTGGGCATCGCCGGTCCATTCGAAGCGGTCGGACTTCTTAAGGAGCCGATAGAGAGGAAGTCCTCGCTCGCCGAGGCGCGAGATGAAGCGGCTTAGGGATGCTAAGCACCCCATGACGCGCTGTACTCCCTTTATGTTCCGGATCGGCCCTATGTCGCTGATGGCTGCTATCTTCTCCGGGTTCGCCTCGATGCCGCGCGCGGAGACGATGAAGCCTAACAGCATGCCCCTTGGGACACCGAACACACATTTCTCGGGATTGAGCTTGATTCGCTTATCCCTCAGCCTCTTGAAGGCTAGTTCCAGGTCGGGAACGAGCTGGTCGCCCTTCCTGGATTTAACAACGATGTCGTTGACGTAGGCCTCAACGGTCCGCCCGATGAGATCTTCGAAGTACTTCAGCATACATCGCTGGAAGGTAGCCCCCGCGTTTTTGAGGCCGAATGGCATCTTAACGTAGCAGTAGGGAACAAAGGGGGTGATGAAGGAGGTAGCGAGCTGGTCGGCCTCTTTCATCGCGATCTGGTGGTAGCCAGAATAGGCGTCGAAGAAGCTGAGGGTTTCGCACCCGGCGGTTGAGTCGACTATTTGATCTATGCGTGGCAAAGGAAACGGATCCTTTGGACACGCTTTGTTGAGACCGGTATAATCAACACACATCCTCCATTTCCCGTTCTTTTTTGGTACAAGGACAGGATTTGCTAGCCACTCGGGGTGGTGCACTTCCTTGATGAACCCGGCCGCTAGGAGCTTCTGGAGCTCTTCACCAATGGCCCTGCGCCTTTCTTCGTCGAAACGGCACAAGCCTTGCTTGACTGGTTTGGAGCCGGCCCTGATGTTCAAGGAATGCTCGGCGACTTCTCTCAGGATGCCTGGCATATCCGAGGGCTTCCACGCGAAGACGTCGCTGTTCGCGCGAAGGAAGTCGAGGAGCACACTTTCCTATTTGGGGGATAGGGCCGCGCTGATCCGCACAACCCCACCATTGGAACTGCCGGGATCAAGAGGGACTTCTTTGATACCTTCGGTGGGCTCAAAGGAGGTACCTGACTGCTTGGCGTCAGGCTGGTCTTCGATCGCCTCCGCAAGCTGGACCGCCATGTCGCCCGAGACGGTGATGGCCGCGGCGTACTCGCAGCACTCCACGTCGCACTCGTATGCCTTCTGAAAGGTTGCGCCGACGGTGATGACCCCGTTGGGCCCTGGTAGCTTGAGCTTGAGGTTGGTGTAGTTGGGGATGGCCATGAACTTCGCGTAACACAGCCGCCCCAAGATGGCATGGTAGGTTCCGCGAAACCCTACCACCTCGAAGGTGAGAACCTCCTTCCTATAGTTGGAAGGGGTCCCAAACGTGACGGGCAGGTCAATCTGCCCAAGAGGCGTCGCCTGCTTCCCTGGCACGACGCCATGGAAGGGTGCCATGCTGGGACGGAGGTGGGAGCGATCGATCCCCATAGCGTCGAGGGTCTCGGCGTAAAGGAGATTGAGGCCGCTGCCCCCATCCATAAGTATCTTGGTGAGGCGCGTCGTACCGACGATGGGGTCGACGACGAGGGGGTAACGCCCCGGATGTCGGACGTGTCCTGGGTGGTCGGACCTATCGAAGGTGATGGCCGGTCCGGACCAATCGAGGAAAGCCGGGGTTGCAGGCTCGGCCGCGTAGACCTCCCAGCGCTCCAGCTTTTGCTGGCACTTGGTGTCGTACGCCGCAGAGCCCTCGAAGATCATGAAGCAGCCGTCGACCTTAGGAAAGTCATCTTCCTTCTCTTCGTCACCCTTCTTTTCCTCGTCAGGCTTCCGCTTCCGGTCACCTTTCACCGGGTTGCCCACAAAGTACCTCTTCATGAGGTTACAGTCTTTGTAGGCGTGCTTGACGGGGAACTCGTGCTTCGGGCACGGTCCCTCGAGCAGCTTGTCGAAGAAGCTAGGAGCGCCGTCGGGGGGCGGCTGCCCCCGCTTGCGCTCGACTGCGGCTACGAGTGGGGCCTCGCATCGCTGCTTGCCCTTCTTCTTCTGCTGCTGGCAGGTGGAGGTGCCTTCGTCGGCGTCCTCCTCCCGTTTCGCCTTGCCTTTGGAACGATCAAAGATCGCTCCGACAGCCTCTTCGCCAGAGGCGTAGCTAGTGGCGATGTTGAGGAGCTCTTCCGTGGTTCGCGGGCCTCGGCGCCCTAACTCGTGGACGAGGGGCCGGCAAGAGGTCCCCGCTAGGAAGGCTCCTATGACGTTGGAGAGCTCGGTGCGCTTTCTGGAGAAGCGCCGGATGTAATCCCGGAGGGACTCGTCCGCCCCCTGGCGGCAACTCCGGAGATCCCAGGAGTTGCCAGGGCGCGTGTACGTCCCATGGAAGTTTCCTACGAAAACTTCTTTTAGGTCGTTCCAGTTGCGGATGCGTCCTGAAGGGATATGTTCTAGCCAAGCTCGCGTGGAGTCTGCCAGAAAAAGGGGTAGATTGCGGATGATAAACAGGTCATCGTCCGCCCCGCCGGCTTGACATGCAAGCCGGTAATCGCTGAGCCATACTCCAGGATTTGTCTCCCCCGAGTATTTGGTGTTGGAGGTATGCCCCAGAGGCAATCATAGAGATGATGATATTCCATTTGTATCCATGATTTGTATGTTGTGTTCATTGAATATCCATTGAAGGCTACTTGAATTGATTTGCAATTATGTGAATTGTATGTGAAACTTTTTACTTGTATGGTTATTCTAAAGTTGTCCCTAGTCGGAGTTCATGTGAGGACACACATGAATATTAGACTAGCACATGTATTAGTTGATGACTATATTTCACAAGTCATGGACATGGAGATGTTGAACTAATAATGTGGACACATGTGGAGACATGTGCTAGGACTGACCCAACACGAGAAGTAGTTCTCTCTTTAAACAACATATACGCTTTGTCCTTAGACCTGAGACTGTCGCATGTATTCTAGATGTGGATCAACCTACTTAGGGGCTATCAAACGTTACGCCGTAACAGGGTAGTTATAAAGGTAGCTTTCGGGTTTGTCAAGAAGCATGCTATGAGACATGGTCAGTCAAGATGGGATTTGCCCCTCTCTGATTGAGAGTGATATCTCTGGGCCCCTCGAGTGATCGGATCCGAAAATGCATGGCCATGCTGCGTACGGTTAAGAGTTAACCTACAAAGGGATTCCGAATCACAGGATCGAGAAAGAGCGGTCGGCCTGAAGCTAGACCAAATATCGTGAGGCAAAGGGAATAGCATGTATATTATGTTGTGATGGTTCATCTGATATGATCTTCGTGTGCGTATAGGAGTTGGCACGTCTTGCTAGAGGCCGCTACCAACTATTGGGCCGAGTAGGAGTACTCGGGCCATGTCTATACGTATCCGAACCCATAGGGTCACACACTTAAGGGGCTGGAAGCCCAATTCGGATCTGATCCGAGTTGGATTAGGTTTAGGAGTACTAATGGGCCTCGGATCCAGAGGCCCATCAGGAACCTCTATAAATAGAGGGGTGGGGGCGCCCTAGGGTACACACCTTTGGGCGAAACACACCTGCCGCGCCTCCCATGCCCTCGCCTGTTGCAACTCGCGGATCTAGTAGTCCGGCTTGCGACGCTTCCTCCCTGCACGTGTGGATACCTTGGAGGTGTTGCGCCTGCAGCACTTGGACGAGCCATCGACGAGCCGCCGACGAGCCACGACGAGCCACGACGAGCCGACGACGAGCCGCGGAACCGGAGGCGATCTTGCTACACGTGGACGATCTGCTGAGGAGCTGCTGGACGTGATGTTGATCGACTATGTACGACTACGTGATTGTCTTCACTGCATCGACGCATATCTACATCTTCCGCACCAGTAGTGCGTCGAGTGGTAATCCCGTGATCCTTATACGGCAGTTCTTCCTGGTTATACGCGGTAGAAATTTTGATTTGCGCTAGTGTAGCCTACCTCGTATCCCAACAGTGGTATCAGAGCCGTAGCTGCTTAGTTTTGGATTCGGGATGTGTGCATATGGAGATATGCGAGTTCTCTGTTTGATCTATGTCCTGATTTCGTGCCCTTGCTGCAATGGTAGTGTAACGACATACTCCTACCGGTCGGTTTCCGCCATCGGAGTTAAGTGATACACGTAAATCTAGTTGCAGTGAGGGAAGATCAATATGATTGGTCGAATTGAGATCCAGGGTCATACGCCAGGCGCATTAGATGTGCAATAGTAGATGGGATCTACTGCCGGGGTCGGGATTTTGCCGTATGCGTATGCTTCGGTAAATCAGCCGTAACTTTTTGGTACGATCTCGGATCGGGGCGATTTTTATATGAAAATTGATCTATAGAAAAAGTTATACATGAAATTCAACTGCTTAGCTGTTTTCGGCGAAATTAGGTTTCCCAAATTCGGCTTGGAAGATGGAGTTTCGGGCCTCCGAAGTTTGGAACGTTAGGATGCCTAACTCTGTTTTGCAGGATGTATGTATGTATCTTGTGATCAGTATGGCCCCCTTGTGTATGTGATGCATGTGTGTAACTCATTCGTGACCTGCGTGTCGCGCGTACGGCAACACAGCAGGAGCCATATGTGTTGTCACTTTATTGTATTTAATAGTCTGCGTACCAATCTGTGATGACCCAAGCAACTATGTAATCTTCATTACTAGATTCTTTACTAGCTATTAGGCGTAATAGCATGCTCTAGTTCTTGGAGGACTCATCAACATGGAGATGGAGATCACCATGGTGAACAGGTTCTATGGAGATGGAGATCACCATATGAAAACGGGCCATACTGTGTCACAACTGTGTGAATGCTATTCTGCTTATGTTTTACTTTCTGCATGCTGTGATGTTAGAAGTAGAACGATCCCTCACAAAGTTTAAGTTAGTATGCCCTCCCAACTAAAATTTGCACCGTCCCATGTCTTGTACAATTAGTGGTGGGTCTATGAAATTAGGGTGCCACTAGTTTTCCTTGACTAGACGGGTTTGTGTCGGACACTTACACGCATAAGGGTTGGTTTGCTTAACGAGGTTATCTTAACGGTTAAGGACCTTAGGGTATAAAGGTTCGGCGCCGAGACATAGAGATCTCACCCAACAACAGGAGTCATATGTGATATGATTAGCAAAAGTTGCTTACCGATCTACCTCGTTTGCTAGCGGTGATGCTAAAGCTCACTAGTAGACTTGTTAGTTGTGGATCCTGAATCACTAAGTTTCAATAGAGGGATATCTTGTGCTCTAGATTGATAACTATCCCACCCTCTATTCACGGCTGCTCCTCTACTGATCTTCTGTAAGAGCTGTGCAGCCCCCCTAAGTGTTTTCTCCATAAGATCTCCTCCTGCACACATTTGAACAAACTCCCGACATTTTTGGGTTAGTGAAAAATAGAATATATGCAACAAAACATCACCTAAGAATCCAAGCTTAGGTCCTTATTCGAGTAATCTATTACATCTATCACAAGCTTGATATACTTCTTCATCTTCTCCTTGCACAAAATTGATCACTTCCTTCCGAAGGTTTTGGACTTTGCTCACAGAGAAAAATCTCCCGCAGAACTTTATCATTATTAGTGTCTCCCAATTTCCCTTCGCATTGAAAGAAACTTCTGCATGCCATCATTTTGCTTCACCTGCAAGTGAAAATAGGAAAAGAATCCACCTAAACCAAGCTAGTGGAACTCGTTCTTATTGTAGCGTGTTGCAAAGCATTGTGAATCACTCAATGTGCCTGTACAGATTATCAATCTCCACTCCTCGGAAAGGATTACTTTCAACCATCTCAATTATTCCCTGATTCAGTTCATACTACGTGGCTGCAAGTACCGAGTCATATTTCTACATGTCGAATTAATCAGTTAATGGTATTGCGTAGTCCCTCAGCGATTTTTCTCCTTCCTCCTTGTATTGATTGATCAGAGCCATCTAGACACCAAAAACAAAAACAAAGATTTTCTTTTCTAGACAAAAGTTAGATGTTAAAGGTTAACAAAAATTAATACAAAGTTAAACATAGCAAAACTGACTTGTTCCCCGGCAACGGCGCCTGAAAAGCTTGTTGACGGCAGTTAGCATGCCAAGTTGTGAACCGCAAGCGCATAGATCAGTTGTAGCTTTTCTCTTAGAGATTCCCCCAAGGGATTTGCACGCTTAACTAAGCACTAATCTATGTAACCAAAAGTTCTTTGTATAGGATAAGATTATGCTAACAAAAGAACTAAGCAGTCTAGATCAAAGCAGATAGAGAGTAAAAGGTTGTGAACAAGATAGGTGGAACGCTTGTCCTAGGGATTTAGGATCACTTGTAGATGCAATTGCCTTGCATGAAAGAACTAGATCTAAGTGTTATCATGATTGGATCTGAACCATGCTCGACACTTTCCATCTTGCATACCGTCACTACACAAGGGTACTCAACTATCGGACAATAAGAACACGGCATGATGATCGTTCTAGGTAAGCAATAAAGCAACCCAAAGTAGCGTTGGCTAGCCATTATAGGAAAGGGCATCATCAAGATATGATTGATAACAAATAGATCTTAAACAAGAGGTTCAGCGATTACAAATTAATATATCCATACAACCCTGAGGACAAACATAGACTTTACCCCATGATCTTACACATGTTGGCACAAATTGGGGTAAAGGACACCCTCTAGATCAGCTGGACTGAAGACAATGATGAACGCGGGCAGAAAAGCCCCGGGCCGATCAGCCTGGGCACCTCCAAGCCGATCGGCTTGGGAGGTTTCTACCTCCTCTGGAACTTCGCTTCGCGTGGCCTCTTGTAGATCCAATCTTCTCTTCGTTTTCCAACCTTGTGGTGGCAGTGGATGGTGTTTGTGTGGTGTTTTCTCCTCTCTCCAACGCCTCTTCCTTGAAACCTATGAACGGATATTTATAGTCTTTCATAGGCGGTGGCTCTAGGTTGATGGTTAGTGGAAAAAACCTAAATATGTCATGGACTTCACGCTCAAGAAACGGGAGCTCGATCGGGCCCTAGAATGGGCTGGGCCGATCGACTTGTAGGGTCCCAAGCCGATCAGCCTAGACCGTTTCTAGCCCTCCTGGTCCTCTCCTTCCTCATGCAGGCTTTCCTCGATGACCTATGTCCAAATATCCATTAACTCTTTATGAAAATCCCCCTGATTATGTTGTATTTCCTATCAAAACACAATATGCTCCAAAATACAACACATATGCAATAATGGGGTTATTTCTAGTGCCAAGTTGCGGGTTAATATAAGAACATGCATGAAACTACTAGTTAAATAGCACTAAAAGTGTGTCAATAATAAATGTCAATAGATTATATCCAACATAATCAAGAAGTTGATTGAAAAGAGCAGAGAATTGAACTTGGAGGTGGTGAGATGCTCTGAAGAAGTTGATCAAGTTACTGCATTGGGAGGTGGTGGCTTTAGGTTTGTGAACAACTTGAATGAAAGGACCCGTTCTTGTAGATAGTGCTAGATTTATGGAATTCCTTGCAAACATGCAATAGCATTTATCACCTCACTTAGCAATTGATATGAACCCACTAGGGTTGATTCCCGATCTTTCGATGAGAGGCGTGGGATAACTCGATTGGTCGATGGAGACGATGTTCACGGACCGACTACAGCCTTCCAAGCTGCGCCTTAGCAACCGATACACCACCTCCAATGCCTGCCGCGATCTTGTGGAGCGCGTCACCCGGCCACTAGGGCACTCGTCCTACAAGCAATCGAAGAACTAGCAAGAACAAGTATAACAAGTACTGAATTTACTAGATGAAGATGAAGTTTTCCAACTCAATCTCAATAAGGTGGGGTTCCGAAGACAGGAAGACGGGCGGCTGATCCAGCACGCGCGCTTACAAGCAAGTAGCGAGAGCTAAACTTGATCTAAACAAAACCCAATCTGTTCGTGGCAGCTCTAATCCTTATTAATACCTAGGAGGATGACCAGGGGGGTGTTGGGGTCATGCTCCAACCCTAGGACATGTCCCTAATGGACCCAACTTGATACACGGCCCATTGGGCCAAAATAAGGCGACGCAGCACCTCTGGACAGAAAACCTCTCGGTAGTATTTCAATGATTGCAGCCGACTCAGAGAAGTTATGGATATGATTCCAGATCCATATGAATATATACTTCATAAGGATTCCAAGGAGTACTTGAACACCTAAAACGGAGTCCGGATGAGGTCATGGCGGCCGTTGCAAGTTGGGCCAGAACTGCAGTCCGAATCCAGCACCAAAACGTGTTGGATTGGATCTTTCTTTCCTTAGGCCAAAAGTGACGTGGTGGCCTGGTGGAGGACGTTAGGAATACTTGGACTTGGCCCCCATCTGCTTCTTTGGTCCTCCATACCTTCCATGTG
The DNA here is from genome assembly GCF_000263155.2 of Setaria italica. Lineage (NCBI taxonomy): Eukaryota > Viridiplantae > Streptophyta > Magnoliopsida > Poales > Poaceae > Setaria > Setaria italica. Next base: position 35,451,826 of record NC_028452.1, read on the forward strand.
TGTTTAACACTATTTTTGATCCATGTATGTATTTCTGAAATTGACAACGAATACACATCATGGTGCAGCATCAATTTATCAAATGTATCACATATAATTATGATAAAGAATTATTTCACCTCGGAGTCAAAAGATGCCAATATGGTTGTATCCGAGCATGTGATGTCCTCATCATTCTCCCCTTCTTGGCTGCAAGTCGTCCTCGACTTGCTCCAATGGCATTCTAAGGTGCTTGTTTTGATGTTGGAGCACGGAGCGACGGCCATGCTGCATGGCCACAACCAGTAATGCTCCCCTTCTTTGGTCTTACCCTGTTGCATATGGGAAAACTAAAAAAAGTTTGCAAGATATTATTAGTGTTAGTGCAGCCCTCTATTTGATCATGGTATTGTAGCCCAAAAGGATATTTCAGAGTGGAGCAAACATAAACTTTATGCACCAAATATTCTCCTTTGCTATCATATTTGCCAATTGCATGAAGCGAACAATGATTAAAACATGGCAAACCAGAATCAAATTGAAGTTTCTCTTTTAGACAATTTAGATTACACAAAACATCAAATTCGATGTAACCCAAAGTATTTAAAGAGGATAGCAAATTCAGTTCATCTTGTGCACAAGCAATAGGATGAAAAAGCTTATCTTCAGCACATTTGTATGATTCCAAACCAAAAGTATCACACTTATTCATTACTTGTGGTATAGGAGTAAAAGAATCATCAGCACACAAGTTCTCTTTATCACTAGGAACAGCAAGTAATTCATTTTGTGACAAAGGAAAATCAGCAATGGGTTCCACTATTTGTTGCTCTTCATTAGCATGGAGAGTGGACAAATTTTGGATATAATGGGTCACATCATTCTTGCAAGTATCCACAGATAATAGAATCTCCTTTTCAACATTGAGAGTAAGGCAAAACAATTGACCAATATGTATGTATGATTTGCTTAGCAACAAGGTTTGAATTTCAGAATTGAGCCCTCTCATGAACCTACACATAACATCTTCCATGCACTCATCTAATCCACCATACATGATACAAATTTTAAAATCATGGAAGTATTCTTTCACAGTCCTACTACCTTGCCTCAAGTTGTCTAATTTTGCAAGCAAATAATTAGCATAATATTCAGGAATGAATGCATCTCTAAAAAGAAATTTGAAGTCTTCCCAAGATTCTAGAACTTTGTTGTGCCTACAAATGCGTTTCCATTCAAGCAAAGCATATTCAGTCAAAATATTAGAGGCAATATAAATCTTTTGTTTCTCGGACAGGTCATGCTCATCAAATTCATTATCTACTTTTATCTCCCAATCAATGTAAGCTTTAGGATCAAACTTACCATCATATAACGGCAAGTGTTGAATGACATCCTGAATATGAGGGTCTAGTTTCAACAGCTCAACGATCTTCGTATAACCTGCCATGATTAGTAGAAAATAAGAAACACAAAAATAATATGTATACTCCTGTCAACTACTATGATGTGTCTTTTGTAATTCTCTCTAACTCAACTTGTTTAAAACAAGCCCTTACAAGTTCTTACCAAGCCAAACAGGAGGTGACAGCAACCAACAAGTCTACAACCATGGAGTGAAGTGTATAAGTGCCACAGCAACAAATACCTGTCAAGATGTAGTCGAATATGTGGAGCTGTAGGTGGGCTTAAGCAAGGAAATATACTAGCACCACATTAGTCACAAAAGCAAGTTGAGTAATCATTCAACGGCAGTACTGTGCTGGTCCTAGGCTAAACCATGCTAGAGACGTGAGCCTAGGCACAAAGGTAGTCACTGAAAAGAGCAACTAGCACGGCACAAAGAAAACAACATATTCAGCCGCTTCTTTCTTCTCCTTGTCTTGTCTTTTTTTTCTCCTTCTTCTTTTTTTTCTTTCTTTTTTTTGTTTCTTTTTTTTTGCAGAGGCCTAAATCTTTTATTTGGTAATATGACAACCCAAACAATAAGGCTATTGCACACAGCCCCTTCGAATTTTAAATTTAACAACTCTTGTTAATACAGCAGATGCGGAAATCTCTAAGACGATTGTGGAGCGCTCAGACCGAATTTTGCTGCAAGGCCAGATCCGTTGGAAAGAAGACAACTTCAAGTTTCCAGATTGTATTTAAACTCCCAAATCGGACATCATATGAAACCGTGGTGGTAGAAATGAAGCGATGATGTATATGGTGATGGTGGGTCTCGTGGTGACCAAATCGGACATCCTATAAACTCTAAAGGAATAGACACTAAGACCAGCAACTTGACACAACCGATGCAACCAAAAACTCAACAAGCCCTAACTAAACAATGCTAGCAAAGGCTCAAAGGGTTTATAGGATTACAGGTAAACTAATCTACTATCTTTTTTGTGCTTTTCTGGACTATAGGTAATTAAAAACAGCAAGGAACTGGAAGCTCTAATCCTTATTAATACCTAGGAGGACGACCAGGGGGGTGTTGGGGTCATGCTCCAACCCTAGGACATGTCCCTAATGGACCCAACTTGATACACGGCCCATTGGGCCAAAATAAGGCGACGCAGCACCTCTGGACAGAAAACCTCTCGGTAGTATTTCAATGATTGCAGCCGACTCAGAGAAGTTATGGATATGATTCCAGATCCATATGAAAATAGACTTCATAAGGATTCCAAGGAGTACTTGAACACCTAAAACGGAGTCCGGATGAGGTCATGGCAGCCGTTGCAAGTTGGGCCAGAACTGCAGTCCGAATCCAGCACCAAAATGTGTTGGATTGGATCTCTTTCTTTCCTTAGGCCAAAAGTGACGTGGTGGCCTGGTGGAGGACGTTATGAATACTGGGACTTGGCCCCCATCTACTTCTTTGGTCCTCCATGCCTTCCATGTGTGTTTAACACTATTTTTGATCCATGTATGTATTTCTGAAATTGACAACGAATACACATCATGGTGCAGCATCAATTCATCAAATGTATCACATATAATTATGATAAAAAATTATTTCACCTCGGAGTCAAAAGATGCCAATATGGTTGTATCCGAGCATGTGATGTCCTCATCAGCAATGCCCCTCTAGAAAAGTATGTCGACCATTATTACTCCATTAACAAATTTAGAGCAGCTTATGGCCAACTAATCCCTACTATGACTGACCAAAGGTATTGGCCTTGATCCAGCCATGGATTTTTCATGCATCCACAACTATTAAAAGCCATAGCTGGTAGGCCTAAAAATGACTGGCATAAAGGGGGCAATGAGAAGAAAAGGAGAAAAGGCCAGCACCAATGCCCTATATTGTGTAGACTATGGGCATCATTAGCATAATTGCAGGAGGGGTAACCCAGAGAACATTGCTGCTGTGAGGTGCTAAAATGATGCTGGTTTACTCTTTCTTTGCATGTTGTTGTTGAAAGCAACTACATGTTAACTTCTTTCTTAATGCTCATGTAGAAGACCACCATAGAAGAAGACAAAGAAAATCACAACAGCTCAGTCATCTATTATGCCTTGGGAGGATAAAGCGCATGCAACCTCTATGTATTTTCCACCAAGGTTAGCAAATTTACCCTATACTCATGTGAACACTACGTTTGATTTTTATCTCGAATATGCATGAGAGCTGTGTATCATTGCATTAAGATAGGATAGAAAAGGCCCATGAAACAAAAACACACGACCGAAGACACACTGCTCAACAGCTGTTACCCAACAGATCTAACAGCAACCAGAGCACTTCAACATCCAGAGATCAGCCTCCTCCTCTGCAAGGATGATGGCTTGATCAATTCTGGGTGACACTCCATTAAACACTAATCATTTCTTATCCTCCAGAGAGTCCAGGCCCCTAGCACGACCAGCAAGTTCAATCCCTGCCGAGCTTCGTTCCTCATCGAGTCCGAAGCTTGCTGCCACCAGTCAAAGAAAACAGCCTCATTTGTTTGAGGAGACAAGTCTGGGAGCCCAAAACAGTGAAACAACAAAACCTAGAAATATTGGGAGAAAGCACACTCCGTAAGAAGATGTTGGATTGTCTCATCCTCCCACAGAGGGGACACTGTGCTGGATGCGGAAGGCCTTGCCTAACGAGTCTTTCAGCTGTCCAACAACCATTATGTTCCACAAGCCAAAGGAAGATTTTGCATTTCTTTGGTGCCCAAGATCTCCAAATCAATTGGTTCTGTGGATCGCCCCATTGAAAAAAGCCTCATAAGCTGATTTGGAAGTAAATTGCCCCGAGGATTTCAGTCGCCATCTGTGACTGTCCTCCACCTCTGGTTGAAGCAGCACATCTTGGACCAACACTACATTTGAACGTACTCTAAATAGCTTTCTTTTCTCACATTAGCCAAAGCTTGGAAACTATGACAACGAATAAGCATAAACATGTCAACAATAGTTCTAGAGCATCAAAAAGGTAATATGAACTATTCTGAATTTTAGATTAGAGTAACGGTTTTTTCTTCTAAGTAGCTTCCTTTTCAACATAGTCAAAGCTTGGAGACTACAAGTAAGAAAAAGGGGGAAAAAAGGTGAAATGTAATTCTAGAGCATACAAAAGGTAACATATGCTAGTTCTGAATTTTAGAGATCATATTAACCTTTGTTTCAATTTTTTCTGAAATTGTTGATGTATTAAACAGATCAAGATCTGGATCAAAGCAGCCTGCCCCTTTCCATTCAAGTTTCCTGAGCCCACAAGCAAACAGCTGCTCCTGTCAAGGTAAAGACCACAAGGAAAAGCAAAGAGCATTCAAAAGAGAGAACAAACTAGCATTCCTATGCTGCCACTTGACAGCCCTGCAATGGGCACAAGAAGCAAGAAAATTGACCCTGCTAGCCCTGCAATGAGCACAAGAAGGCTCAGCTTGTGATCTACATATGCTGACTTGGCTTCATGTATGAGAACTTGACCATGTTCAGTGCTATGATGTATGTGAACCTGGATGTATGTGGAGTTCTCTATCTCAGATTTATGTGTGAACATCCTAATGTATGCATATGTGAACCTTGTGTATCCATGTGTGAAATTACTGTGGTCTCAGCCTGTCGGTGTCAAGAATCACGGGTCAAGACTCCGGCAAGTAAATTTATTTTCTATGCGCGTTAGGCCCGGATGGTTGCACGAGAGAACACGGGGCTTATACTGGTTCAGGCAGGAATACCCCTACATCCAGTGTGGGAGGCTACTCGTGTTACTCGTGCGGAGTTTGTAGTAGGGGTTACAAACGGGCGAGAGAGGGAAGCTGGTCCCAAGTCTCTATGGGTGTGTACTGATGCTCGTGTGGAAGGGTTGTGAGTCGGGGGTCGTTCAGTTCGCTCGAGAGCCATCCCTTTCTCGGGCCCCTCGGTCCTCCTTTCATAGCGTAAGGAGGACACAAGAGTTACCATCAAGCCATGAGTAAAGGGAAGTAAAAAAAGGTAAGCAAGGAAGGTAAAGCACAAGGAGACGGGTCGAGCCACCAGGGTTGCCGCCTTCCTTTCTGATTTCCGTGTCTTGTCAGCATGGCCACTGTAGCTGAGCACGCGAGACGTGCGTGGCGACCGTCCGTTGTAGCTGTGCGAGTTGATGATGATGACTAGCCACCGTAGCCGTGCATGTCGTGGATGACGTGCAACCACTGTAGCCACGCGTGCTGATTGGGGGGCACGGATGACACGCCCCTGCCGCCAAGCCGAGCGGGAAACCGGGCGGCGCACCCTCCTTCGTTAGGCAGCATGGGTGATGAGTGCCCTATGACATTTACGAATGTCATAGGGGAGGGTTAAAACGGTGCAGCTGTAGCCCGGTGCAGTTGTGGCAGCAGTGCGCCGCCCGAAAACTCCGGCGGGTCACATCGAGGAACGTAGGTGCCTCTCCGTGTGTCAGAGCCGTATTCTGGACATGGACGTCCCATCGGTTGCATTTATGGCGAGGTCGGTGGGGGCCTACAAGATCTGCGCCCTCGTCCGCTGGTCCGCGCACGTCCTTAGGCGAGACGAAGCTCTGTCCTGTGGGTCCGGATACGTCTGACCCCTTGCGCCCGGGGTCGGGCAAGGCGGAACCCTGCGGCGAGGGGTCGGGCGTGTCCGACCCCTTGTATCCAGGGTCGGGCGAGGCGGAACCTAGCGGCGAGGGATGTGGAGCTATCGTCGGGCGGTTGGGCGCGTCCGATCCTAGGACCATGGGTCGGGTGAGGCGAAGCGGAATATTCCCTGGTCGTGCCGAGTCGGCGGAGGTCACTGTCGCTGGAGGTGGGTCCAAACCCTTACGATCGTCGAATAAGGAGAATAACGAAGTCGTTAATATTCCCCCCCGACACAGCCTTTTTGGCTTGAAAACTTGGGTCATGCATGTATCTATGAACATTATTGTGGATACATCGTGTATCAATACCTCATGTATGTGTGAATAACATCATCATTCTTCAGTTTTTGCTCAACTATCATCATGTTTTTTTCCATATAAATGAATTAAATGTAATCAAAATATTATATATGATGCGAGAATAATGCACAACACTTGTACAAATACAATTTTCCCCAGTGTCTAGCTATCTGTCAAAAATTGGTTACAGAACTACATGAAGGGCAAAATAGTCTTTTTATGTGGCCCTTAACACTATTAGTGCTCACAATTGACGGGAGTGTCATTTTGGGGATGAACTTCGGTGTTGCTTTCAATAGGGAAGTTCAGATTTTTAAAGGTCAAGGAAGAAAGCCTTCATTTTAGTAGTCTCAAATAGTGAATTTTTTCAAATTTCGGGTGGAAATAAAACACAGTACATCCTCAAATTTCTTATGCACAAGAATATTCCTTGGTTTTGTGCGGGAATTAGAACAACTAGGGAACGTCTCACCAATGTCGGTCCATTGATTCTGGCTGACCGAGCAGTGGTATCGAAAGCACAGATCCATGTCGGTCTGGTGGTTGATGTTGTAACCGATATTCCATAGGTGCATTATCCATGGCGGCTCATAGTTGAAGCCTTGAATGTTCTTTTTTCCAGTGGGGAAGTTTTTGTTTATGAGAAGACTTGTGAGGAACTTATTATCAAATCTGTTATTTGTTTACTTAGTCATGGGGGTTTTGAGCATGGAACAACAAACAACTCATATAGCTTAATTGCACGGTATGTGTTGCTAAAAGGGGTTCATGTTTTAGTGGTATAAGCTGTGTACTAATCAGGTTTCCAGTTAGTTTTCACATATATAAAGAAAAGAAGTCCAGAGGTAGAGCTTCCGTTTCCAATCATAGCAAATATACAATTTATTTAATAGACAATACCTGAAACCAAACTTTCACAATAACACGGCTGGGACACATGGCAAGTAAACTAAATCCGCACTTTGCTTAATTGCCTCTTATATAAAAATAATATCCGGCCCTTACTCGGATTTGGGACAACTATTAGTACATCACCTTCTATGTGCCGGTTTAAACTGATCCGGCAGCACAAGTTTGAACTTACAAGAAAGACTATTAGAAAAATCAACTCTGAGCAATCATTATTGGAGTAAAGGAAAATCAAGTGCAAATGCAAATAGCTGCAAATTGATCTGTGTGTTCTGAATGTTACAAACATGATCATGGATTACCCAAACTTGATAGATTTCTAGCTCAAAAGCAAACACGAAAAGGAAAACAGAGTGAGGAAATGGAACAAAACGGTGATGAAAGTCTATGATTAAAAAAAAAATTGTTTCATACAGTAGGGCACTAGTATGGCAGTAGGCCCTCACAACACTTACGTTTTCCTGAGTGCTCTTGCCGAACGAACTCCTTGTGTATATTATCTTGCAGCCTCAGTTCCTTAGCATTCTCATCCTCCATTTCGTACTCCCTATACCTCTCAATTTGCAGTGTAGGATGTCCCGAGTGGATGCTGGCTGTGTTCCTGATAGCAGCCTCTGCAGCCTCCACTCTGCTTCTACTGGCCATGTAACAATCAATGGTGGCACGGAGGTGCTCCAGGTTCGCAAGGTGCACGAAGCTGAACTCAAAACCTATCTTGGATTCTGTTTCCTTTGCTCTAAAACTAAGATGTAAACTTCTAACCTTTGGCATAGCTTCCTGTTCAGCCACAATCCTCAGCCCACCTTCACCATAGGACGTAAAAATAAACTCCTTAAGGTAATAGAACTGCTATCGGCCGATGCTAAGCCTTTCAGTAGGTGCTTCCAATGAAGTCAGCATGACATAGAGCAGCGTTGGAATGGCACCAAGGATGCAGAGGTCTTCCTGTTTAATGCAGGTAATACGGATGTCAAGGTGGGCAAGATTCACAAGAGACTGCATTCCCTGTGGAAGCCTACTGATGTAACTCTTATTGCACAGCTTTCGGAGAAATGGAGCATCACAGCACAATAGATCCATCAATTTACTTGTCGAGTAATCATTACTGTCAATCTCGAGTGACTGTAGACCATGTCTACCCAATACAGTGAGAGATGACTCTAAAGCTTACTGGTACTTCGCCTTGCCATGATAACCAAGTTCATTGCTGTCATGTAGTCTTATGAGAAGGACCCTTAGGTTGATCAATCGTCTGAGCTGCTCCAAAAATTTCACAGAGTCGTAGGAGAAAGCATGTGACAACATGCGTAATGCTTGCAGATCTCCAATCTCATCTGGCAGTTCTATATTAAAATCAACAAGTAGACGCACCAAATGTTTCAAATTACCTATGGTTGGTGGTAATTTTTCAATTTTGCTGCCTTGTATGTCCAATGTTTGTAAATATTGCAGGTCTCCGATTTTCTCAGGAAGCTCAGTAATACTAGGACAACCGATTTCCAAATACTTCAATTGCAAAGAGCTTCCAATATGTTTGATATGATGATTACCCAGGTTACAATTACATCGTAAAACCAATACTCTTAAAGAATGAAATATTGGCAGATGAGGCGCTTCCTTATCTACCACGTGGAACCTAATAAGCGAACGAACCTGTGAGCACTTGTTCATAATCTCCTGCAGTACATCATTCTCCAAAAAGCTGGATAGGAGAGAGAGCCGGCGAATCTTGTTAGTCGACCATTTATACACTTGCTCATCTACTACTGTGACAAAGTTCTGCTCTGTGCACAGTGAAATAATAAGATCTAGCACCATATCATGGATTCGACAGGCTCTGGCCGTGCCATCATACATTATGTCAATAGGTTGTATCAAGCTTCTGTTGATAAGATCATTAAAGTAGTTATCTCCTATTTGATCCAATGTTTGTCCTATTACATCTGGGATAAATCCCTCAGCTATCCATCTCCATATTAACTTTTCTTTACTAATCTTGCAGTCCTCTGGAAATATACTAAGATATAAGAAGCAAGACGTCAGATGGTATGGAAGATCATAATAGCTAAGCAAAAGTATGTCTTGAACTAAATGTGAATTATGTCCAGAAACCATAGAATCTCTTACTTGCTCCCATTGGTCTATTGCATCAGATTTGTTAGCTAGCAAACTAGCTATTGTATTTATTGCTAGTGGCAAACCATGGCACTTTTGTATGATTGCCAGAGAAACTTCTTCTAGGTGAGGTGGGCAGGGGCGCTCACTTAGAAAGACTCTTTTATTAAACAACATTTTGGAGTCCTGGTCACTGAGAGGTTGAATGTTGTGAATATATCCTTCATAACTTGAACAGCATGATTTGGCTACATCAGAATGTCTTGTAGTAGTAATTATTCTGCTGCGCAAGTTACTCTCAGGTAAAGCAGACTGGACAAACTCCCATGCGATTGTGCTCCAAATATCATCAACAATGATTAAGTACCTATTTGAATTCAATGGCATTAGTTTTGTAAAATTGGAATCACAAAATTTCCGTTGCTACTATAATTGTTACCTACCCTATTGCGAGCATTCATCATAAATTTATTAAAGGAAAAATTTGCAGAGAGCTGGAAATGTTTGTGTTTTGCATACCTGTAAGTGTTGCAATCATCAAAACATGATGCATTCCTTTACCCCATATTTCGATATCTAGGTTTATTTATCTGAATCATTTAGTTAGACTTAGATTCGCTTCGACGTTCTTTTGCTTCTCTCCTTTCATATCATAAGACATAATATTTCTGTCCGGTTAAGGAGAATGGGACAAAGGCCCAATTCAAAAATGAAACAAGGATTATTTTTGCCATAATAACAATCAAGCCCACCACATCATGACATCAAGCTGTGTTATACTGTATATACTTCTAGATCTTATCACATATATAATGACGAAGTAGACATGAGTAATTTTTTTAGGGTTACCTTTTATCTTGCAGGTATTCTCTGAGCTCATTTATGAGTTGCCGCTCATCATCTGATGCATCAGTGTTACTCCCTAGTTCTGTAAGCAGATCACGCAATATCTTCTTTATGATAGGACTCCGTGAAACTGAAACAAAAGCTGTGCAATCAAATTGGCCTTTGATCTTATGATATACTTGGTTTGCAAGAGTTGTTTTTCCAAGGCCTACAAACCCCACAATAGACACCACTTTAAGTTGTTGAGTCTTGTCGTCCTTCATCAACAAATCGATGACCTTTTGTATAGGACCATCGAAACCAACAAGTTTCTCTGCTTCCACATAGAGCGCCGGCAATCTCGGATCAATCTTAATCTTGCCCACAATGGGAATAGACTCATCATACTTGTACCTCAACCGGCGCTCACTCTCCTCAACCACTCGAGCCTTGAGTTCTTGAATCTGGTTTGATATCTGGTAGCGTGACCATAGCTTCTTAATCTTATCAATTATCTTGTTTGCGAAACCTGCCTGAGGGTCACCACGATTCAGCTTGTGCATGAAGATGTCAATGCAATCCTCAATGTCGTAGCTCAGCTCGCGTATATTGTCCCTCCAAACCTTGGCCTGTGTGTCGAGCTTCTCCGCTGTTGCGAGTTTCTCAAGCAGGGCATTCATGCTGCTAAGCTCATCCCTCAAGAAAGTGATATCACACTTCATACCTCCAAGGAGGTCGTACCGCCCCTCAACTAACGCAGAGAGCTTGGCGAGCAGGGAGTTCATCACCCCAGTTGAAGCACTCGCTAGTGGCCCATCCATCTTCGGAACGACGAGAGACGTGTGGAGGAACAATCCTTCACTTATACAGGGACAGATCTTCCAGACCACCACGAGGCTGTAATAGATGAGCTTCGTGTAATTCGCCCGTGGTGGTCGCCGGAATTGGAGAAGGCTGTGTTCTTGGTTGCTGGAGTTGTGATATCCCCAGTTGAGGAGCTGAGATGGGATTGGTGCAAGGGAATGGTCTGTGGTTGCAAATTTGTGCCAACAGCGTTCTAGGCTGGTGCAATAGTGGAGAGTAGCGAAGCAATTGGGGGAGTTTGGTACTTATTTTCCTCTACAAAAGAAAAATAGAAAAGGCACAAGGTGATACTGGTCATCAAAACTTTGACTGGCCATTTGATCTTTCTTGGAGCATAGGACGGGCAAAAGATTAACGTGGCGGCAGGCAACTTCCAGCGAGCTAGTACTGGACAACTGCTGGACAAGTGGGCGGAGAAATTCTGAAATTGCGCAGGTGAAATTGAACGTAAATAGTACTCACTTGTTCTATGTGGACAAGAGAAGCTTGAACGTCGACAGTCATCAATGACTGGCTGGGACATTTACGCGTTCGTGAGCAGATGTATTGAAATGTTGATCGGTGGTAGTCCTTGACAGCGAAATGATTGGAAAATTGAGCACGACTGCTGTAACAAACATATGCTGTTGGAGTTGCAGTCCTGAAATTGTTTTGTATCCCGCGGGGGTGGGAGCCAGGAATTTGATATGGGGGTCAATGTCAAAAACAATAAGCAAAGATGAGCTACTAGCGCCCGGACGTCCGTTCCGAGCGCAAAAATCGGACGCACTATCCACCATCGGATTAAAGACGTGTCAGCCGTCAGATGAAATACAAGGAGGGTAACCAGTCAAGTCCACACCAAACACAACGAGCGCACCCTGGCGTCAACTTCTTCACGCGGGTTGGGACAGGAGCGAGCTCCCAGCTTCGCGCCGCCGCCCAGATCCGCCGGTGTCTAGTGAAGATGGCGCATATCCTTCAAAAAATAGAACTCCCCCCTCCAGATCAACCACATGGCGGCCACCCGTGTAATACCTGCCATTTTAGTCATCAAAGTGACTTTGAAGAATTGGAAGCAATTCGTGAAGAAAAGAAAACGAAATTGGCTAAAAATCAAATTCGGGTCAAATTTGACCGAAATTTGAATTTTGAATTCGAAATTCAGAAAAATTCGACAAAAATATGGAATGGAGATGTAAGGGTGATTAGAACTCAAGGATCAAAATTTGGGACAAGAATTGGTCCTGAATACCTCAAGAAAATCGAAGAAAGAAAATGAAAAACAAGATTACTGTTCATCGTCCGACAATAGGGCATTCAGAAAAACAGCCTCAGAGTCCATTTTGGAAATTAATATTTGATACATTTTTCAAATAAGTGGATCCAAACAACTATACCATATTAAAGTGTGGACTTTGGACTACCAGATCTGGGTGTTGTTGATCAAGAATAGTAGAGGGAGCTATTTCAAATGGAGGCTTCAAGTCAGCATCTCGTCACTGTAAACTGCATCACTGAAATTCACTAAGTCTGAAACAGCACTAAATGGCCAAGTTTGGAGCCGATTTCAGAAAAATGTAGAACAAAAGGTGCAAGTGTTTATGAGCAAAATAGAAACTTTTAAGGTTGTAGAACACAATTGGGAAGTAGTTGGACAGAGAGGAAGGGATTTAGATCACTGAAACCATTTTTGAAGTCGGGTAAATGACTCTGTTCAAGACTGACGAACTGAATGGCGAGTTTCAGAGAAGTTCAGACAAATGCAAGAAAGAATTTGAAATTTGACTATAGTAAGATGTTTATCTCGGGTCAGAGCCAAAATAAAAATTGAAGGGTTCAAGTTTATCTACAACTTTGGTTAAGACACTTGGGGACCGTCGGATTGGAAATCGGCCGTGGTGGAGCTCTGAAGTTTTGGGCGCCAGAGATAAGGAGGGGGAGGATGACAGAGCAAGCAGGACGTGTCGCCGCCGCCGCTCTCGGTCGCTCCCCAGCACGGCAACTACGCCACCTCCTCACCACGCAAGCCTACGAGTAGGACACGGTGTCGCCCATGCGTGCGGTAAACTGTTCGTATATCTACCGTTCCCGCGCCGCCGTTTTACCGTCGCTCTTTCTTTAACGCCACCGTCTTCTCTGTCAAACGCCGCCGCCGAGCGAAATACTCCCACCACATCGCAACTCCCGTCGATTCCCTCTGTCCACACCTCCACCCACACCCCACCAGCAACCCTAGCAGCTTGTTGCCCAGCCTCTCCGCCGGCACGCCATAAACCGTCGTCGTTTCTGTCCGCCGTCGCCGCGCCTCCTGCTCACGGTGAGCACCCCCTTGCGTTTGTTCTCTTCCTTCTTGGGTAGTCGTAGGTAGGTCCTTGGGATGCTAGGATGGTGTAGCAGTAGTCGTTGGGGTAGGTTGCGCCGTCGTCGCGCGTAGCCACGACCGGCCGTAGGTGCCGCCGCCCGCCGCCGTGGAGGGAGTGGCTCCGGCCATCTCCCGAGTAGCTGTCGCCGCGCACGGGTGCGCTAGGGTATGGGGATGCTTCCCCGGCCTAGCCCCGTCGCTGGTAGGGCGCCAGCCGGCGAGCCGCGCCGCCCCCTGTCGCGCGCGGGATTTGGCGGGAGGAAGAAGAAGGCGCTAGAGCCTTGGGCCCGCGTGTCAGTGGGGAAGAGAAGGAGAGGGAGCAGGCCGGCCGAACGCGGAGGCCAGTTGGGCCGCGGTCTCGGAGGCCCAGGTGCGCGCGCGAGTGGCCGGTGGGAGAGGAAGGCCGGAAGCCCAGAGAAGCCAGCAGGCCGGCGCTGCGGAAAAAGAAGAAAAAGAAAAGTGGGTCGTTGGGCCGTCGCGGGTGAAAAGAGAAGAAGGAGAAAGAAGAATCGGACCAGTAGGGCCCAGTCGGGGGAGAAGTAGGCCGGCGGGTAGGAGGAATAGGAGAAGGGGTGGGTCCGCGCCACGGGCCCAGCGTAAGAGAGAGGAGGGTAGAGTCGGGTCGCGTGAGAAAAGTTGCCGGGGGTGTTTTTCGGGAAAAAAATTTGATTTCCTTTATAGAATAATTAGTTTAAATCCGAATCTCACCATTTAAATCACAGAAATTTCTAGGATGGTCCAAAATTAGTGAAACCAATTTTGTTAGGCTTGTTTTATTTTCCTTTATGCATTAAAATTTTTATACCCTAGAAAAATAATAAAATTTAGGTATTTATTTAATGCCTTTCTTTTAAGGTAATTAAATAAATACTTAATCTTTATAAAATGCATAAAATATGGAATAACATTGTCATAATCACAAATTATTCTTAACTCATAGGAAATTAGGTTTTCAAGTTAGAAAATAATGGTAACCTTTTCTAAAAATAAAAGAAAGGCCTTAAGTAAGGTTAATTAAGGAAATAAAAATTGTGGGCTAATCTTTTCGGGTTTTTGTGTGTTGGCTTGCAACTTTATCATGATAAATTGTATAGTCCTTGTTGGCTTGCAACTTTATCATGAAGGAAAGTTGTATAGTCTTCTATTCAAAAATTTGCATTCCTAACCCCTGCATATGTTGTGCTATAGACCCCGAAGCGCCAGAAGGAGATTACTTGGATTTTTCAGAAGGATCTTCGGAGTTTGAAGAAGTCTTTGAATTGGTCCCCTGCGAGGCCAACCCTTCGGACAGTGCTAACTTTTTAAGCGAACAAGGCAAGCCCCGGTGCAGTACACCTATTATTTTGAAGTCAATATTTCATGTGTCCTATATTCAGCTATTTGCTATATGTATGCACTAAGTCTAGGAGTTGCTTGGAACCCATTTCTTGTGCATGATCATACCTTGTTTTAAGGATATCTTTGCCACTTGTTCAAACCTTTAGTAGATAGCCCAAGTCTAGAAATGCTTAGTTGCTTAAATGCTTGGTCTACCAACCTTAGGGAAAAACTTTTGAGTCATACATGTTATTTATGAAAGGATGGTATTGAAAGTGAGAAGCAGACAGAAGCTAGGGATGTAGTTCTGTCTGCTAGACTAATTTGGTTAAGGCCCGATTCGTTGTCTTAACCTTTGATCAAGTGATAATCATCTGATCACTTACTGGGTATGGGACCAGTAAAGCCTAGTAGGTTAGTAAACTCTCTGATCGGGAATACTTCGTACCCGCGCTTGACGTGCCGGAGATTGGCAGGGGCGTAGCCTAAAACTCACATGGTGATCGGGCCAGACGTGGGGTCCCATGTGGGGGTGCATCCCTGGGTCCGGGTAGTCTTATTCCCAGTCATTGATTTTGCTAATCGAAAAGTCGTTACGTACGACCTGGACAGTCGTATATAACTGGTGATCACGGTACTCTCCTGCAGGATGTAATATGATCCGGATCGCCGCAATTCTCGGTTATGAATGCACTTGATCACTGTTGAGCATCGTAGCATAAATCCATGAATGTTATATCCTTCTGATAATGATTGATGTATGACTTAATACCTTATTGTTGCATTTACTCTTTTCTCATCGTCTAGAATGGTTAGGTAACAACTTAACTCAAATAAAAGATAAAACTAAGGCATCACTTGTAGTAAGCTTTTCGGCAAAAATATATCAACCAAGTACACCAAAAAGCTATCATGTACTTCCAAGAAAAACTATTATATTGGTTAGTCGGGTAAGACTTGCTGAGTACCCCATACTCAGGGTTATCCCTTGTGGCTATCTTTTCAGAAGCACCGCAGGAGTCCACCGAGGAGGAAGCCCCAAAACCCTAGGGTATTGTTATGAGTCTCACAATACCCTTAGAATAAGTTTTATAATGCTCCTCTCCACCCGAACCGTTTATATTTTAAGTCCTAGAACTCTGTCTAACACTACACTATTAAGTTTGCTTCAAACTAAGTCTTGTAATAACTCGTACCTCTTGTATGTATGTAAAAATGTAATATTTGTTGATGCTATCCCATCGCGGATACTATCCTGATGTATGGCTATGAGACACGATGTGGATCTTTCGAGAAGTCCTAGGGACACTCGACGGATGACCGGACTTATACTGTTTTAAGTGCGTTTCGGATAATGGCTGCATCGGCAGCAATTAGGCGCATTTAAACCAGTTTAAGTTGGACGGTTCCGCCACAACCCGCCCCCATTGTTGCTCGGAACCCCTCAGATCTACAGATGATTGACCTCAACACGCTACCAAGTATGCCGACCATCCACCCCCCCTAAATGTTGCATTGAATTCTTCGAGCAAGCGTGATAATTCACTTCAGCACCCGCCCCCAGGTCTTTCGAGCAGCGTCCATGGGGGATTGGCATCCGAATCGAGTCTCCAAAAACGGCAGGTATGATTTTGTTTGAAACACTAGATGTGATAAAATCTTATGCAGTTTTGCAACATCTAATGATAGCATATGGCACATTGAAAAACAGTTATTGTAACATCTCAAAATGCTCATGGGTTAACTGAATGTTACATATAAGTGTTGCAACATCTAATGATAGCATGTGCCACATTGAAAATCAGTTATTGAAACATCAAAAAATGTATGTGCTAACTGAATGTTACATCTTACTTCCATGTACAGTTTTTGCAACATCTCAACATTGATTTCGCTAGTAACACTAACTGCAACATTGATTTGCAGGGGGATGGAGCATTGGTTCCTGTTGTGACCATATCAACACACTCAAGTGAATATGTTTCAGTACAAGTTGGTGCAAATAAAGAGGTCTACCATGAGGATGAAGATGTCGTATGCTCACAGCCTATTGTGCCGAAAGTTGGGATGGAATTTGACACGATACAGGAAGCAAGGCGGGTTTACAATGAGTATGCCATGAAGTTGGGTTTCAACATAAGAGTGGCTTCTTCAAGAAATAGCAACGTCACAAAGGAGCTGATCAGAAAGGAGTGGGAGTGTTCTCATGCTAGGAAGCCAGCTCTTGATGGAGAAGATGATGGAGAGGAAAACACATCAGCAAGCACATCAACAAATGACACTGCAACACTAGTGGGATCGAAAAAAAGAGCAGCAACAGCTGTACTTACCACAGCAACAAGGAAGCGCAACACTATCAAAAAGTTGAACTGCAAAGCTCATATGGCGGTTGGCTTGAGAAATGCGAGGTGGAGAGTGATTGTAATGCAACCTGACCATACTCATCCCATGGTGAAGGCGATTGGGGTTAGGAAACACTTGAGGTCCCACCGAAGCATCTCGTGGGCTGATTATGAGTTGCTGAAAACACTACATCATAGAAATATTAGCACACCACAAATCATGGGGGTGCTTGCTGATTTCCATGAGGGGCTTGGCAACCTTACTTTCAGTAGCAAGGACGTTTCAAATATGAGGACACACTTGAGAGGAGGTCTCACGTACAGGGATATGGATGCAACCTTAGAGTATTTTTCAAAAGCAACAAGCTGAAAGTCCTTCCTTCTATTATGCAATGATGATTGTTGATAATAATGTTGTTAGAGGATTGTTTTGGGTAGATGGGAGGACTAGAGAGCTGTACAAGAGTTTTGGAGACTGTATTTTCTTTGACACAACATATTGCACCAACAGATACGATATGCCATTTGCACCAATTGTTGGGATAAATAACCATTTGCATAGCATACTGCTTGGATGTGCAATATTGCCAGATGAGACAACGGAAATATTTATTTGGGTGCTAGAAAGGTTGAAGGGAGCGATGGGTGGATGTGAACCAACCAACATAATGATAGACCAGGATAAAGCAATGAAAGCAGCAATAGCAATAGTGTTCCCTAACGCAACACACAGATGTTGCAAGTGGCCTGAGCAAGGCTAATGATAAGCTTGCTTGGCTTATTAGTGAGGAAGAAGACTTTGCAAAGGAGTTTGACTACTATGTGAACAGGACTGAAACACCAGAAGAATTCGAGATGTTGTGGGCAAGGATAGAGGACAAATACCACTTGCAGGAAAATGAATTCTTTCAAAGTATGTCTGGTACAAGGAGGATGTGGGCGCCTGCGTACTTCAGAAAGTACTTCTTCCCCTTCACAGGCACAACAGGAAGATCGGAAAGCATGAATTCATTGTTCAAGAAAGTTGTTCACCCTCAGGACTCAATGTTGCAATTTATAACACAATATGATTACATCATGGATACCAGGGCAGAAAGAGAAAATAAGGAGCGTTGCAAGGGGGAGATTTCAGATCCACCACTATGGGGAAGGTATGCTTTTGAGAAGCAAGCTGCTGCATTCTACACCGGTGAAGTCTTTGGTAAATTTCAAGAGTTGTTGCGTGATTCTACAAGATACAAGGTAGAGGCTGTTGAAAGTGATGACCAGGGTTGGTCCATTCAAATTGTGCACCCAAATTCAACTAGAGTCCCCATGGTCACCATTGATAAAGATGCAACGTCATATACATGCTCCTGCAACATGTTTGACCGTGATGGCCTCTTGTGTCCTCACATACTAAAAGGATTCACAAACAGGGATGTCGAAAAAATTCTAGAGAAGTATCTACTTAGAAGATGGTCAAAGGAAGTGACTATAATGATACCGGAACACCTCTCGGGTACAGAACCAGCATTTGGTGTCCCAACCACAAAAAGCTAAGGTACAATACATTGTGTAGAAAAATGATGTCACTAGCAGCTGAAGCTTGTTTGGGTCCTGAAAAGTACATTGTAGCTTCAACTGGGATAGATACATTGGTACAAGCAGTCAGGACAGCAAGGGGGTCACAAGAAATGCAACAAGATGAAGCGTCCAATATTGCAACAGGTCAACAGTCAAAAACTCTTGCTGTCATGGTAAAGAATCCAACAAGAACAAAAAGTAAAGGGAGACCAAAGGAGAAGGTGGAAAGGTTCAAGTCAATAGTGGCACAAGCTAAGGAAAAAGCAATGAAAAAGAAGGCAAAAGGAAAGAAGACAGCTCAAAAAATCCCACCATGCTCGTATTGCTTTGAAGATGGTCATAGTGTACAGACTTGCGCGTACATGGCCAAGGCGGAGGCACTTGCAAAGGATCTCAAAGAAACAGAGCTGAAGCTCTGAATTTTTAATTATTCTTTTATTAGAATGAGCTGAAACATGTATTAGAAAGTACTGCAACATTTCATTTTATGAACTGCAGCATTATGTCTCATTTATACTAAAAAATTTTGTTGATGCTGCTGTTATGCCCATGTATGACATTGAGCCTTGTGGTATTGGTATAAGACCATGAGCTGGAGATGAATTAAACTGCATGTTGTGTGGCATCAAAAAAAAGATGTGATGTATCATTGCGACAGTTGATGTTGCAAGTTCAGTAGTTTGGTGTTTCAAATGTTGTGAACACTTGTTGCAAAATAGAAATGGCGTGACAACATTATTACAACATGGTTCAGTAGAGTTTGCAACATTAAAATTATAGTACAGCAATATTGATAAAAAAATATTGTACTACACCAATTGAAGATATAAAACAAGGAAGAAGGCATGAAAAAAAAAGATTTATAGTATATGTTGCAAAAGTAAGTTAATGATATTTCATCAGTTATCCATGCATGTTGCAGACAAGAAAATAAAAGCCAACATTTCTGCAACACAGTAAAGCAGAATTCGCAACATATAAAGTGCACTACGCAACATATAAAAAAACTAAGCTGTGGTACAATAACTGTTGACCACATTTGCACAAAGAAATAGATTTAATAAACTGATATATGAAGCCAAAGGATTGCAACACTTGAATACACTGTTTGAGACAAGGACATACAAATATCTCTACGTTGTATCCCACAATCCTGAATACTCCATACATCCACATTTCTAAGATGATTGTTATAGTGTCAATCATATAAAACTGCTAGCTATATACAGAGACCTAAACTCCTATATTGCATAATGAAACATGATGTCACTACTTCTGGTTGCAATACTTTTCAACAAACTCGCTTGTCAGGATATCATTTCTTGAAGAAAGTAGGAGAATCTCTGCAGCCAATTTCCTATAGTTTGCAATCATGTGCTAAAAAAGGGAAAAAAAAAACAGAATTAGGTACCAAAAAAATTGCAGAAGTAACATCATGTATTTGGGTAAAAGAATTAGGTAGCCACATTGCAAAAAGACATGCTGGCTCAAATGTGGTGTCCATCTTCTTCCCATTCCAAGACTCCATATATAGCATTGTATATAACCCGCAATCATGCCTAAAAACAAAAAAAATTGGGTTATCAAAAGAAACATGGTGAGAAAAGATGAAAAAACTGCATGAATAATTTTTTATGTAAGCACATGAATGATGAAAAACTTACAAAGATTTTTGATGCGGGTAGTCCGTGGGATATTTCCAATAAAATAGAGAGATGTCTTTGTTTAGCACCCCAGCTTGTATACATGCTTTTGAAAAATTGGTGACCTAACAATAGAACCAAATGGTACATTATATATATTTGTTTGCAACATCTTTTCGTCTTATACTATTGAAACATTTCAAATTAGCAGCTGCCACAATGATAATTAACTATTGAAATATCGTAAAATTAAAAGATTAATTGTCTGTTACAATCTACAACCTCTATAGTTCTGCAACATCGCAAATCATTAGGTGCAACATTGATTTTCAATTATTGACACACCATAAAATGAAAAGGCATCAAGTAATAGAGGCTATTAATAAATAAAAAAGAGATGCAAGTTTTGAGAGTACTGACCACATTCTTGGTAGAAACAAAATATTTTGTATCATGAGATCTACCAAGAGAATTGAACCAGCAAATTTCCTTTAGAAACATGTTGACACTGACAAGTACCCAATGCGCTTCTTCAACAATAGGGGAAAACAACTAAAAAAAAGTAGATAAGAAAAAAAGAACGGGAAATGAAAGGCAACTTAATTATGCAACACAGTACCAGATCCATTTTTGAGAGATCCCAAGACTTGTTCAACTTTGTTAAAGCCGTGTTGCAGCTGTCTTGTATGAAATTATCAGGTTCAATTTTTAGCTTGTCCTTGAAAAAAAGTTAGAAACTATAAAAATGAATGCAGGCACATATGATGGTAATAAAAAATTATTTGCAAAACAGAATTCAAATCTTACAGTGAGAACAGTAGATAAAGCAAATTTCTTGACAATGTTATTGTCCTTCTCACGCAATTCAGCTTCTTCAATCTTGAATTCATAAGACCATAAAGCCATCACGTGGTTATTAATTTCCCCCCTTTGCTTGAAGGATCCATAGAATTCATGATAAGTAACATGAAAGCCATCAATTCGAACAAATGGTGGGCTGGGATAAAAAAAACTAAATTAGGATTTGAAACATTTAACTACTCCTAATGAAACATGTGAAACATACAGAAGGAACATTGGGAAAAAAATTGAACTGCTGTAACATGAGTACTACATACTTGAAACATCTAACTACACCTACTAAAACATGTGAAACATACAAAAGGAACATTGGGGGAAAAAATGAATTGTTGTAACATGAGTACTACATACTTGAAACATCTAACTACTCCTAATGAAACATGTGAAACATACAGAAGGAATATTGGAAAAAAATTGAACTGCTATAATATGAGTACTACATACTTGAAACATCTAACTACACCTACTGAAACATGTGAAACATACAGAAGGAACATTTGGGGAAAAAATGAACTGTTGTAACATGAGTACTACATACTTGAAACATCTAACTACACCTACTGAAACATGTGAAACATATAGAAGGAACATCGAGAAAGGCATAAAGAGTTGCTCACGGTTGTTCTTGTTCATCATTATTCACATTTGGATTAATTGGCACTTTCTTCATTATCCTCTTGCTGAGATACTTGTTATATGCAGTAACAATTTCATCATCTAACTTAATTCTCTTCAATTTCTTTCCTTGGTTCAGATGGATGGCAGCCCTCTTCCTCCTGTTTTTCTTGTCAAATATACTTGACCCAGGCTTGTTAACAATAGTCTCATCAATGGTGAGATCAGATGCAAGCACAAGAATAACAAAATACTCAAATACGTGTAAGAAAAGAGGATTGAAAATGGAGACAAAAAAAGTAAAAAAAAAGTCAC
This sequence comes from Setaria italica, assembly GCF_000263155.2. Classification (NCBI taxonomy): domain Eukaryota; kingdom Viridiplantae; phylum Streptophyta; class Magnoliopsida; order Poales; family Poaceae; genus Setaria; species Setaria italica. Next base: position 35,473,891 of record NC_028452.1, read on the forward strand.
CCAAAGTAGTTGCTGCTGCCGCTGGGGTCAAACAATCTGTTTCAATTCCTTGGCTGGACAAGAGATCAAATGAAGGGATGTCATCAAGATAACTTGAATCGTTGCTTCTCTTGTCAACAGGTGAACCAGCAGCACTGGTGGGGGCTCCTAAAGTGCTAGTTGATGCATTTGTTGTGGCATCAACATTAGAGGTGGAAACCCCTACTTCAACACCATCATTACTCACCATGTTAACTAGATCTGCCATCTTGCCCAACATTTCAATGTGATGCATCCTCCACATAGCCATGACCTTATCTTTAATTTGTGCACTGATGGTTGTAGAGATAGCATCAGCAAGTTGGAGAACATCTTGCTCCACAAGTTTAGAGTAATGAGAAGCAATATTCTGATACTCGAGAGGGATCTATTATATAGAATTATACTATAAATAAAAGAGTATTAGCAAGAAGTGTATTGGGACATTGCAACATGATGGGATGAAACTAAAAAAATAAAAAACAGAGAAAGTTAACATGCAACACAATAAGAATGTGTACTAAAACATTGGTGAAAATATGCTAAAACATATTATATTTTGTGAAATAGATGTATTTTTCTGCAACACCTATTTGTTAATTCTGAAACATTAAAGAACTACTATAACAACACAAATTTAAATGAAACCAAACTATGGGTCTAAAATTCATGTTAATCATATTGAAGGAGACATAAGTTTATTGCAACACTTATATTGTATTGTTGCAATATTAAAGATATACTACAACAACATTAAAAGTGTTTGAGCATAGAATGAATTGCAACACAGAGTATAATAAGATGACACAATCAGACACTAAAAATGTAACATGTTTTTTAACCGGATGAAGAAGATTGTTACTGGATGGTAGTTGATGCAGCCATTCATCTAAAGAGCTGACAGCAGGGATTTCCTCAGTGGCAGCGGGGCAGGGACTTCCTCAGTGGCAGCAGGAGCAAGAATTTCAATAGCAGGGACAGGGTGATCTTGTACAATTGGGGCAGCATCATAAGGAGTAGGGGAGAAGTCGCGAAACTGATCATGAAAAGAAGCATGAAAATTTTTAAGAAGGCAAAAAGCAATGAAAAAGAAGGCAAAAGGAATGAAGAAAAGATTATGAAAAGAACATACAGGGAGTTTTCCAAATGTATTGCCCAATGCCAGCCTGTTTTTATCAACTACCAAGACAAAATCAAAGTCTATGTTTGAAACATTGCAGATACGAGGCAGGTTGTAATTCAATTGATGGCCTCCTCGATCAGTTGGTAAATCAAGATGGTCCATGTAAGCAATCTGAAATTTAATAAGATGGTCCTTGTAAGAGAGAATATAAGAATATGATCATAGAATTATTGAATGGGTAGGAAAAAAGAACTTAAAATGGTGAAAGAAAGACATTAAATAACCATACCGCTATAATAATTAGACAAGATCCCATCTGGTGATCTTTGTCAAGCCTATCAGGAGTAAATTTATGGTACTTCTTGACTTCATTCATCAGCTCATCCAACACATGCCCCGCCTAATCAAAGGTGCTGATTTCAGAAATATCAACTAGACTATGAAGATATTTGAGGCTGACATAATTGCCTGTTCCTGGAGTGTAGATAGTCCCTAGAGCCAACAGAGAAAAAGCCCTCACAAAGAAATTCCTGTCCTTGCTAGATTGCACAATCTCTTTACACTTTGCAATTTTAGCTCTATCACCATCCTTGTAGACTTCCCAAAGTTTCTTGACATCTTCCGAGTCACCAGATAACCTCAAAGGAATGATGCCATTTTGAAGCCCAAGAATTTTGCAAACAAGGTCACGGTTGAATACAATGACCTTGTTCTTGTATCTAAACTCCCGGAGCAAAGGGTCCACATGTTTAAGCATCCATTTAACAAGCTTCACTAGCAATGAAAACTCAACCAACGTCAACAGAGCACCAAAGCCAGCTTCATTGAAGCAGTGCGTCAACAGAGCACCAAAGCCAGCTTCATTGATCCACTGCTTCTGATGATCCTCAAGATTAGGAAGTAGGTCACGAATTCTATGAACTGAGAATCTAGTCTTGAAGTGTTCATCCTCTTTTCTTAACTGCACCTTAACTGCTAACAATAAATAAAAAAAAGTATCAGCCGTAGAATGAAAAATAAGATTAAAAAAAAGATAGCAAGGAAATGAAAAATATATAATTGAACGGTACATGAAAATTTAATGTTTTAGGATCTAAAAATTCTTTGAAACATCACTATTCAGCAAGTGCCACATTGATATTAAATTAATGAAACATTTCAAAATGAATATGTTAAATGATTGATACAACATATAACCTGTACAGATATGCAACATTTCAAAAAAGCAGGTACAACATTGATAACTAATTAATGAAATATCTCAGAATTAAAAAAGGTGAACTCAATGTTATACTCTAAACTTTTGCAACATCTCAAAAAAAGCAGGTGCGACATTGATAACTAATTAATGAAACACATCAGAATTAAAAATGTGAACTAAATATTATACTCTAAACATCCTCTAAACTATTGCAACATCAAAGAAAAGCAAGTGCAACATTGATAAATAATTAATGAAACAACTGAGAATTAAAAAGGTGAACTGAATGTTATCCTCTAAACATCAACCAAACTGTTACAACATATCAAAAAAGTTGTAGCAACATTGATAAGTAATTGATGAAACATCTCAAAATAAAATGGTAACATGAATGTTATCATCTAAAACTTTTGCAACATCTCAACTGATCAATAGTGTTGATATGTAACCCTAACACAGGATATGCTAGTTCAAAAATCCTAAAACACTAAACGGATGAACCCTAAACACTAAATGAAATGAAATCCTAACCAATCCACACAAAAACACCGGAACGGAATTAAAACACTCACTCGCGCGGTTGTTCTCGTTGTCCTGGACAGCATTAGGGGAACGATTTGCTTCACGCAGATCCGACGGAGCAGCAGTGGGGTCCAAACCAAGGGAAGACGAGAGGGGCCGGCGTGAGCGCGTGCTGGAGGAAACGCCAACATCGATGCTTGGCTCGCCGCAATTTACCTCCGGGGGCGGACTTCGAACAGGGCGCGGCGACCGCATTGCCGGCAAGACAGATGAAGACCTGGTGATCCTTCCCACCGGAGGCGAAGAAGGGAGCGCCGGTGAGACGAAAGAGGACTTGGGTATCCCTCCCACCCGGACGCGGCAACCGCATCGCCGAAGCAACAACGGTTAAGTAAATGGGTAACAGGGAAGGCGAAAATGCGGCGGTTGCCGGTTGGAGAAGGAAAAGGGGAAATAAATGAGCAAAGAAAGGGGGAAAGGGCAAGAAGGGAGCGGAGCCGTCGAATGTAGTGAACGGTGGATGACGCGTCCGAAAGGTGGATGGCGCATCCTGACGCCTTGATGATAGCATTTCCATTTTTTTTCCCTACATGTACATATATACATATATGGGCTCTACTGCAGGAAATGCACTAAGCACTGCAACATCCCCGTATGCACACATAACTTTTTCGATAATAAGGTGACGCCTTGATGATAGCATTTCCATTTTTTTTCCCTACATGTACATATATACATATATGAGCTCTACTGCAGGAAATGCACTAAGCACTGCAACATCCCCGTATGCACACATAACTTTTTCGATAATAAGGTAAAATACCTGCTTACGACATTTCCGTCTTGACTGACTAGAGCGATCAAAAGATATTGAAATCGGAAGCAAGATAGGCGTTGGGGATCACATCATCACGAGATTGTACATAGATTTAATTTGGGACGGGAAGTTACGAGTTCGGGAGAGAGAGACATGTATTTCACTCCATGGCATGCCAACAGTCAGCCGCAGCGGGTGAGCGGGCAGCGACGACGGCGGAACGATCTCGTTGCGCCGTGGTGCAAGCTGCCTGCGGAGCGATCTCATGGTACTCATGCTGAGCAAATGAGCAACACAAACGTTAGGCGTTATGAAAAGTCGATGATGGTACAGCTTTTGGGACATCTAGGAGTGCGTTAAATACCAAGCTCGTCATCTGTCACATAACTGATTTGCCTTCTGCGTCGTATAGTACAAACCGCAAAAACCGCGAATTCGTCATTTACCTTCTCGAACCTGACCGCAACTGCATAATCACATTGGCATACACTCGGCGGGATATCAGAGAAGAGTAAAGGATAAAAGGCATACCACTCCATTCAAATCCAAAACAAACAGCCGCCTACATTACGATCGAGCATGTTCAGGCTCAACATAAACTGGAGTTTTTTGTTACATGTCCGGCTCCCAAAAACAAGTGGGAATTTATTGCTCGATCACAGAACTTAGCAAGTTCAATCCATACCCAGAGGTTATATATAGTGGAGGGCGCAGTAACCTGTTTGCACAAAACCCATGGAAACAAAAGCGCTCCCGAAACCAGCATCCCTCTAACTTAGTAGGGCTCCACAGGAGCACGGAATTTGGCACCAGCGTAGACAGCGGCAGCACCAAGCTCTTCCTCGATCCTAAGAAGCTGTTCCAATCCAACCAATAGAACATGTTAGCAAAATTGTCAACTCAGACTACCCAAGATCAGTTCTGCAAGTAAGAAATTTAAAAGGACTACAAAAGAAGTAGCATTGATAGTGCCAAATAGCATTTCTGAGAGTTCCAAGTCATTGCAAAAGAATGAAGCTACCAAAATATGTTTGAATGAAATATTACAGAACTTGAGAATCACTTGCCTGGTTGTACTTGGCAAGACGCTCTGATCGGCAGGGAGCTCCAGTCTTGATCTGACCCTGTTACAGAAAGAGGTACAGATATAGTAAGCATCAAAAGAGGTACAGGTATAGCAAGCATCAGCATCAAAACAAGGTTATTGTTGCAGAGATTTTGGTTAACAAAAAAGGTGTTGTATGTATCTAACATCTTTTTTATGCTAGATATACAAAGATCCTGACTTACCGTGGCCAAGCCAACCGCCAAATCAGCAATGAATGTGTCCTCAGTCTCACCACTAATGAAACCAAAAAAATTAACATCAGAAATGATACTAAGTTAACTGATGGACAGTGTCACTGCAGCTATATGCATACCTCCTGTGACTGGTCATCACACCCCAGCCAGCATGCTTTGACATCTTCACTGCTTCGATACTCTCGGTCACAGAACCAATTTGGTTAACCTGAAAAATGGTGAATTTTCAACATTCCAATAACAAAGTGCAAACATGTCTTGAGCACAAGAACAAATTGAACAGAAAATGCAGGGTACGATAAACACCTTGAGCAGAAGAGCATTGCATGACTTCTCCTTGATAGCCTTTGCAACCCTCTGAAAACACATGAATTAATTATAATTACTAACTGCCTAAAAAAACTTAAGTTGAACCATCTCATGACGAAACAAACAATATGCTCACAGTGGGGTTGGTGACAAGGAGGTCATCACCAACAATCTGCACTTGCTCTCCAATTTCTTCAGTCATCTTAGCATAGTGAACCCAGTCATCCTGATCAAATGGGTCTTCAATGGAGACAATGGGGTATTCACTCACAAATGACTTGTATACGTTCTTCAAGCTGTCTCCAGATATCTTCTGGGAACCATCATTGTTCTAAAACAACAGAAAATAGGATTACAAACGGAAACCAGTCTAAAGTCCATATGCTATGTAAAAAATGAAAATGAAACAGTGAGGCTACCTCCTCCTTGAAGTTGAGGTCATATGTCTTGTCCTTGTCATTGTAGAACTCAGAAGCAGCAACATCCATACCGATGACAACCTAGCATTCAGATAATAACAAAGATCAACTTCCACAGATCTAATTTTACACTGGGAAACACAACGGTCCCTCTGTTTTGTCCATGGCCTCAAGATAATATGTTCAGCAAATTTCCACTTCCTAACCCCAGTTAAATGCTTTGAACGAAGACAAGTGGTTATATTATGCTATTTCATAGCGAGTACGGATGGTAATTTCTCATTAATTTTTTCTTTAAACCCATATTTCCTTTGTTAGTGTGCACGGTGCATTGTGGACAAATAAAGTGAAACAGACATAGCAGCAACTTAAATCAAGCAGACAAACCTTTCCGGTGTATCCAGCCTTCTCAATTGCAGTCTTTAGGAGCTCAAGTCCTTCCTTGTTTTCCTACAAGTTAGGAAAGAGGGAAAAGTTAAATCATGACTTAAAAAAGTGTCCTCATGCTTATTGGCATCTTTAAGGACAAATAAAGATCTTGCACATTAAGACAGGATCTAACCTGAATGTTAGGAGCAAAACCACCCTCATCACCAACATTGGTGGCGTCCTGCCCATACTTCTTCTTGATAACAGACTGCAAAAAATAAGAAAGGATATATAAATTTGATACAACTGAGTCTGGTAATACGAGACAACCAAATGATGGCATGAACAAGATGAGAATTACCTTCAGGTTGTGGTAAACTTCAACACCCATTTTCATAGCCTCCTTGAAGGAGGCAGCTCCAGTAGGCAGGATCATGAACTCCTGTATTGTAAAGAGCATAACTAACATTGCAGGCAAATAAAACAAGATAAGGTGTCAAAATTAAGTTCAAAGATTTACCTGCATAGCAAGCTTGTTTCCAGCATGAGAACCACCATTGATGACATTAAATGCAGGGACAGGCAAAACTAATTGCTTGTTGCCAGCAAGATTGGCAATGTGCTGCAACATAAAAACATTCAAAAACATGAGAAGATGCATATTGAAAAGTAGAAGAGACTAAAAATTAAGGTTAACAAGTGACAAACCTGGTACAGAGGAATTTTCTTGATGCTAGCTCCAGCTTTGCAAACAGCTAGTGACACAGCCAAGATGGCATTAGCACCGAGCTGAATACAGCAGAAAGTAAAGCCAAGAAAAAGCATCAGATTTGCAAATAAAATATCAGAATGCTTTCGCATACAGTGCTACCAAATCCTCAAGTATACATAATACCTTTTGCTTGCACCATCCCCACTCATTCTTAGTGCCATCAAGCTGTTGAACCATAAAGTTGTCAATCTCAGTCTGAGCCGTAGGGTCCTGCAGAACAAACAGAACGGCTAATTAATAATATACTTGACCTCTAGTTATAACAGAACCATGGGATAGGAGGGCAACAGGACACAAACCTTGCCAACAAGAGCAGGTCCAATGATAGAGTTCACATTGTTAACAGCCTGAGTCAAGCGAAAAGTAATGTAAGCATATAGATAATTAAATGAACTAAGCCTGAAAATAATATATATTCTCCATCTAAAGTAATTGTGTAGAAAATATCAAAACATTACACAGCAGGTGCAACTGATGTTCCAAAATCAATTAAATAATAAGCTAAGCTTTCATCTAGAACATGTTATGGCACAGGTTGAGCAAGTTGCTTTAACAAGTGACAAACAATCACAATGGAGTTTTCACCATTGACCTTTCCTAGATAACATCATGTGGATTTTGTAGATGACCATTTGTTATTTGTTTATATAGGAAAGATAGTATCCTAAGTGCACATATGAAGCCATGAAAACATTGGACAACTCTATTCTCTGACAGGAACACAAATAGAAAAGAAGACAATTTCAGTTCAGAGAATGGAAGAATACCATATTGTACAGCAAACACTTTCAGATAAAAGCACAAAATTGGTCCTAACATTGCCCAGCATACAAAAAGCATCACATCTCAAGACAGTGAAGCTAAGGTATAAAATAGAAACAGCAGCTCATCTCTAAAATTTAAATAGTGATATAGTTGTATTTCACATAAGAAAAATAGCAAATGTACCTGCATTCATATAACTCGGAACAAATTATAATGACTGAATGACAAGCATAACGGCAAAACATTACACTGCCTATCAAGGTCTACACAGCTCATAAGCATGAAACTAAAAAAAACACAATAAATGGAACAACATGCAAGCTCTAGGGCAAACCTTGGAAACTCCCTTGCCCAGGTAGTCAGATCCACCATCCCTCAACTCCAAAGCTTCATAAACACCTGCGAATAGGATGGAGTCAGGTTGTTGGACTGTACAAATGGCACAAGATATGCATTCTACAGTGACTTTAAGGCACTGTACAAGAGTATGTATTGACTATAACCCACCAGTTGATGCACCACTGGGAACAGCAGCCCGTGCGAACGTTCCATCTGAGCAGCACACATCAACCTGAGGTATACAAAATGAAATCAGCCTACCAGATCACAGATTTATTAAAAAAAGAAATTTGAACAAGTCAAATGTACGGCCAATAAATACGAAATCAGAAAGGCAACAATAGTCATCAGATCGAACTATTAAGTCCTAGTAACATGGCATTTGAAACTACAAGAGCAAATCGTATGCACCATGCGGATCAAATGGATACAGCAATAAAAAAACTGAATTCGATTTGAGTCAACAATAAGGATGACCTCCAGATCTGCTACCTATCAAAATCCAGCAAAATAATAGCCTAAGCAGATTATAAGGTCAATCAGGAAAACTAAATCTACGACTAAACCGACCAGAAAATGCATATCACACTAGGGGCCAACGAGTCAGATCCTACCCACGCAAAGAAAAGTCAATATCCAACAGTCTATTCCCCAAATCGGGTAAAATCCCCAAAACCTCAACAAAACCCCCAACCCACCTCGCACGAGAAACCAAAAACCACCCCCAACAAAGCTACCTCCCCACGCGAGTTGGATCACACCACAGCACGTCTACCAGAGCAGATCGGAGCACAACGAGCGACGGGCGCTCACGCGCGAAAGAGAGATGTGCATCGATGCCGAGCCCATACCTCAACGGTGGGGTTGCCGCGGCTGTCGAAGATCTGGCGCGCCTTCACGGACTGGATCGTCGCCATCGCCGAACGGACTTGGGGAAGAACCTCTGGTCTAGATCGAGCGGCGGCGGCGGCGGAGAAGGCGATGCGGGATTCGAACCGGGCTGCTTGGATGGGATCGCTGCGGAGGCGGCCGCACAAGTTTATAGGGGTATGGTGCGATGCGGAGCTGGGTGCGGGGTGCGGCCCTGGTTTTCCACGCGCACATCGAATGGAGGGGTGGGGAGATGTGCCAAGTCACTGCAAGTGGGACCAGCAGATAGGTGCTTGTACGACGGCCCACATGGAGGCCTCTCGGGCTGTCACGTGGAGAGTTGGGAAGTTGTGGGCGTGAGGCGGCCGCCGCCCCCGCCGGTCGCACACGAGATGGGGGCAGGTCGCAGCCTCGCAGGAGGAGGGCCGCTGGATTTGGATGGTTGCTCATAAACGAAATTAAAATTGATATACCCTCCGTTTCGTAGATTATTTTTAATTATTTAGATATGTAAATCTTTTACTATAATATCTAGATATAATAGATATTTAAATACATCGCAACTAGAAAAAACAAAAATGAATTACAATCTGAAGTAGCAAATGGTTAGTGTTAGACTATGCTGATATGAAGATGCACGCATCCATCTAATAAAAAGATATATAAACAATAAATGATCCGTGTAACTATATTTATAATAACCAGACAAACATGATTAATGCAACAAACATTGTTGATCTCTTCTACTGCAAACAGACACATGCACCATAACAAACATTAACGGCTAATTAACCTAAAATTAAAATCAATAAAAAACGATAGTGATGGGATCTACGAGTAAGTAAAAAACTATAGTATCCATCGTTATGTTTAATCTGATAAAGTTCTAATTTATGAACAGGTGTCCACGACAAGTTGATCCTCATGTGCCTTGTTTGGCTCTCAAGGTTGCTCAGTATATGAAATGAGTTGAAATTTAACACATGAGGCATGAAAAAAGAGGAAAATCAAGTCCCGCATGCTAAGAGCTTATTGTCCTATCCTAGTTACAAAGAGGGAATACAATAGGGAAAAGGTGGTAAAATATAGTGGTGCTAGCTAAAAACTACTTGTCATTATTTAACCATGCATGACCGGTACAAAATGCATCTTTACTGCCCAGTCCATGAATGCGAAAGAGGTATGTAATATAAGTTAGAGAAGGAACAAGGAAAGAAAAGGCAATGGTCCAATGGAAGGAAGAATGAAATAAATTCTATACAAATGGGTAGGACAAGGCCCTTATGGCAAGGAGTCCAAAAAAAATCGAACACCTTATCCAAAGGTTGCAAGTACTTAAGCCATGACTGATTATATTAAATTGCTTTAAGTCAGAGTTTTTGGACTCAATACTGGAATACCAGATCTCAAAATAATAAGTCGTGGATGATGAAGCCAAAAGGCCAAGATTTGATGAAAAAAGACAATGATGTTCAACTATAGTTTGATCAACTTTTTGTCAAAATACATGAATAGAAAGGCCATTTAAAGAACTGACCAAGAGTGCAAAAAGTCCAAGATCACGTCCATGGCAATAAAACCAAAGAAATTATTCACAACACGAGAGTGATGTGGTTACATTGTGCCCACCGACTACGCCATATCCACCGTACCATGGATACCTCCTTTCTCGTATTTTCACTTTATTCAGCATGGAATTACAATAGTATGTGGATGCAACCTTATAGCATCATCCATTCCATCAAGGCACACCTACAAAACCTGTATGTAAATCGGTTACGAATCAGTTAGGACTAGAATTTCCATATTCAAGATCGGATCTTCTTCTAAATATTTTGAAGATTCAAAATCTAAATTGGGATCCAATCCATGTAGTTGAACTCCGCCAATGGTGTAGCTATAGTGATTGGTTCCTGCCAGAGTTTTGCTCAAGTTGTGCTTGCTTTTGTCCTAGATTTTCTTCTTTAGTGCCTTTGCATGTTCCCAAAAGTGTATGTGTTGAGAACACCTCATTTATGTCATATTTCCTATAAAATACCAACGCACGCAAAAAAAACAATATATGCTCTAAATTGGGTCAATGTTATCATGAAGTAGCAATTAAGATACAAGTAGAACACATTATGACGCTAAATAGGTAGCAAAGTGTCTTCATTACACACACCGACGAATGTTTGTGCACTTCACCTTCTACAAGTAATCATCAGAAAGTTATCCTCTATTGAAGGCGACACAACTCAGAGTCAAATAGCCTCACAAAAATAGGTGTAGGCTTCTTTTGGATGTTGGTATTGAGGTGAAGGAATTGCATTGGGTAGGAATACCAAATCTAAGTGGAAATGGAAATGGCGTGCAATGCCAATGTTGTTGTTTGGATGTGTTTGTAATTGGTAGTTAGAATCAAAGGGTAGCAGCCAATTCCAATTCTTGTTTGGATGTACAAACTGCTGAATTTTATGTTTTGAAGAGTCTAGATAGTACATAACATTGTACATGTATAAGAATGTAGTCTCCATAAATTGTGGATATATTGGAAGTATTATATATCACTTTCACCATATAAAAATAGGAAAATTTTATTAAAAATGATCAAAATAGCTGGAGATGTATGAAAAAGTGAAAAAAAAATGAAAGCACATGAACATAGCAGCCATTATATAGCAAATAATATGAGATCAGTAGCTTCCAAGTACCCATAGAAGATTACAACATACTAAATAGGTCGGCAATCACACAAGATATGTTTTGCCTATCATAACAAAAGCTACTAATTAGAATAACATGTTCTTAAGCATTACATGGCAACAAGTTCACATGAAGTCCCTCAATTGCCATCCTTCTCGTTCAACATCAAGAGCCATTCCTTCCTCATGGCCATAGGAAGCTCCATAAGCATTTGGAATAAACACTCATTAAGGATTAGCTTCCTATAAGATTTCAGCATGTCACACCTAGCAAAATCTTGTATCATTTGAAGTGTAGCAAAGATTTCAGCAGGAGGGGTGACATGGGGCAGCGGTAATGGCTCAGTTGACTTCAAAGGATCTTTGAATGAGGTCTTCATATCTCCAAGCATGCAAAGAATTGCATCACCAGTTTGCTGCCTCTTTTGGGGCAACTCCGGGGATACATCATCAGCTTGTTCAAGTGAATCTTGAGCACTTTCAGCACCAGTCTTATCTCCTTCCCCATTGGCATGATCTGATGAGTAAATAGTGCTAAGTGCATCCCAATTCTTCACTATTTTGTTCTTGTAACAAGCTGATGCCTTGTTACTCTGCATAACATGCACATGTTACTACAAAAGTGAGATAGAAAACAAGAAAACATGGCATTTTTCATAAATTTGTGTAAGGACAGCATTATGCTTATAGACCAAATTCAAGTTCTATGAAAATGACAAACCAGAAAGTATCTAAAGACCTACATCTTTAACAGGTACTGGAATTACAGCAAACTAGAAAATAAAAACAGACGAGAAAGTATCCTTACCTCCACATATCTATTCCACACATCTTCACTATCAATTGACAGCTTATTATTCTCCCAATCCCAACCAAATCCACTCTGAGAAAGTATCTTGCTAATGATCTCATAATGCTTGTCAAAAGTCTTGCACCTTGCTATTATATTGTCCTTTGTGATCTCCACATTGCACCTCTCACATACATTCTTTATAGCAGCATTGTAGACATGTGGCTTCCATCCATTTTGGGCATGATCACCATTGTTGTGATGCTCAACAAGGACAACCAACAATGCATTGTCCATGTCATCTCTCCAAGTGAGGTAAATCCTTTTTCCTTTTGCTGCAGCCATGGTTCTATCCACAAAATACCACAGAAGTTAGAGTAAGGAAATATCATATAGTACCACAGATGATGCATGTACAAAAGGCACCATCAACTAGCTGTTCACCACAAAAGACATCTATTCTTTCACACAAAAGATGACCCACACGGCCTACTCCATCTCGGCATCACCATGCCACACAAGGTACTCAGCAAACATGTCATTAGCTAGCTGCTCCCTAAAGGTGATCCATTCATTAGTGACTTGAACATTTCTAATTAAGCTAGCATCATCTACAGGCTCATTTGGCATATCTGCTACTTCAGCGTCCACTGCTTCCAATAATAAATCATCCATCACATGTTGTCTATCCCTTGCAAAGTTGTGTAACACACAAGAAGCATTAATAATTCGAATCTGCAATAATGTTATTTAGTAGTCAAAAATTGCCATTCAAATTTTTGTTATGTCAAAGAAACTATCTATGCACTGTTGAAACTTACAATTGTTACCTGATCTTTTATGTCAAAGAAACTTTGTGTGCGTAGGATAGCCCATTTTTTCTTCCATAAACCAAAAGTTCTCTCTACAACATTTCTAGCACAAGAATGACGCAAGTTATACAACTCTTTGGGAGTTTTCGGCTGTTGTTGACTTGAAACCCACTCTTTCAAATGGTACCGAGTGGATCTGAATAGAGCAAGAAATCCAAGTCCATTGGTATAACCAGCATCAACTAAATAATACTTCCCTATTGTGAAGCAACTGAGTTAGCTACCAACCAAATGAAAGAAAAAAATGCCAAGACAAAGAGCCGTACCCTTAGGTACAACAAATTCATCATGGCAACACATTGCATCACGTAGAACTCTTGAGTCAGAGGCTGAACCTTCCCAGCCAGGTAGCACATACAAGAACTTCATATTCCAATCAACCACACCTAACATGTTAGTAGTGATTTGTTGATTTCTGTTCCTGTACCTCCCTTGATCAACCACAGGAACAGACACATCAACATGACACCCATCAAGTGCTCCAAGTGCATTGCTAAACCATTTCCACTTATAATCATCAGGTGGTTGAACAGAAGGTTCAGGAAGTTTAATGAACTTCTTACTTAGAGATAGAATGGCTGTCAGCACATCAGAAAAGTGTCTACTGATGGTCTCTAAAGAACGCTTGTAATCACCACGCAACAACCTCATTTTTAGACCATGCCCAACTATTAGCAAGAACATAGCAACCTTTTCTTCCACACTCACAAATACACTGTCATGGAGACCACACCTCTCACGCAACATGGTGCATAGATCATGGAAGTTCCTTTTAGTCAAACGCAACTTATCATAGGATGTAATTTCAAATCTATCATATATTTCTTTGAGCAAATCTTTCCTAATATTGTGCTTGCGCTCATCATCACTAAAGCACCCTAAATTCCTTGGGCCCCTCTGTGAACTAAGATATGCTACCTTAAGAACAACTGACTCAAAGTAAAGTTCTGTCAACACAATCCGCCTCCTCTTTCTTTTATTTTCTTCAGTTATACAAGAAACCAATTCAAGATCTGACATTGTATAGCTACAATGCACACGCATCACTTGTAAGAAATAAAATTCTAAACACAACAGCACAACAACATATGGCTTGCAAAAAAAAATCATTCATAAACTTCACGGCGTACAACAACAACACAGAAACTAAGAATCGCATACCTTCAATTCATCAATTGACCTGAAGAGGCCCCAACGCTTGGAGAGCAATCTGAAAAATTAATGTAAGACATCATTAGGGTTTCTTTGTGTACTGCAATGGAGTGCCATAGATGAGAGAGGGGGCTTAGGGATGCATCATGGGTTGTTAAGGAGCGGACGGGAGGGAGCGGATGGCCGGGAGGGAACGGAGCGGAGCAGACGGAATGGAGCGGACCGCCGGGAGGGAATGGAGCGGAGTGGACGGCCGGGAGGGAGCAGAGTGCGCGGAGGGAGGCGGTGTGGTCGCCCGCGCCGGTGAGGGACCTGATAGTGGCGGCTGTGGGCGGGTGGGGTGGATGCGGTAGGGGAGGTCACGGGGAGGGGCGGATGCGGTGGGAGAGGTGGCAAGGTGATGGAGAGAGGGTACCTGCGGCGGCGGCGGTGCTGACCCAGGGTCGGCTCCCACGGGGAGGGGTGGATGCGGTGGGGGATGCGGTAGGGGAGGCGGGGAGGTGACAGAGAGAGGGTACCTACGGCGACGGCGGCGACGGCCTGGGGTTGGCTCCCACGGGGAGGGGCGGATGCGGTGGGGGAGGCAGGGAGGTGATGGGGTGGTGGCAGCAGCGTTCCGGGGGTTGGCTCCCGCTCGTTCCCCTCCGCGGGAGCGTTCTATTTTTCACGGAGATGAAGAGGTACGCACGGGGGAGGGGAAAAGGTGCCGATTCAGGTGAATACCGAGCCGAAGCACTCAGAATCGTGGGCGGGCTTGTGCAGGACTGGCGGGATATTTTCTGGCATTTGCGCTTGATTCCGTTTCCTAATATCAAAGCGGTACAAACATCAGGTATTTGCTGGTACCCAATACCAAATCCAGATTCTAGGGCTAAATACCAACATCCAAACTGGGCCGTATAGAATTTCACTCACATAATGGCTTGATTGTGTAAATAGATGCTTTCTAAGCAAACCTGCTTAATACCGGAGTAGAAAAGTTTGGGCCAAGAGTAGGGATGGCAATAGTTCGAGTGGAGGGTGAGTGAAGCAAAAACCCATCCAATTCAACACTTGTGACATCTTACTATGCCCACCCACGAAGCACCCTATGAGTGACAAGTCACACCCGCACCCGAGGGTGTCAGGCGCTTCCATTCCTAGCCAAGAGGCGTGGCCATTGCCCCATTCCCTAGGCATAGCTAGAATAACTTACCTAAAGCTCCATAACTGTACTTGAGCATAATCACGATTTTGCTTTATGCGTGATGCTCTCTTTGATGCCTACCTTACCTCTTATATTATGTCCATCCTATCCTTCATTGTAAGATAAAGTTTATCGATGAAGTATACCTGACCCCCTCCCTAAAAAAAAGGCTGAAAGCTTGGTAAGCAAGGTTAATTATCTAGTGGAAGCCCTCACTAGTGTCCCAAATGGAGCCTTAGCACTTCCTCGCAGAGATCACCCTTTGCCCTTAAAAGTTGGAGAACTCTAGGGGTTCATTTGATAGTCTGTATGGACCTCTAGCTAGGTTGGTGGGCTGCAAGGCTCATGTTTGGTAGCCTGATTCGAGCTTTGGGCCTGACCCTAAAGATACAAAAAGGCTGCATCACATGGAACAAAAATTAAGGTCATTCCATGTGGCGCATGGTTGAAGGGACGTACTCGAAGAGGTTACCATGACCTCAGATGTTTCTTTTTCCTCAACAACCATTGAACAACTAGCGCAAAGTGAAAGCGGGTACGCGGGCACCATCGAAGGAGAGGGAAGATATGGATGGACAACAACAAGCCGCGGGTAGTGAGTGATGATGATTTGACAAGCGGTAACGACGACAAATTGTGGAGTAGCGATAGAGGATCACGATGACCTGCGGGGCAGCGACTTAGGGCCTTTATTTGCTAGCCCATGCATCAATTCTCCTAGCTAGTTGGTTCACCGTCCGAGCCTTCGAACCCAGCATCGGTTCGCCATCCGGCCCTTCCATTCATCAGCTTGGTGCATCGATTCCCTAGCTAAGGGACTCGATTCGTCAGCTGGTCCTTTGATTCACCGGCTTGTGGCGTCGATTCACCAGCTTGGGCCTCAACTTGCAGGCTTTGATTCGTTGGCATGCACCCCACACACGAGTTGCCAGCTTACTGCCTCTACACAAATGTCCCAAGCACCGATGTGCGCCCCGTTAGTCCCCAACCAAAGCTGCAACATTTACTGGGAACGGATTCGAGGCCAACACCAATTGAGAAGAGGAGGACGGGGAGCCACTGCCATGGCCGTTGAGCAAGCATGACAAGTGTCGACCAATGACCATACACCACAAGGTTTTGTCACTAATGCGACCAATTTTTTTTGCAACAGGCGACTTTCGTTGCAATACATAGGGGTTATTACAACAATAGTCCATTTTGGTTGCAATAGGGGTGTCATATTGCCACCATTTGTGTAGCGTTGCGACAACAACTTAGTCGTTGCAATAAGCACGCTATATCACAACGAATATCTGTTGGTTGTAATTGCGGCGATGTATTGCCACGCTATTTTATAGTGGTGGCAATTAGTTGTCCATATTGCAACGATTATAACACGTTGCGATAAGTACTATCGTACGTTGCAAAAGAGTCTTAGATATAGCAACGAACTTGGTGTTGTTGCAAAAGATATCTTGGTTATTACAATGAAAATAGTATGGTTGTAAAAGAAATCTTGGTTATTGCAATGAAAAAATACACTGTTGCAAATGAGTCTTAGATCTTGCAACGCTATTATGAATCGTTGCAACTAGTATTAGATATAGCAACGAAAATGGTATTGTTGCAAAAGAAATCTTTGTTATAGCAATAAATACTGAAACCGTTGCTATACAAGAGGTGCTATTGCAATAATATATAGTCGTTGCAATATAGGGGAACACATGGTTGCAATAGATGAGTTTGTGGGTGCTGCCAGCTTGGTTATGTTCGTGGGCCTTTATTTTGACCCACACATATGGCAGACCTTTCTTTCACGAGCTGAGAGGCCTAATCCTGGTCTATGTCATCTTAGCGTCGCCTCCCCTCCTTCTTCGCACGACTCCTCTCCTCCGCTTCTCCTCGTGTGATGCTGTCACGCGACCGTCGCTTGCCATCATCTTCCCTAGCGCGTGAGTTGCCGAGTGCCAAGGAAGAGTCCCCTTGTTAGTCCTCCACGTTCTCATCGCCTCCCCTTGTTCTTCGCACGACTCCTCCCCTTTGTCACGCGGTCGCCGCCTACTGTACGTCCTCTTTCAATCCCTAGGTCGCGAGTTGCCGAGTGCCAAGGAATTGAAGGGTCCCCTTGTTAGTCCTCTACGATCTCTCGACGCGCGGGATGACACGGGCGTTGTCTGATTCCATCCTCTCAATGCAAGGTATAAAATCAATCCAGACCTATCGCAATTAATTAATTAATTAATGTGCATGCTGAAAAACTTGAGTTATTCAATTATTAGTACATATATTCATTCAGTTTTTATAATACTAGTTGATAGTAATAATACGGATGGAGGAACCTATATTTTTTGCAGGTTATTCAGGAGGTTATTCAGGATTTGTTTAGTAGTATACTACAAGCCTGTGCTTAAAATATTATTACTTGGGTTTTTTGCAATATGGCACATGAACATGAGGATCGTAGTTGGATGGAATTGTCACATACAGATGCTGCATGGCAAAACGGTGTTGCTAAATTCATTGAAGATACCTTTGATGCTGACTCCTTACCAGGACACACTACGCCCTATCCATGTAGACGATGTCGTCGCATGGCATATCAAAATAAAGAAGTTGTTGAGTTGCACTTGAATACCAGAGGGTTTGATCCGCATTATATAAAATAGCATCATACTGTCAGATCTGCTAAACGTGTTGTTTTGATCGATGCTGATCGGGACGTTTGTGAAGGTGAAGAAGGTGATCATGATGATAGCGTGCCATCCACTAAACTGCTTTCATCGCTAATTAGTGGTGCCATACATGGTGAAATTAGAGGTGATCATGAGCCAAATGAGTTAGCAAGAAAATTTTTCAAGTTAATGGAAGAAGCTAGGAAAGAACTGTACCCAGGTTGCGAGGAAGCTACCTAAATATTTTTTATTGTGAGGCTATATCAGATTAAGTGCATGTTCGGTATTAGCAACAATGCTCTAGAGCAAGTACTGTTATTATTCTGCCATGTGCTCCCCAAGGACCATTGTGTCCCAGATAGCCTGGACAAAGTTCGAAAGGTAGTTCGAGACCTTGGATTGGACTACCAAAAGATTCATGGTTGTATTAATGACTGTGTGTTATTCCGTGGAGAAGAGTACGAGAAGCTAAACGCATGTCCAAAATGTGGGGAGAGTAGGTGGAAAGATACATATTTAGAGTATGGTGGTGATGGCACTGGTGGAGTAAATAAGAAGCTCTTACCTTGTAAGATACTGAGGTATTTTCCACTTATTCCTTGACTGCAGAGATTATATATGAACGAGACAACATCGGCGCATATGCGTTGGCACAAGGAAGAATTGGTTGAAGATGGTAAAGTGGGACACCCAGCTAACTCAAAGGCATGGAGGCATGTAGATGCCAAGTATACTTCATTTGCAAGTGATCCACGTAATGTTAGGCTGGGACTTGCATCGGATGGCTTCAATCCATTTGGTATGTTGAATGTGACTTACACTACATGGCCAGTGATCCTGATTCCTTATAACTTGCCTCCTTGGTTGTGCTTCAAACAATCCTATTGGATGATGTCAATGCTAATTCCTGGGCCTAAATCTCCAGGAATTAACATTGATGTATATTTGCAGCCTCTGATCGATGAGCTTAAAGAGTTATGGGACAATGGAGTTGATACTTGGGATGCGAAAAAAAGGAAAATTTTACTCTGTGTGCAATGCTACTTTGGACAATTAATGATTTTCCTGCATATGCGATGTTGTCTGGTTGGAGCACAAAAGGCAGATTTTCTTGTCCTTATTGTCATAAGGATATCGATTACTTGTGGCTAAAATATGGTTCAAAGCATTGCTGCATGGGCCATCGTCATTTCTTGCCTACGGACCACAGGTGGCGGAGGAACAAGTTGAGCTTCAATAACAAGGTAGAAATGAGGGTGGCTCTAGTGCCCCTGAGTGGTACAGAAGTGGTGGACCAGTACAAGACTTTCGAGCAAGTCACTTTTGGAGCGACTACTTCGAGGAAGAGGAAGCAGCGCGATGAAGATAATAGATGGCACAACTGGAGGAAGAAGAGTATTTTCTTTGACCTTCCTTACTGGGATTCTTTGCTTATACGCCATAATCTCGATGTGATGCATATTGAGAAAAATATATGTGAGAGCTTGATAGGGACTCTACTTGATTTGGCTGGTAAAAGTAAGGACGATGAGAAGGCTAGACTCGATATGCAAGAATTGGGTATAAGGCTGGATCAACATCTATCATTTGATGATAAAGGAAAATACACTTTGCCACCAGTGTTGTACAAGTTAGGTGATGACCGGAAGGCAATTCTGTGCAATTTTCTTGAAGGTGTTAAGATGCCCGATGCTTGTGCCTCAAATATCAAGAGATGTGTTGATGTCAATGGTTTTAAGGTTGCTGGACTCAAAAGTCATGACTACCATGTTATATTACAAAAACTTTTACCCTTGGTGGTGTGC
The DNA here is from genome assembly GCF_000263155.2 of Setaria italica. Taxonomy (NCBI): domain Eukaryota; kingdom Viridiplantae; phylum Streptophyta; class Magnoliopsida; order Poales; family Poaceae; genus Setaria; species Setaria italica. The sequence continues at coordinate 35,493,860 of NC_028452.1, forward strand.
CAAATATTGCCTGAGCCTCGGACCCAGAGGCCCGTCAGGAACCTCCATAAATAGAGGGGTGGGAGCGCCCTAGGGTTTACACCTTTTGGTGAAACACATCTGCCGCACCTCCCATGCCCTCGCCTGTTGCAACTCGCGGACCTAGCACTCCGGCTTGCGACGCTTCCTCCCTGCACGTGTGAATACCTTGAAGGTGTTGCGCTTGCAGCACTAGGACGAGCCGCCGACGAGCCATGACGAGCTGCCGCCGAGCCGCGGCACGAGGGCGATCTTGCTGCACGTGGACGAGCTGCTGAGGAGCTGCTGGATGTCGACGTGATCGACTACGTACGATTACGTTGATCGACTTTGCTGCATCGACGCGAATCTACATCTTCCGCATCAGTGCATCTAGTGGTAATCCCGTGATCCTTATACGGTAGTTTTCCTGGTTTACGCGGTAGAAAATTTTGATTTGCGCTAGTATAGCCTACCTCGTATCCCAACAGTGGTATCAGAGTTGTAGCTATTTAGTTTTGGATTCGGGAGATGTGCATATAAAGATATGCGAGTTTTCAGTTTGATTTATGTCTTGGTTTCGTGTTCTTGCTGCAATGGTTGTGTAACGACATACTTCTACCGGTCGGGTTTCCGCCATCGGAGTTAAGTGATACACGTAATGCCAGTTGCAGCGAGTGAAGATCAATGTGATTGGTCGAATCGAGATCCAGGTTCATACGCAAGCACATGAGATGTGCAATAGTAGATTGGATCTACTACCGGGTCGGGATTTTGCCGTGTGCGTGTGCTTCGGTAAATCAGCCGTAACTTTTCGGTACGATCTCGGATCAGGGCGAATTTTATATGAAAATTGATCTACAGAAAAAGTTACACATGGAATTCAATTGCTTCGCCGTTTTCGGTGAAATTAGATTTCCCAAATTCGGCTTGGAAGATGAAGTTTCAGGCTTTCGAAGTTTGGAATGTTAGAACGCATAACTCTGTTTTGCAGGATTTATGTATCTTGTGATCAGTATGACCCTTTGTGTATGTGATGCATGTGTGTAACTCAATTGTGACCTATGTGTCGCGCGTACGGCAAAACGACTTGAGCCATATGTGTTGTCACTTTAATGTATTTAATGGTCTGCGTACCAATCTGTGATGATCCAAGCAACTATGTAATCTTCATTACTAGCTTCTTTACTAGCTATTAGATGTAATAGCATGTTCTAGTTCTTGGAGGACTCATCACCAGGAGGATGGCGCACATGGAACATGGAGATAGAGATCACCATGGTGAACAAGTTCTGTGGAGATGGAGATCACCATAAGAAAACGGGCCATACTGTGTCACAACTATGTGAATGCTATTCTGTTTATGTTTTACTTTCTACAAGCTGTGATGTTAGAAGTAGAACGATCTCTCACAAAGTTTAAGTTAGTATGCCCTCCCAACTAAAATTTGCACCGTCCCATGTCTTGTACAATTAGTGATGGGTCTATGAAATTAGGGTGCCACTAGTTTCCTTGACTAGATGGGTTTGTGTCGAACACTTACACGCATAAGGGTTGGTTTGCTTAACAAGGTTATCTTAACGGTTAAGAACCTTGGGGCATAAAGGTTGGGCGCCAAGACATGGAGATGTCACCCAACAACAGGAGTCATATGTGATATGATTGGCAAGAAGTTGCTTATCGATCTACCTTGTTTGCTAGCGGTGATGCTAAAGCTCACTAGTAGACTTGTTAGTTGTGGATCCTGAATCACTAAGTATCAGTAGAGGGATATTGATTTTAGTGGGAGTAGATTCTGTTAAAATAGTTTAATGTGATTTGCTCTATCATGGATACGTTTGTCTTAGTGTATTTTTGCATTACTTTTGTTGTAGATTAAATGGCACCTAGCAGCACTACACCATTTGCTTTGCGTTCGGTCCTTGAGAAGGACAAGTTGAATGGAACAAACTACTCGGATTGGATCCGTAACCTGAGAATTGTTTTCAGGGCTGAGAAAAAGGAAGATGTTCTAGACAACCCACTACCAGAAGAACCTGCTGATGATGCACCTACTGCTGCTAAGAATGCTTACAAGAAAGCATGTGATGCTAACCTCGAAGTAAGCTGCCTTATGCTTGCTTGCATGGAACCCAAGCTGCAGATGCAGTTCAAAACAAACCATGAGGCGCACGATATGATCGTGGCACTTAGAGACATGTTCCAAACACAGACCAGGACTGAAAGATTCAATGTGTCTAAGGCCTTTGCGGAGAGCAAGCTAGCAGAAGGCGGAACAGTAGGACCACACGTAATCAAGATGGTTGGTTACACTCAACGGTTGGAGAAGCTGGGCTTCCCACTAGGCCAAGAGTTGGCCACTGATTTCATTCTTTCGTCTCTTCCGCCTAGCTATGGGAACTTCATCTCGAACTACCATATGCATGGGATGGAGAAGGGTCTGAATGAGCTGTGTGGCATGCTTAAAATAGCAGAGGCTGACATCAAGAAAAATGCTAGTAGCAGCCATGTGATGGCTATACAGAACAAGCCTAGCTTTAAGAAGAAGGGCAATTCTTGGAAGAAGAAGGGCAAGGCTGGAACGTCCAAGCCAAACCCAGCGCCCAAGGTTAAAGCTGGACCTGGACCTGCTCCAGACAAATAGTGCTTTTACTATCATGAACTTGGTCACTGGAAGAGAAATTGCAAGCAGTACCTAGCTTCGTTGAAGAATGGCGGAAGTAAGAGTACTTCTACCTCAGGTACGCTTGTTATTAATGTTATAGACAACATATTTCTCGTTGATACAATTATTAATTCTTGGGTATTTGATACCGGATCGGTTGCTCATATTTGCAATTTGATGCAGGGAATGATAAGATGTAGAAGCGTGGAAAGAGGAGAAGTTGATTTCCGAGTGGGCAATAATGCAAGAGTTGCTGCGTTGACCGTCGGGACGATGCAACTCCACCTCCCGTCAGGATTTATTATGGAGTTGAATAATTGTTATTTCGTTCATAGTTTAAGTCGAAACATTTTATCTCCTTCATGTTTGATGAAGGATGGTTATTCATTTGTGAGTGAAAATAATGGTTGTGTGATCTCTAAGAATGATATGTTTATGGCTTTTGCACCCATTGTGAATGGATTGTTTGTTTTAAATCTTGATGGTTCACCTGTCTGTAACGTAAGTGCTAAAAGGCCTCGGCCTAATGATTTGAGTCCTACCTACTTGTGACATTTTCGTTTGGGTCATATAAGTAAAAATGCATGAATAAGCTCCATTCTGATGGACTTCTAACTTCGTTTGATTTTGAATCATATGAGACATGTGAGGCTTGCTTGCTAGGCAAGATGACCAAGACGCCTTTCACAGGATTTCCTGAGAGAGCAGTAGACTTGTTGGAACTTGTACATAGCGATGTATGCGGACCAATGAGCACGACGGCTAGAGGAGGATTCCAATACTTCATAACTTTCACTGATGATTTTAGTAGATATGGCTATGTCTACTTGATGAGGCACAAGTCTGAAACCTTTGAAAAGTTCAAGGAATTTTAGAATGAAGTTGAAAACTAGCGTGACAAGAAAATTAAGGCTTTACGATCTGATCGTGGAGGCGAGTATTTGAGCCACGAGTTTAGCAATCATCTAAAGACTTGCAGAATTGTTCCACAACTTATGCCGCCTGGAACATTTCAGAGAAACGGTGTATCCGAGCGACGTAATTGAACTTTGTTAGACATGGTTCGATCAATGATGAGCCAGTCGGACCTACCGTTGTCATTTTGGGGATACGCTCTAGAAACAACAGCTTTCACACTTAATAGGGTACCATCTAAATCCGTAGTTAAGACACCATATGAGATGTAGACTGGAAAAGTTCTCAATTTGTCTTTTCTAAAGATTTGGGGATGTGAAGTGTTTTTCAAGCGACTTCAGTCGGACAAGATCACACCCAAGTCGGATAAGTGCATTTTCGTGGGATATCCAAAGGAAACTTTGGGATATTATTTCTACAACCGGTTAGAGGGCAAAGTGTTTGTTGCTCGGAACGGGGTTTTCCTAGAGAATGAGTTTCTCAAAGGAGAAAAGAGTGGAAAGATAGTGCATCTTGAAGAAGTTCAAGATGAGCCGATTGGGCAAGAATCAATGAGTGATGCTCACGTAGCAGAACAAGTTGAGATACCCATGACAAGAGAAGCACCGCTACAACCATGAAGGTCGGCAAGGCTCCACGAAATGCAGGAAATATTATTGTTGGACAATGATGAGCCTGCGACATATGCAGAAGCAATGATGGACCCAGACTCCAAAAAATGGCAGAGTGCCATGCAATCCGAAATAGATTCCATGGGAGACAATCAAGTTTGGAACTTGGTTGACCCGCATGATGGTGTTAAAGCCATAGAGTGCAAGTGGATCTATAAGAAGAAAAAGGACATGGATGGAAATGTTAACATCTATAAAGCACGACTTGTCGCAAAAGTTTTCGACAAGTTCAAGGAGTTGACTACGATGAGACCTTCTCGCCCGTAGTGATGCTTAAGTCCATTCGGATTATTCTAGCTATAGTTGCATATTTCGATTATGAGATATGGCAGATGGATGTCAAGACAGCTTTCCTGAATGGAAACCTAGCTGAGGACGTGTATATGATACAGCCCGAGGGTTTTGTCGATCCAAAAAATGCTGGAAAAGTATGCAAGCTTCAGAGATCCATTTATGGATTGAAATAAGCATCTAGTAGTTGGAACATTCATTTTGATGAATTGGTCAAAAGGTTTGACTTCACAAAGAACGAAGAAGAGTCTTGTGTTTACAAGAAGGTTAGTGGGAGCTCTGTAGTATTTCTAATCTTATATGTGGATGACATATTGCTGATTGGAAATAACATTCATATGCTTGAGTCCGTAAAGACTTCACTGAAAAATAGTTTTTCGACAAAGAACTTAGGGGAAGCGGCATATATTAAGATCTATAGAGATAGATCGAGAAGGCTTATCGGATTAAGCCAAGATACTTACAATGATAAAGTGCTGAAGCGGTTCAGCATGGAAGAGGCGAAGAAAGGGTTCTTGCTTATGTCACATGGCATACATCTCAGCAAGACTCAGTGTCCTTCGACTGCTGATGAGCGGGATCGCATGAGTAGAGTGCCATATGCCTCGGCTATTGGATCTATCATGTATGCAATGATAAGTACTTGCCCAGATGTTTCATATGCGCTAAGTATGACAAGCAGACACCAGTTTGATCCAGGTGAGAATCACTGGACAGCGGTGAAAAACATTCTTAAGTACTTGAGAAGGACTAAAGATATGTTCCTCGTCTATGGAGGTGAGGAGGACCTCCTTGTAACAGGTTACACCGATGCTAGTTTCCAAACCGACAGAAATGATTCAAAGTCACAATCAGGATTTGTGTTCACGCTAAATGGTGGTGCTGTTAGTTGGAAGAGTTCCAAGCAGGAGACGGTGGCTGATTCTACGATAGAAGCCGAGTACATCACGGCTTCGGAAGCCGCGAAGGAGGGTGTTTGGATAAGGAATTTCCTCATTGAGCTTGGTGTGTTCCCGAATGCGTCCAACCCATTGAATCTCTACTATGATAACAATGGGGCAATTGCACAAGCAAAGGAGCCAAGGAACCACCAGAAGAACAAACACGTAATGTGGCGATTTCATGTCATTCGACACTTCGTTAACCAGGGTGAGATCAAGATATGAAAAATACACACGGATCTGAACATTTCTGATCAGTTGACAAAACCACTCCCGCAGGCTAAGCATGATGCGCTTGTAAGAGCTATGGGTATTAGGTACCTTCTAGATTGACTCTAGTGCAAGTGGGAGACTGTTGGAGGTATGCCCTAGACGTAATCATAGAGATGATGATATTCCATTTGTATCCATGATTTATATTGTGTTCCTTGAATATCCATTAAAGGCTACTTGAATTGATTTGCAATTATGAGAATTGTATGTGAAACTCTTTACTTGTATGGTTATTCTAAAGTTGTCCCTAGTCGGAGTTCATGTGAGGACACACATGAATATTAGACTAGCACATGTATTAGTTGATGACTATGTTTCACAAGTCATGGACATGGCGATGTTAAACTAATAATGTGGGCACATGTGGAGACATGTGCTAGGACTGACCCAACACGAGAAGTAGTTCTCTCTTTACACAACATGTACGCTTTGTCCTTAGACCTGAGATTGTCGCATGTACTCAAGATGTGGATTGACTTACTTAGGGGCTATCAAACACTACACCATGACAGGGTAGTTAAAAAGGTAGCTTTCGGGGTTGTCAAGAAGCATGCTGTGAGATATGGTCAATCAAGATGGGATTGGCCCCTCTCTGATTGAGAGTGATATCTCTGGCCCCCTCGAGTGATCGGATTCGAAAATGCATGGCCATGCTACGTACGGTTAAGAGTTAACCTACAAAGAGATTCCGAATCACAGGATCGAGGAAGAGCGGTCGGCTTCAAGCTAGACCAAATATCGTGAGGCAAAGGGAATAGCATGTACATAATGTTGTGATGGCTTGTCTGATATGATCTTCGTATGCGTATAGGAGTTGACACGTCTTGCTAGAGGCCGCTACCAATTATTGGGCTGAGTAGGAGTACTTGGGCCATGTCTATACGTATCCGAACCCATAGGGTCACGCACTTAAGGGGCTGGAAGCCCAATTCGGATGTGATCCGAGTTGGATTAGGTTTAGAAGTACTAATGGGCCTCGGACCCAAAGGCACATTAGGAACCTCTATAAATAGATGGGTAGGGGCGCCCTAGGGTTGACACCTTTTGGCGAAACACATCTGCCACGCCTCCCATGCCCTCGCCTATTGCAACTCGCGGACCTAGCAGTCCGGCTTGCGACGCTTCCTCCCTGCACATGTGGATACCTTGGAGGTGTTGCGCATGCAGCACTTGGACGAGTCGCCGACGAGCCATGACGAGCCGCCGATGAGCCACGACGAGCCGACGACGAGCCGCAGCACGAGGGCGATCTTGCTGCACGTGGACGGGCTGCTGAGGAGCTGCTGGACGTCGACGTGATCGACTACGTGTTCGACTACGCTGATCGACTTCGCTGCATCGACGCGAATCTACATTGTGGCTAAACCGTCCAACTTAAACTGGTTTAAATGCGCCTAATTGCTGCCGACGCAGCAATTATCCGAAGCGCACTTAAAACAGTATAAGTCCGGTCGTCCGTCGAGTGTCCCTAGGACTCCTCGAAAAATCCACGTCGTGTCTCATAGCCATACATCAGGATAGTATCCGCGATGGGATAGCATCAACAAATATTACATTTTTACATATATATACAAAAGGTACGAGTTAATACAGAACATAGGTTGAAGCAAACTTAATAGTGCAGTGTTAGATGGGGTTCTAGGACTTAAAACATAAACGGTTCAAGTGGAGACGAGCATTTAAAAACTTCTTCTAAGGGTATTGTGAGACTCATAATAATACCCTATGGCTTCGGGGCCTCCTCTTCAGTGGACTCCTGCGGTGCTTCTGAAAAGATAGCCACAAGGGATAACCCTGAGTACGGGGTACTCAGCAAGTCTTACCCGACTAACCAATATAATAGTTTTTCTTGGAAGTACCTGATAGCTTTTTGGTGTACTTGGCTGATACAATTTTTGCCGAAAAGCTTACTACAAGTGATGCCTTAGTTTTATCTTTTATTTGGGTTAAGCTATTACCTAACCATTCTAGATGATGGGAAAAGAGTAAATGCAACAATAAGGTATTAAGTCATACATCAATCATTACCAGAAGGATATAACATTCATGGATTTATGCTACGATGCTCAACAGTGATCAAGTGCATTCATAACCGAGAATTGCGGCGATCCGGATCATATTACATCCTGCAGGAGAGTACCCCGATCACCAGTTATATACGACTGTCCAGGTGGTACGTAACGACTTTTCGATTAGCAAAATCAATGATTGGGAATAAGACTACACGGACCCAGGGATGCACCCTCACATGGGACCCCACATCTGGCCCGATCACCATGTGAGTTTCAGGCTACCCCCCTGCCAATCTCCAGCACGTCAAGCGCGGGTAAGAAGTATTTCCGATCAGAGAGTTTACTAACCTACTGGGCTTTACTGGTCCCATACCCAGTAAGTGATCAGATGCTTATCACTTGATCAAAGGTTAAGACAGCGAATCGGGCCTTAACCAAATTAATCTAGCAGACAGAACTACATCCCTAGCTTCTGTCCGCTTTTTAATTTCCATGCCATCTTTCCATAATTAGCAGGTATGACTCAAAAGTTTTCCCTATGGTTGGTAAACCAAGTATTTTAAGCAACTAAGCAATTCTAGACTTGGGTTATCTACTAAAGGTTTGAACAAGTGGCAAAGATGTCCTTAAAACAAGGGAGGATCATACACAAGAATGGGCTTCAAGCAACTCCTAGACTTAGTGCATACATATAGCAAATAGCTGAATATAGGACACATGAAATATTGACTTCAAAATAATAGGTGTAATGCACCGGGGCTTGCCTTGTTCGCTTAAAAAGTTAGCACTGTCCGAAGGGTTGGCCTCGCAGGGGACCAATTCAAAGACTTCTTCAAACTCCGAAGATCCTTCTGAAAATTCCAAGTAATCTCCTTCTAGCGCCTCGGGGTCTATAGCACAACATATGCAGGGGTTAGGAATGCAAATTTTTGAATATAAGACTATACAACTTTCCTTCATGATAAAGTTGCAAGCCAACAAGGACTATGCAATTTATCATGATAAAGTTGCAAGCCAACACACAAAAACCCGAAAAGATTAGCCCACAATTTTTATTTTCCTACTTAACCTTACTTAAGGCCTTTCTTTTATTTTTGGAAAAGGTTATAATTATTTTCTAACTTGAAAACCTAATTTCCTATGAGTTAAGAATAATTTGTGATTATGAAAATGTTATTCCATATTTTATGCATTTTATAAAGATTAAGTATTTATTTAATTACCTTAAAAGGAAGGCATTAAATAAATACCCAAATTTTTATTATTTTTCTAGGGTATAAAAATTTTAATGCATAAAGGAAAATAAAATAAGGCTAACAAAATTGGTTTCACTAATTTTGGACACTCCTAGAAATTTCTGTGATTTAAATGGTGAGATTCGGATTTAAACTAATTATTCTATAAAGGAAATCTAAATTTTCCCGAAAAACACCCCCGGGTAACTTTTCTCACGCGGCTCTACTCTACCCCCTCTCATTTGCGCTGGGCCCGTGGCGCGGACCCACCCCTTCTCCTATTCCTTCTACCCGCCGGCCTACTTCTCCCCCGGCCGGGCCCTACTGGGCCGATTCTTCTTTCTCCTTCTTCTCTTTTAACCCGCGACGGCCCAACGGCCCACTTTTCTTTTTCTTCTTTTTCCGCAGCGACGGCCTGCTGGCTTCTCTGGGCCTCCGGCCTTCCTTTCCCACCGGCCACTCGCGCGCGCATCTGGGCCTCCGAGACCGTGGCCCAACTGGCCTCCGCGTTCGGCCGGCCTGCTCCCTCTCCTTCTTTTCCCCACTGACGCGCGGGCCCAAGGCTCCAGCGCCTTCTTCTTCCTCCCGCCAAATCCCGCGCGCGACAGGGGGCGGCGCGGCTCGCCGGCCGGTGCCCTACCGGCGGCGGAACTAGGTCAGGAAAGCACCTCCGTGCCCTCACACACCCGTGCGTGGCAACAGCTCCTCGAGAGATGGCCGGAGCCACTCCCTCCACGGCGGCGGGCGGCGGCACCTACGGCCGGGCGCGACCACGCACGACGACGGCGCAAACTACCCCAACGACTACTACTACACCATCCTAGCATCCCAAGGACTTGCCTAAGGCTACTCAAGAAGGAAGAGAACAAGCGCAAGGGGGTGCTCACCGTGAGCAGGAGGCGTGGCGACGGCGGACAGGAACAGCGGCGGTTTATGGCGTGCCGGCGGAGAGGCTGGGCAACAAGCTGCTAGGGTTGCTGGTGGGGTGTGGGTGGAGGTGTGGACGGAGGGAATCGACGAGAGTTGCGGTGTGGTGGGTGTATTTTGCTCGGCGGCGGTGTTTGACAGAGAAGACGGCGGCGGTAAAGAAAGAGCGGCGGTAAAACGGGCGGCGCGGGAGCGGTAGATATACGAAGGTTTTACTGCACGCATGGGCGACACCGTGGTCTACTCGTAGGCTTGCGTGGTGAGGAGGTAGCGTAGCTACTGCGCTAGCGAGCGACCGACGATGGCGGCGGCGACACGTTGAGCGCGACTTCGTCATCTTTCCCCCCTTTCTTCTGACGCCCGAAACTTTAGAGCTCCACCACGGCCGATTTCAAATCCGACGGTCCCCAAGTCGCTTAAACAAAGTTGTAGATAAACTTGAATCCTTCAACTTTTATTTTGGCTCTACCCCGAGATAAACATCCGAGCACAGTGAAATTTGAATTTTTCTTTCTGCTTCAACTGAATTTCGCTGAACTCAAAGTTCAGTTCGTCAGTTATCTGACAGTGCCATTTACCTCACTTTGTGATTGAGTTCAGTGATCCAAATCCTTTCCTTGTAGTCCAACTTCTACCCAATTGTGTTCTACCATCTTCAAGGTTTCCATTTTCCCCAAAAACACCTACACCTTTTGATCTACATTCCTCTGAAATCCATTCCAAACTCAGCCATATACTGCTGTTTTCAGACTTAGCCATTTTCAGCAAAGCTGCCTACTGTGACAAAGTGCCGACTTTAGGCCTCCATTTGAAATGGTTCCCTATGCTATTCCTGATCAACAACACCCAAATCTAGTAGTCCAAAGTCCACACTTCAATATGGTATAGTTGTCCTGATCCACGTATTTGAAAAATTCAACAGAATTCAATTTTGAAAATGGACTCTGGGCTGTTTTTCTGAATTTTCCTATTGTTGGACAGGAAACACTAAACTTGTTTTTCATTTTCTTTCTTCGATTTTTTTGAGGTATTCAGGACCAATTCTTGTCCCAAATTTTGATCCTTGAGTTCTAATAACCCTTACATCTCCATTCCATATTTTTGCCGAATTTTTCTGAATTTCAAATTCAAAATTCAAATTTCGGTCAAATTTGACCCGAATTTGATTTTTGGCAAATTTCTTTTTCTTTTCTTCACGAATTGCTTCCAATTCTTCAAAGTCACTTTGATGACTAGAATGGCAGGTATTACATACATCTTCCGCATCAGTGCGTGGAGTGGTAATCCCGTGATCCTTATATGGCAGTTTTCCTGGTTTACGCGGTAAAAATTTTTGATTTGTGCTAGTGTAGCCTACCTCGTATCCCAACACCCAGAGGGTTCAATAGCAGAGGGGTACATCTCGGAGGAGTGGCTTACATTCTGTTCTCTGTTCTTTGAAGGTGTTAGTACGAAGCTGAATCGGCTAGAGCGACAAGAAAGGAGCATTGTTAGTGAACCACCTGCTGGTCTAAGTGTATTTGCGAGCATGGACTTCACTAGAAACAAAGGTAGTCATCATAGGCACAATATGGAGATACCTTCTCCTACTGAGTTGTGCAGGTTGAGGTACTTCATAATATCCAACTGTGATGAGGCCACTCCATGGATAAAGTAAGCTTCATGTAATCCTATTTTTTTTATATTGTGTTCAATATCTAACTGACATAAGTTTATTGTTTCATCAGTTTGCACATGGAGGAATTGAGGAAAACCGACACGCTCAATTTGTACATTGGTTCGAGCGTAAAGTGAGTCATATATATTTCTGTTCAATTTTATTCATCACACTTGAATATATATATATGTTCGTAACATATCTTCCAAAATTTTCTGAGTGTAGATCAGGAACCTACATGCAGAGGGAAAAGCAGATGAAATGATTTACTCTCTGTCTCGTGGTCCAGATCAAATAGTTACTGTGAGGAGCAGGTGTTCCATCAATGGGTATTTCTTCCGAACATCAGATGTAGAGAAAAATCTATCAACATAGAACAATGGTGTTGTCGTCAAGGGCAATGATGGCATGGAATGGTATGGAGTGATTAAAAAAATCATCACCCTTTATTTTGCTAAACAGCATGAAGTCACATTATTCGAGTGTGACTGGTATGATGTTTCTGCACCAAATACGAGCAAATCCAGAGGGTACAGTAAAGATAAATTTGGGATTATCGATATTAATACCACTCGGTTTCGCTACTCAGATGATCCATACATCCTGGCAACACAAGCGGAGCAAGTGTGTTATGTGAAAGGCGGGAAGAAAGGTACTAAATGGTGCAGTGTCCTCAAAATGAAACCTAGGACCCTGTTTGCCATGCCAGAAGTAGATGATAGTGTTGATGATACAAATGTGGACTTGGTTATCACAGAAGTGGAACAAATGAATGTTGAGGACCATCAGGAGGCTTTGACAAACTGGATTAGGCAAGATGTGCAAGGGTTATCAGGTGATGCATCTGTACTTCAAAAGGTTGTGCCCATGCCTGAACCTGATCATGCGGAAATACCAGAAGATGAAGATGATTCTGATGACACCTACATTGGTGATGGAGTTGTTGCTCCAGTCAATATACCTGGAGAAGACGAAGATATTTTCTTTGTGTAATTTGGAGTTGCAAAGTTTACTTCGTGAACTAATGTAAATTTGATTTCTGGAAAACATTAAGATGAAGATGATTCTGATGACGCCTACATTGGTGATGAACTTTATCAAATGCTAAACCAGATGAGATAGAGCTCCCATACATAAAAATTACTTAATTCATACGAACTGGGTCGAGTTTGATATAGTAGGTGCATGCCTCTCATGTTACCAAAATAAACTTGGGGAATGCCTCTATCATGATACAAAAATAAAGAAGAGGCATCCACGACATGATCAACTAACATAACCCTTATAACTAAGAGTACTGATACTTCTACATCAACAAGGACTAAGATACTCCCTCCTCCACATTAGTCGTCCTTGCCTTCCAGAATGTAGAAATGGCCCTTCTGCAGCTTGCGCTTGATAGCAACGCGAAGCTCTTCTGCCATCTCTCGTACCTGACATTTAAGAAGGGCCTTACTTAGCATGTGAAAAAGATAAACTGATCGACTACTAGATAAACCAAAACAGCACATAATAGAAACCAATTAATGATTAACTTAAAGGGTAGGAACATCACCTGCCTACCAGACAGCTCAGGTCCATCGTTAAGCTCATCATTGCTCCTATGAGTGAATATCATTGTACATGACATCTTTGGGAAAACGACCTAGCAGGTATCTCCGGCGACCTTCATTACAGGGAAAATAGGGTCACAAAACTAGATAAAGTGTTGCTCAGTTTTAATAGGATCATAACATGGCAACACATAGTGTTAGAACTTATTCAAAATAAAGAACACATACTAGTTTGAGACTTGCTGGCATGTTTGGCAAGTCATATTGGACGTCTCGCTCGTCCTCGGAGGGAGTACACTCGGTGAAGATGTGACGGGCTCGGACTAGGTCGCGCGGCGTGCTTACTCGCGCCTACCATGAGATCGCAAAGTTTAACATGTCACCAAATCATGAAATGAAATATATTGTATACTAAACCTAATTTTCCTGCATCACCTTCTTAGGGATCGAGCACCTCGGCCGAGCCTTGGTGGAGGTGCCAAGTCCCTTCTTCTTGAATCGCCCGGTGGCTTTGTCACGCAGCTGCCTACTAGAGTTGTGCATCTTCTTGCGGTGAGCCATGGTGGGAAGGGAAGCTGTAACAACTCTACCTAAATTAAGTGCTTTTAACCATAAACCAGTGGTTAATCCCTAATTAAAGAGATCAAATGACCTTTATAACCCTAAGAAACTCTTTTTGGAGTTAGAATTAGAACTTGGAATTTTATATACAAACTTAAGTTTCTGCCCAAATAAGAGTCGTAAAAATTTTTAATTCAAACAACTTTTGTTAAAGGCACTTTGACTAATTCGGAGTGGAACGAAGTCAAAAACAACAATCAAAACCGGATTATTAAAGAACCCTAAAAACCTCCTAAAAACCTCTTAAGTCCTGGAATTCGAGTTTTCTTCCAACTTTGCAAGCTTATATCTCACAAGTTTCCATCTAAACTCAAGTCAGGCCCTTAACGAAAGTTGTAGTACCTCGAATGTTTTCCAACTTTGTTACACTGACCCAGGTCCAAATCAGGCCATAACCTGTTCAAAACCCCGGTCAAAGTGAGGTAAAACGGTCAACTCACCCCTAATGCCTTAAAAATCCAAAGTCTGGAAAACTGAGCAGGTTACACCTCTTGGCGAGGGTGTTCCTCCAATTTTCTGAACTAAGCTCAAGAAATACCCTAAATAAAAGTTGAAGTCCTCAGTTGGTAGAACAACTCTTTCAATAACACCTTGGTCTAATTCGACTTGAAAGCTGCCCAAACATCGACTCAAACATCGCTAAGTCCCTGAAATCCTGCCTCTTCGGCCGATTTTGGCTAAGTCTGGAATTCCAGATTTTTAGCTAACTTTGGCACGAAATATCTTCGAATCCTTTCACGATCTAAACCAACACCTTAAGCAAAGTTTGAAGAACATTCAGAGTTGAGCAAGTTTGTTTAAGGGAGTTTCGGAAGTTGTGTTGAAAGATTCGGAGAAGGATCGCTCCAAAACTGGTCGGGCTTGCTGCCCGAAGGAAGCCTCGACGCCCGCGCGCCAGGGCACGTTCGCTCGCGTGCCGCGTGGCCGCCGGCCACCGGCAGCTTGCCGGCGCCCTATCAGCGGTGCGACAGCGACAGGGCGAGGGCCACGACGCCCAACCCGCGCCGGGGCGAACGCCGGGCTAGCCAACCGCCGGCCGCGCGCGTGTCCGCTTCCTCCTGCCGCGCCTCTGCTCCGCCAACCGCGCGCGCGCCTGCCTGTTGGAGAAGCCTCCATGCCAATGCCATCCCACGCCTCCACCTGCTCGCCCAACCCCCACAGTAGCCCTCCGCCTCGCCCGCCCGACAGACCGGAAGCCCCAGTCGTACGTCACCCCAAAGCGAATCGCCGCCGGAGACCACCCGGAGCTCCACCTCCTCTGCCCAATGGCGCCGCTGGCCAATGGCCGTCTTGCCCGCGCACTCGCCGCTCCCGGACTTATCCCTCCCCCACCGGAGCCCCGCCTCGACCCTCCGCTCCACCCCGGCCCTATAAAAGGAGCTCCCTCACTGGCAACGCCACCCCTTTGCCACCGCCCGCACACGCGCCACCGCTTCCTCCTCCGTGCCGCCGCTGAGCTCCCGTGGAGCTCACTCCTCCGCACCACCCCGCACTCCGGTGACTGCGCCGCTCGCTTCGTCACCTCCCAGCGCACGTCTCCGAGCCATCCGTCGCCTTCCCGACGCCGCCGGTGTGCCGGAACGCCGCCTGCACCACCGCCAGCCGAGCTCCGCCGCCGCCGCCGCGTTCCGCTTCCCGCCGTCCATCCCCGTCGCCCCAACCCTGCCAAACCAAGCTCAGGTGAGCCCCCGCGCCCTCCCGGCTACTTGTCGTCCCATCATCGTCGGCGAACCGCCGGGAATTTTCCCGCCGCCGCCGCGCGAGCCCCGGGGACCACATTGCATCGCCCCCTTTCTTTCCAGGGGCCTGGGCGCAAAACTCAGGGACCTCTGCGTAGTTTAACTATAAACCTAGGGGCTAGCTTGCAAGTCTGCCACGGCTTTTCTTTTAATAATAGGCAGAAAAAGGCTTTAACTTTGGAAATGCCCAGTAAATCATAGGAAAATCACAAAAATACCAAACCATTTTTGTTGGGATCCTTGATCTGTCTAGTTTCTAAGAAAAATAAGTTTGCTCATGTTACTATGGTAAATAATATCCTATGCTTTTAATCATGGGTTAGGCCTTTTAAATCCTAATAAATAGAAGAAAGGTAGGAAAAATATGAAACCAACTCTGTGATGTTTGTTTATATGTGTAGAAACTCAGAAAAATGGTTAGGGCACTGGTCTAACACTTTAAGTCACTCTTTTGACTTTAAATTGGTAATCTAAGTATAAATCTTCCTTTTTGCATAATAATTGTTCTAGAACTCAGAAAATATGAAACTAGTTGGATTAATTTTGTTTTGCTGAGAAGTTTGCAAGAAAAATGTAAGTTGCTATGCAAATCAGGAAGAAGAGCACCTTCCTCATTAAACATGTGTAATTACAAAGGAAATAGAATAAATAGTTAATCTTCTCCAAAAATTTTGAAAAATTCACCAATGCTCCTGTAACCTACCCTTAATGCACTGGTTAAGTTTCACCCCCTGTTGCACAGTAACTTTAAGGATAGAAAAAGTTAAGTTCATTTTACTTTAAATAATGAAATGCATATAAGTTCTCTTTAAGTCATCCGTTGGCCCTCAAACTTTTACAGTGTTCTAGTAATGGCTTAAAAGAGGTGCTGTAATTCTAGCAATGCCTTTAACTACTGTTTGAATAGGATGTCATTTTCGGTGAATTAAGCAGCCTAAAGGAATAAAAGGAAAACACGAACTCTAATACGATAAATGAGTGGAAATTGAAAGAGGTATATAAAAACATTCAGAAATAAGTGATTGAGCTAATTGCCCCCAAACCACCCAAATGCAACCCTTCACTCTCTTTATGGGGCTCTAAATGCAAAAACACTATATATGTACACAATCGCCATTCAACGCGAACTCAAGATTAAAGCGACCACTCCCGCTAAATTAAAAGAAAGCAAACCTCGCCTTGTTATGGCTGTCGTAACTCTTGTTCAGCCATGCCTTGTGTCGTTGATTAAACTCACGAGTCCAACTAAGTGTGATTAAACTCACGAGTCCAACTAAGTGTTTGCCTGTGCATGTCGTATAGAAGCAAATCTTGCCGACGGAACTTACGAGCTCCACCCGGCACTGGAAGAAGACCCAGCTACAGAGCTTCACCCCTTCGAAGGCGAGCCCGAACCGGAGCAAGAACCCGAGGACCCGCTAACCCCTCCTGAAGGCAAGCCCCGGAGCATAAATTCCTATCTTGAGTTCATACAATATTATTGATTACTTGATTGCGCATTTAAATTTCTAGGAGTTGTAATGAAACCTTAGATGCATAAACTTAGTACCTTATTTGAATACTAGCTGCTAAGGTCGAGTAGTTGCAATGCTTAATAGGTCTCGGTAAAAGTCGAGTGATTTCCTATCACTCGCGAGTTATAGGAGTTGAATGTTTATTTATGTTGCAACTATAAGGATGACGGACGGGGTCAGGCTTATGTTCGATACTTGGTGGTTTTCCCTGTCTGTCTAAATGAAACTGATCTAAGGTCGAAACGTGTCGGCGTTCGTGATCAAGTATTTGAAAGTACTAATCTCATACCTAGTATGGGATGGGGAAGCCTAGTACCTGATTGAACTGGGACGTGGCATACCCTCCAACTGTCCTTGGAACGTCGTTCCCATGGTGCATCATGTGGGTGCAAGTGCGGTCATAGTACGGCTGAGGCCGGGATTATGGAGCATTGCATGCCAAAGGCAGTTGGCCCTGACACGTGCCTAAGGGATCGATGGGGACGGCTGACAAATGAAGCGACCCTTCGTGGTGCGCGGATGTCGTGAGATTAGGTTCGCCATGCATGGTTAATAAATTCAAATCGATTCGTCTGCCTCTCACAGTTTGGGACTACTTGATCGCTATTCTGCACTGAGTAACGATGAAACATGATTACGAGTTTAAGTTGATGCTTGCTAAGTAATTGCTTGGAACTCATGTTTGCTTAGTATACATGCTAATCTAGACTGGATAAAGAACGTAGAACATGAGCTAAAATATTGAAAATAAGGATCAACTTTAGACGCTTTTGGCAAGAAAACCCCAAAGCCAGAAAGCCTTGCATGTTCAGGTCTTGGTCGTGTGTTTTTCCTCGGCGGGTTAGTCTTGCTAAGTACTAGTTGCTCAGCCTTGTTGTGGCTAATCTTTTTCAGGTGATGTCACTAGTTTGGTTGCGAGTACCACTTGGCCTACCCAGCTCCCTCCGGGCTGGACCGTCGAGTTGGCTCCCTCCTCGGACGGCGAGGGAAGGGATTTTTGATGTCATGATCGGCTCTGTCGTGATGTCATGTATCGACGTTTGGGTTCCGCGGGTTTTTATTGACTTTTCGAACCTTGCAACTCGTTTGAATTTCAGAACTCTGATGTAATAAATTGTGAGACTAAGTTGTGATGGAATGTTGTAACCTCTGTGCTACTCACCTTCGTGTGGGCGATGCTTCTCGATCCTGTTCACGTGGTTAATCGGATGAAATCCGATGGTCGACCAGGTTAACTTGCTTAAGGTGCATAATCGCGTGTTATGCGACTGCAATGCATTTTAGCCAAGTTAATTTGGGCGGTTCCGCCACAGAAGCGGAGCAGAGGGAGCGAGGGACGCGTGTGGGATTGCGATGGGACGTGTTGGGGGAGATAGATTTCGCATTGAAAGGGGGCAGAGAAGAAGGGGCCATAAGCGAACTCTGGAAGCGGGAGTCCACGCCACCGGTAGTTATGTAGGCCAGATATCACTAACGTGTGGGACTGGTGGCGAATGGGCCTACTCGGCAGTGATAGGAGTGGTAGGGGACAATGAGTAGGATTTGTTTCTAAAAGTATAGAGTACTTTTCATAGTGGGTCCAGCTCTTCGCGTGTGCATTCGGGAACCAAGTTGGAGGAGGGAAAGGAAAGAATTCTGGTGGAAACTCAACCCGACAAAATGCGTTTTCGGCGTACCCTCCTGGAAACTACTTGGGTTCATTATCAGTCATTGAGGAATTGAAGCTAACCCTAAGAAAATCTCCGCCATCACCGACATGCATGCCCCATCGTGCATCAAAGACGTTCAGAAGCTGACTTGATGCATGACTGCCCTCAACAGATTCATCTCAAGGCTTGGAGAACGGGACCTACTCTTCTTCAAACTACTCAAGTGGCAAGACAAATTCAATGAACCGAGGAGATAGATCAAGCCTTGCAATAGTTACATCGCCACGCCAAACCCCAACGAAGACTTGTTGCTTTACATCACCGCGACTACTAACATCATCAGCACGACGATCGTGGTTGAAAGATCAGAACCAGGCCATGTATACAAAGTACAGAGGCTCGTCTACTTCATCGGTGAGGTGTTGTTGGATTCCAAGGCTAGATACCCGCCAGTTCAAAAATTGCTATATGCAATACTACTCACCTCGCGGAAGCTAGGACACTACTTCCAGGAACACAATATCTCCGTCATCATAGATTTCCTCCTAGGAGAAATCCTCCACAATCAGGATGCAACGGGAAGAATATCTAAATGGGAAGTAGAACTCAAAGCATTATCCCTGGAATTCAAGTCGAGGACTGCAATAAAATTTCAAGCACTAGTCGATTTCATGGCAGAATGGCGGGAGAATCAACTACCAATGCCAGTAGAGTGTTCAGAGCATTGGGTTGTGTATTTCGATGGATCACTCAAGCTCGAGGGCGCTGGCGCAGAAGTACTCTTGATATCCCCTAGAGGTGAAGAACTCAAATACGTCTTGCAAATCTTCTAGGAGGTATCCAACAACAAAGCTGAATACGAAGCGCTTTTGCACGGGCTCCGCCTGGCAGTTTCGCTAGGAATTAAGTAATTGTTGGTCTATGATGACTTACTGGGAATAATCAATCAAGTCAACAATGAGTGGGACCACCACAAGGAGAACACAGATACGTACTGCCTGGAAGTACACAAGCTAGAGAACAAATTCGTCGGTCTGGAGTTCCACCATGTAGCTTTGCGGCAACAACGTCCTATCCAAGCTTGGATCTACTTGTGCACAAGTTCCAGCCGGGGTTTTTATCCATGAGCTGCACAAGCTATCCATAACCGAGCCGGCACCGTCAACAACCACCAATCGAGGTCATGCCGCACCAGATCGGGAGGTTATGATTATCAACGTAGACTGAAGAACTCCTTTCATCAACTACATCACAGAGCACAAGTTGCCTCGGAGGTCATGCCGCACCAGATTGGGAGGTTATGATGATCAACGTAGACTGGAGAACTCCTTTCATCAACTACATCAAAGAGCACAAGTTGCCTCCAGACAAAACAGAAGCAGAACAAGTCTCATGACGTGACAAGAACTACATTCTAGTCGGAGACAAGCTTTACAGAAGAGGTGCATCACCAAGAGTACTCATGAAGTGCATTTCACGGCAAGATGGCAAAGACATTTTGAAGGAAATTCACAAAGGCATTTATGGCAACCATGTATCCTCATGAACGATCATAGGTAAAGCTTTTAGAGTAGGGTTCCATTGGCCTACAGCTCTCACTGATGCCGAGGAACTAGTCCGCCGATGCCAAGGATGGCAATTCTTCTCCAAACAACAACACGTCCCTGCCTACAAGCTGATCACCATACCACCCTCTTGTCCCTTCGCATGTTGGGGCTAGACATGATTGGCCCACTGCCTATGGCACCTCAAGGATTCAACCAAGTACTGGTGGCGATTGACAAGTTTACCAAGTGGATCGAGGTGAAACCAGTAACCTGCCCCAAGGCAGACAGAGTACTCTAGTTTCTCAACGAAATTGTCCACCGCTAAAGCTTCCCCAATCGCATTATCACAGATCTGGGCTCCATCTTCAACAACCACGAGTTCTAGAAATATTGCGAGAACAGCAGGATTGACATCCGGTATGTCTCTGTCACTCATCTATGGGCCAACGGTCAGGTTGAGCGTGCCAACGGGATGGTACTGGAGGCCCTCAAGAAAAGGCTGCATGATATTGGAAACACGAAAGGGAGCAGGTGGCTTAAAGAACTACCCAATATCTTCTGGGGGGGTCCGTACCCAGTGGTGCAAGCCTACAGGGCAATCACCTACTTTCTAGTCTATGGATCCGAAGTTGTCCTCCATGCCGATGTCATGTGGAAATCTCCAGTAGTCGAGCAGTATGAGGAGGGCACAACAGAAGAAACAAGGCAACTAGACTTAGACAGCCTCGAAGAAGCCTGCTGTGCAGCACTCGTCCAGTCTGCAAGATACCTTGAAGGAATCCACTATCATGATCGCAATGTCAAAGAACGTTCATTCAATATAGGCGATACGGTCCTCAAGTGCATCCAAGACACCAAGGGGCTGCACAAGCTAAACTCACCATGGAAGGGTCCATTCATCATCTCCAAGGTCACTGGACCTAGGTCATATAGGCTCAACACCTCTCTGGTGAAGACGTCAACAACTTGGAACATCGAGCAACTCTGTCGATTTTATCCTTAGTTTACGTACTCATGTACACCGGCCATTGGCCTTAGTTATAGAATTACAATTCAATAAAGTAGTTCTATTTTTTGTCATGATACGACTACTTATTTCTCCCTATTTACGGCGCCAACCCAATTTTTGGCAAAAATAAAAACAAAATGGAAAACGGGGTGGAGGATTTCGAATTGTGAAAACGTTAAATGTGTTTAGATTTCGCATTTGTTGTCCAAATCCGTTGATTCTTTTTTCCAACTAGTGGAAGTGCACGTGCGCACGCACGTGATAAAAAAAGATTACATACAAGTGTTAATAAATAAAAACATTCTATTAAATCAAGAGTAAAAGGAAGATATGCAAAACTGAAACTTTGGAAAAAAACAATCGAACGCTCCTAGTGACGCCTCCCGCAGTCCTCGCCCAAGGAACCCTCGCTGAGTCCTTCGACATTAGCTTTGTTCTTCCTCATATTGCCACACATCCCGAAGAGCTTCCCCACCTTCCTCTGCAAGAACTCGAAGTCATCCACTTGATGGCGATAATCGACTTCAACCTTTCGATCCAGAGCTTGCAATTGATGCTTGATGCCATCAATAGCGTCAAAGAGGTAGTGGATGTTGTTCTTGCAAGCGGTACAACACGTACGATCATGCTCCTCCGGTTCAGGCCCGTCGTCTTCTACTAGAACTTTCTCTTTGCCCTTGCCTTGACGGTGTTCATTTTCCTCCATTCTTCAAAAGAGGCTCAATCCTAGTACCTGTTGGAATCTTCTTCTTCATCGTAGTCCTCCCAGTCGCTATCAACTCCATAGTCCACCGACAGCTGGTGCTCGGGCGTCAACTCATCATCACTTGAGTAGACGATGAACTTGCGAGAATTGCGACGACGGCCCATTGCCCGTGATTTGGGAAGAGGATCGCACCTCTTCACCTCCATCCGAATAGGGGCGGCAGCGGCTACCAAAGGAGGCTGGGCCAATCGGCCTGGCAACCTGTGGCGGAACCACCTCGGATTAGCTTGATTAAGCAGGGTTAAGCCGCCTAACATGCGACACTCCTGCCTAAACCGAGTTAATACGAAGTGCCGTCGGATTTCATCCGATTTAACCACTTAAACAGGATCGAGTTCAGCAAACCCACACGAAGGTGAGTGGTTACAGAGAATACAACAAGTCCACTGAGTTGAACAAGTTTTACCCATTTAGTTCGGCCATGAAATCCAACATCAGAGTTTTACAAGTTTTCAAGAAATAATAGAGAAAACACTAGCGGAAGACTTCGTCGGGGTCGGACATCCCTGGTGAGGCCAACCGGGACATCACTGGCTCCTCTCCTCACCGTCCGAGGAAGGATCCCACTCGACTGTCCAGCCTGGCGGGAGCTGGGGCGGCCAAGCACCAACCAGAGAGGGGTCGAAAGCAGCAACAACACCTGAAAAATAGGAGCCACAACAAGGCTGAGCTACTAAGGTCAACAAGACTTAACCGATAGGAGGAAGGGCTACTCCTCCTTCTAGACATGCAAGCTGTTTGGCTGAGGGGTTTGTTTGCCAAAAGCACTAAGTAACCCTATTTTCATGTTTTTAGCTCCGGTTCTAGGTTCATTTACAAGTCTAGGTTGTGCCACTTATTCTAAGCATTCATAGAACCAAGCAAGATGTGTAGATATAACAACAAGCATTACCATCATCAGATTCCTCATTTACTCAGGGTGACATAGCGATCAAGCAATCTCAAACTGTGAGAGGGAGACGAATCGATTCGAGTTCTTTAACCATGCATGGTGAACCTAGCCTCACGACATCCGCGCACCCGGAGGTCGCTTCCTGTGTCGGCCTTCCCCATCAATCCCCTAACCCGTGTCGGGCCCATTTCCTTTGGTGCAAGGTTCCACAGACCTGGCCTCTGCCGTTTTGTGACCACGCTTGCCACCACGTGCGACAACCAGCAGGGGAAACTCCGTTCCAAGAACAATGGGGCGACCGCTCACGTCTAGGTTCAATCCGGTACTAGGCTTCCTCATCCCATACTAAGTATGAGGCTAGTACTTTCAAACACTTGATCACGAACACCACCACTGTCGGGCCTTAGCAAGATTTCATAGACAGACGGGGCAACCATCCGACCACCAAAAAGTTACCAAAACCCTGCCCCGTCCATCGTCCTTATAGTTATAACAGGAGAGTAAACATGCAACTCCTACAACTCGCGAGTGACAGGAAATCACTCGGCTTTTACCGTCTCCTAGTTAAGCAATGCAGCTACTCGGTCCAACAGCTAGTGCTCAGATCACTGGGATAACTAAGTCATGCATCTAGGGTTTCACACAACTCCTATACGTAAATGCACAAGCATGTTACAGAAGGCATGCGCAAGTCTGGCAAAACACGTAGGATTTTCATGCAACCGGGGCTTGCCTTCAAGCAAAGGGGACGGGAACTGCTCGACTTTGGGGGCGACTTCGGCTTCGGAGGACAGGAGCTCGGCTACAGCTTCTTCTTGTGGCGCCGGGTGAAGCTCGTAGAAGCCGTCGGCGAGGTGCAGCTCTACACGAATGCAATGCAAGGGTTAGCTTAGACAGTTATTTCAACAGCAACAATGGCTCGCCTGAGCCCAGAAACTTGCGACAAAGAGCAGGAGGTTATGGTGGTTCGAGAGCTGATGATGATCAAGAGGTAAGGGTAGGAAAGGAACTAGTGGTCTGATCCTTGAACTAGAGGATGTGATAAACCGGGGGTCCTTAGACGCAAGCGTTGAAGGGTTCCCAAGTTTTACACATACACCCTCGAGTTGAAGAAAAAGATCACAGCCAAGCCCTCGGGCGAGGCAGACAAGGGTCGGCGGAACAGATAGGGTCGGACGAGACGGAACCGGGGTCGGGCGGATAGGAGGGGTCGGGCGAGGCGGACTGGGTTCGGCAACTCACCTTCTTCCTGAAAGGAAAGCTTGGGGTCGGAAAGAAGCGGACTTGGGCGGAGGGACTAAGGTTTGAACAGAAGCTAAGGCCGGCAAGGCTCCGGCGGCGGCGCTGCTTCTTGCGGATCACAAGAGAGCTTTTACGCAGCACGGAGGAGCAAGCTGCTGGGTGACTTGGAGAAAACTGAGAGAGAACTGAGAGAAGAACTCCTCAAGAACTGGGTGGGTGGCGCTAGGAGCTTGAGCAGGGAGCTAGAGAAGGCTGAAGGCAACAAGGACGGAGGAAACTCCGGCGACGGGGGCATTCCTTTTATAGCTGCTGGAGCAGAGGAAAGGAAACGGCGCGGAGAGAGAGAAGGGGAGCGGCGCGAAGGCCGGGGAGAGGCAATGGAGTGCTCTGCCGTGGCGGCGATTGAGCGAAGAGGGCGGTGGTGCAGAACTCAAGGGGTGACGCTAGCGATCATTGCGTTCTGCCGTCAGGGCGGCGTAGGAGCGGTAGACTGGTGGTTGAGATTTGGCGGAAAGCGGGCGTCGCCGTGCGGAAGATTTGATAGAAGCGACCGGCTTAACGGCGCTAGAATCGAGGGCGCACAGGTGAGAAGACAGGCGGACGCGGGCGCGGGGGAGAGCACGGAACAACAGATTGTCGGGCGGCTTCTAACAGAGCGGGGGAAAGGAACTGTCGCGGCCGCGGTCGGGGTTGGCGGTGGAGGAATCGTCGTGTAGCGGCGACCAGGCGGCACGACTGTGGCTGAAGGGACGGAAAAGATGGGCGACATCGGGCTCTGGGGCGGGGATCTGGCGGCGTGATGATGGGCGCGGGAGGCGAGGCTCTGCAGAAAGGGGTGCAGAGGGCTTCCGCTGCCATTGGGGAAAGGGGGCGCGGGAACCCACTCGGTCGCTGGCCAGAGACAATACTGAGTGGCAGGTGTCGGAGAAGACGAGCCACGCGGCAGGAAGACTCTGAAGCAGCCATGCAACTCGAGGGCGGCTGTCGCGGGGGATCTGGAAAAGATCTCACGGGTCCACCGGTGGATAGATCTGACGGGTGAGGAAGGTTAGCAGAATCCGACGGTGGGCTGAGCTCGCCGGGGTCGGGAGAGGAGCGAACCGGGAAGGGGTCGGATCTCAGGGGTCAGGACCAGGCGGACAGCTGAGCACTTAGGCGCGGTCAAGCAAGACAGATGACTAGGATCAAGGGCTCTGGTCAAGACTAACTCAGGAAAGTTTAGGGGTCGGTCGTTACAGCCTACCCCTCTTAAAAAGAATCTCGTCCCGAGATTTAGAGATTAGGGGGGGTGCTGTCCTTATCTCCTTGAGGGGATAGAAAACCTGGGAAACGCTTGTTCAGATATTCGTCCGTTTCCCATGTTGCTTCATCCTCAGTGTGGTTTCTCCAGAGGATCTTGTACATCTTTACCACTTGGCGTCGGGTGTGCCTTTCCTTTTGGTCAAGAACTCGATCTGGGTACTCGGCGTAGGTCAGGTCGGGCTCTACCTGAAGCTGTCCTTGCTCTAAGATCTCTGCTGGAACTCGGACACATTTCTTCAGTTGAGACACATGAAAAACATAGTGGATAACACAGGCTCTTAACATGTCTTCAAGAATCTGGTTGACTCTCTCGGTTTGGCCATCGGTTTGAGGATGATATGTTGAGCTTCGGATGAGCTTGGTGCCCATAGATGCTTGTAGCTGCTCCCAAAAACGTGCCACAAACTGAACTCCTCGATCAGAGACGATAGTCTTGGGTACACCATGTAGGGAAACTATACGGTCGAGGTACAACTCTGCATATTGCTTGACTGTGTAGGTGGTGCGAACAGGAAGGAAATGTGCTGTCTTGGTCAGACGGTCCACTATAACCCAGATGGAATCATATCGTTGTGTTGTAAGGGGTAACCCAACTATGAAGTCCATGCTGATGTCTTCCCATTTCCAAGAGGGAATAGGTAGCGGCTGCAAGGTTCCTGCTACCTTCAAATGACTGGCCTTGACACGTTGACAAGTGTCACATTCTGAAACATAACGAACTATCTCTGGTTTCATTCCATTCCACCAAAAGGTTTGACGGAGATCATGGTACATCTTATTGCTGCCAGGATGGATCGAGAACTTGGAGAGATGAGCTTCATCTAGGATTTGCTTCCTCAACTCGGGGTCGGCGGGCACTACTAGTCGGTTTCCATAACACATACTTCCCGTTTTATCCTGACGGAAATGCTTATATCCCTCATCCTTTACTGAGATCTTACTGATGATCCGTTTTATTTCTTCATCCTTTACTTGTGCTGACCGAATTTGGTCTTCCAAAACTGAGTCAAGGATGATGTGACCAAGGGTTCCATGAGGAATAATCTCCACACTTAGTTTTCCCATCTCGTGACACAGAGTCTTGGTGAAGGCTGTTGACAACAAGCAGTTGCAATGGGGTTTGCGGCTGAGGGCATCGGCTACCACATTGGCTTTGCCAGGATGATAATGCACTTCCAATTCATAATCCTTTATCAACTCCAGCCATCTTCTTTGACGCATGTTGAGGTCGGCTTGAGTGAAGATGTACTTGAGGCTCTTGTGGTCGGTGTAGAAGTTGCAGTGAGCTCCCATTAGGTAGTGCCTCCATATCTTCAAGGCATGTATCACTGCTGCCAACTCAAGGTCATGTGTCGGGTAGCTTAGCTCATGAGGTCGTAACGCACGTGAGGCATAGGCAATGACTCGAGTGTCTTGCATGAGAACACATCCGAGTCCAGTGCCAGAGGCGTCACAGTATACGTCATACGGCCTAGAGGGGTCGGGCTGAGCCAAAACTGGAGCGGTGGTCAGCAAGTGCTTCAGGGTCTTGAAGGCCTCTTCACACTTGGTGTCCCATACAAATTTGACCTCTTTCTTCAGCAACTCGGTCATCGGCTTAGCTATCTTGGAGAAATCCGGTATGAAACGTCGATAGTAACCTGCCAATCCAAGGAAACTCCGGATCTGGTGTACTGAGGCAGGAGACTTCCATTCCATGACTTCTTGCACCTTGCTGGGATCCACGGCGATACCATCCTTGGAGATAGTGTGTCCCAGAAACTTGACACTATCTAACCAAAACTCACACTTGGAGAACTTGGCATAGAGCTGGTGATTTCTCAGCCGTTGGAGAACTATATGAAGATGGTCGGCATGCTCTTCCTCATTCTTCGAGTACACTAGGATATCATCAATGAACACCACTACAAACTTGTCCAGCTCAGGCATAAACACCGAGTTCATAAGGTACATGAAATAGGCGGGTGCATTGGTGAGTCCAAAGGACATGACTAGGTACTCGTACAGTCCATATCTGGTAGAGAAAGCTGTCTTGGGTATGTCGCAGGGTCGAATCTTTATTTGGTGATAACCAGAACGAAGATCGATCTTGGAGAACACTTTTGCTCCGGCTAACTGATCGAACAAGACATCGATGCGTGGCAGCGGGTACTTGTTCTTGACTGTCACAGCATTGAGGGGTCGGTAATCCACACACATACGTAGACTGCCATCTTTCTTCTTCACAAACAGGGTGGGGCAACCCCAAGATGATGTACTGGGTCGAATGAAGCCCTTTTCCAACAGATCATGCAACTGGGTCTTCAACACGGCTAACTCAGTGGGTGGCATCCGATAGGGTCTCTTAGATATCGGGGCTGTGCCAGGAATCAACTCTATGGAAAACTCCACTTCTCTATCAGGTGGCATACCCGGCAAATCTTCTGGAAACACATCAGGGTACTCACAGATAATAGGGAGGTCTTCTAGACGGGCTCCCAAGAGAGGGTAGGCACAAGGAAGCGAAAACTCAGGATGGGTCAAGGATATGGTGGAACTACCATGGGAAGGTGAGCTGATGTAGAGAGATCGGGCTGATGTATCTAGAACAACATGATGTCGGGCCATCCAATCCATACCAAGGATGACATCTATGCCTTCTAGGTCAAGGATGATAAGGTTTTCCTTGAAGAGGGTGGGACCTAGCTGGAGAGGTACAAGAATAACGACCTGATCCGACGTTATCCTTCCTCCAGGAGTGGCGATCACATAGGGTTCCTTAGTGTGACCGACACTTAGCCCACATCTTTCCCTTGCCTTACTCCCGATAAAGCTATAAGAGGCTCCCGAATCAAATAACACAACAACAGCTTGATTTAAAACAAGGAAAGTACCCGTCATTACTGGCGCACCTTCGGGGAGCTCTGTCAAGCTGGTGTAGTTTAGTCGGCCTTGTCGGACTTGCACCTTGGGCCTTCTTCCTCTGGCTGCCATGGGGTTCTGACCTTGCTGTTGATTCTTGTTCCTGGGGCAGTCCTTTGCAAAATGTCCTTCATTGTCGCAGGTAAAACAACGATTACTGGCTGCCGGGCGAGGTGGCGTTGGCAGGGTCGGCCGGGGCACTTGCGGTTGGAAGCCTGGAAAACGAGGCATTGTCGCCGGCGGGGGTCGGGCGATCCATTTCCCTGACTGCTGGGGTCGGCCAGGGGCTTGCGGAGGAACCATCCGGAACCTTCGAGTCGGCGGACTCGGAAATGCCACAGAGGCTTTCCTCTTCTGGTCGGCCTTGAGGGCTTGCATGCAGTCCTCCTGAGAGATGGCCAGGTTGACCAACTCGTTGTAGGTGTCCACCTTGATGGGGTTTAACCTCTCCCTGAGCTCCAAGCTCAGTCCTCAGCGGAATCTGTCCCGCTTCTTCTCGTCTGTGTCCGCATGATAGCCAGCATAACGGCATAGGTCATTGAAAGCTTGGGCGTAATGCAGCACATCCCGAGTTCCTTGGGTGAGGGCCAGAAACTCGTTGAGCTTACGCTCCAGGAGACCTTCTGGAATGTGATGCGCTTTGAACGCCGTCTTAAACTCGTTCCAACTGACCACGTGGCCAGCCGGCAGCATGGCATGGTAGTGGTCCCACCAAAGCCGTGCGGAGCCACGCAGCTGCTGGCCTGCAAACCGCGCCTTGTTGTTGTCGGGGCATGGAGCGGTGAGAAGCTCGAACTTGGATTCGATCGTTCGAACCCAGGCGTCAGCATCGAGCAGTTGTTGTGTCTTTTGGAACAGCGGGGGCTGTGTCCCCAGAAAGTCCTCATACCGTGCGATATGTGGCTGCTGCTGAGCTCTTCCACCCTGTGGCGGTTGCTGTTGTTGTCCTTGCACCAGATGCCTTAGCAGCTAAGTTTGAGTTGCTAGGATTGCCTCCAATGGTGATGGGGGCGGGGGCGGGGGAAGATCCTGTCGTTGATCACTACCACTGGGCGCAGAACCAGACCTAGTGCGGTGCGCCATCTGCAAGAGTTAACGCCCCATTAATTTCATAACCTTCGGTATACTCCAACAAATGTAACGTATGGATTAAATCCCTTAATGCAACTCTTGCCAATGGTGCATCACACGTCCTCGTAGAGAAGGTACATTCCTCTCATTTTCAGCATCGATAACCTCTACTTGACCTGGTACTCCACTTCAGGCAACACATGCCACATACAGACTCCTACGATCTGATCCACTCAATCCAAGGGGTCGGACATGGTTCGTACTTGAAAAAGGGTCGGACGAGGCGGAAACTGCCTCAAAGGGTCGGCGCACTCGGTTTCACAAGCTAGGGTCGGCCAACTGAACAGGCTCCCCGAAAAATGGCATATGGGCAAGGCGCAACTTACTCAACCTAGCATCCACACCATAAAAAGATGAGAAAGCTATGCACCAGGGTTAACTTTATATACAACAGTGTTTCAACACAGGGAGCACTCAACTCGAGGCTAACCTATTACAACTTTTCCAAAATCTAGGCTGCCGAGGAGTACAACAAAAAGATGCTTCCCTGAGAACCCTTAATCTACCAATGGACACTATGAGTCGGAGAAGGGGCACCATCTTCCTCTATGTCCATGCTGGACACTCCCTCATCTTCCTCAGGGTCCTCCTGAGCTTCGAGCTGCATGTTGAGGGCATGCATATCTTCGAGCTCGGCTTGGTGCTCCTCCAGGTGGGCATTGGCAACTGCCAACTCCATTTCCACCTCCATCTTTTCCTCCGAGAGCTCTATCATGCCGTCCACGAGGTCAGCGACTTCTCCTTCTAGCTCGGAGATCCGATCTTGCATATCGTGGATCTGGATACCACGTTGGATCAGCTGGTAGGTTTGGCCTACCATATCTCTTCTTGCTGCCTGGAGGTAACCGTGGGTATCTGCTGCCGTCTAGGCGAAAAG
Source organism: Setaria italica (assembly GCF_000263155.2). Taxonomy (NCBI): domain Eukaryota; kingdom Viridiplantae; phylum Streptophyta; class Magnoliopsida; order Poales; family Poaceae; genus Setaria; species Setaria italica. The sequence continues at coordinate 35,524,187 of NC_028452.1, forward strand.
GATCATGGCTCTTCCCTGAAGCTCTATCAACCGGTAGAGAGCGGCCATGCACCGGATGTTGGTGGAGATGGTAACCATGGCGCAGGTGGTGGCTAACACCTCGATGTTCCCGACGCGGTCAAGCCATGCCGGGTCCAACCGGTTCCTGACGGGGAAGAGGCCGATCGGGTCTAGCGTGATCTCCACGGGATGCAGCTGACAGAACTGGGTGAGCAACTGAAGGGCGGCGGACTCCCATGTATCTTCCGGAGCGAGACCATAGGCTATTATGCCCAGAGAGGGCCAGTCGGGCCGGGCAAGGGGAGGTGGTACCAACGCTTGCACTTGGCACATCTGAATGCCCTCTTCCAGATATAACCGCCCGGCATACAAGGGCGGGGACTGGTACCCAAACCACTTCAGCGTATCCCATAGAATCGCGGGAAACCCCTCGAAATGCAGGCACGTCGATTGGAAGGTACCGTCCGCTCCAAAAACAACATGTCCGGGAACAGCCATCTGGAACCAAGAAAACCGAAAACCACGTGAGATAGATTCCAAGGGTCAGGGGTCGGATAGAGAAGCATACGGTTTTAACCGAGAGCAACTAAGAGAAACTAGAAATCCTTAGATCCAAAAGAACTCTTTCGAACAGGGTTGCTGCTGAGAAAAGGAACCGTACAACCTTTTAGATATGACGCATGCACGGCCTACCTTACTCCTAACCAAAAACAACTGCTCGAACTTTGGGTCTTACGCGGTCAGCGCCGGTGATAAGGCAACAATACGTCTCTCCCTATAATAACTAGTCGGTTCTAGTAACGTCTCCTAAACGAACGCGGTTAGCAACCTGCAGAAAACACCACACACGAACCTTTCATGCCAGCACCCACGAAAGCGTTCCCAAACATTACCGCTCACTATAGGAACGGCACCCATGCGTTTAAGGCTACATGGACAGCACTCAACCGTGGAAATAGGCTCCCTTTGAATGGAACCATATAACCCTTCGCATACTCGCGATGCGGGATCGGCACACGTATGACAAACGTGGCGAAACAACCGTGCTGATAGGTTCGTTGGAATCGAACCGTACCAACCTTCGTATGGAACACATACGGAACCTGCGCACGTGTAATAGACGTGGGCGAAAGCAACCGCGAAGATAGGGTCCTTTGAATGGAGCTCCCTATCAACCCTCGCATGCTCGCGATGCGGAACTCGGCACACGTATGATAGACGTGGCGAAGTGCTGGAAGGGTTAGCAAAATAACCAAATATTTATTAGTCACCTAAAACAACCCCAAAATCCCCTAGGGCCTCTCGCACTAAGTCATCCTTAACGATCGTACGAGATTTTCAAAAGTTTCTTGCAACTTTTATCCTTTTCAAAGAAGTGTTTAGGGCTTGTTGGGTTCTCTGAAATGCTAAACACCGCTCTGATACCAGCTGTGGCGGAACTACCTCGGATTAGCTTGATTAAGCAGGTTTAAGCCGCCTAACATGCGACACTCCTGCCTAAACCGAGTTAATACGAAGTGCCGTCGGATTTCATCCGATTTAACCACTTAAACAGGATCGAGTTCAGCAAACCCACATGAAGGTGAGTGGTTACAGAGAATACAACAAGTCCACTGAGTTGAACAAGTTTTACCCATTTAGTTCGGCCATGAAATCCAACGTCAGAGTTTTACAAGTTTTCAAGAAAATAACAGAGAAAACACTAGCGGAAGACTTCGTCGGGGTCGGACATCCCTGGTGAGGCCAACCTGGACATCACTGGCTCCTCTCCTCGCCGTCCGAGGAAGGATCCCACTCGACCGTCCAGCCTGGCGGGAGCTGGGGCGGCCAAGCACCAACCAGAGAGGGGTCGAAAGCAGCAACTACACCTGAAAAACAGGAGCCACAACAAGGCTGAGCTACTAAGCTCAACAAGACTTAACCGATAGGAGGAAGGGCTACTCCTTCTTCTAGACATGCAAGCTGTTTGGCTGAGGGATTTGTTTGCCAAAAGCACTAAGTAACCCTATTTTCAAGTTTTTAGCTCCGGTTCTAGGTTCATTTACCAGTCTAGGTTGTGCCACTTATTCTAAGCATTCATAGAACCAAGCAAGATGTGTAGATATAACAACAAGCATTACAATCATCAGATTCCTCATTTACTCAGGGTGACATAGCGATCAAGCAATCTCAAACTGTGAGAGGCAGACGAATCGATTCGAGTTCTTTAACCATGCATGGTGAACCTAGCCTCACGACATCCGCGCACCCGGAGGTCGCTTCCTGTGTCGGCCTTCCCCATCAATCCCCTAACCCGTGTCGGGCCCATTTCCTTTGGTGCAAGGTTCCACAGACCCGGCCTCTGCCGTTCTGTGACCACGCTTGCCACCACGTGCGACAACCAGCAGGGGAAACTCCGTTCCAAGAACAATGGGGCGACCGCTCACGTCTAGGTTCAATCTGGTACTAGGCTTCCTCATCCCATACTAAGTATGAGGCTAGTACTTTCAAACACTTGATCACGAACACCACCACTGTCGGGCCTTAGCAAGATTTCATAGACAGACGGGGCAACCATCCGACCACCAAAAAGTTACCAAAACCCTGCCCCGTCCATCGTCCTTATAGTTATAACAGGAGAGTAAACATGCAACTCCTACAACTCGCGAGTGACAGGAAATCACTCGGCTTTTACCGTCTCCTAGTTAAGCAATGCAGCTACTCGGTCCAACAGCTAGTGCTCAGATCACTGGGATAACTAAGTCATGCATCTAGGGTTTCACACAACTCCTATACGTAAATGCACAAGCATGTTACAGAAGGCATGCGCAAGTCTGGCAAAACACGTAGGATTTTCATGCAACCGGGGCTTGCCTTCAAGCAAAGAGGACGGGAACTACTCGACTTCGGGGGCGACTTCGGCTTCGGAGGACAGAAGCTCGGCTACAGCTTCTTCTTCTGGCGCCGGGTGAAGCTCGTAGAAGCCGTCGGCGAGGTGCAGCTCTACACGAATGCAATGCAAGGGTTAGCTTAGACAGTTATTTCAACAGCAACAATGGCTCGCCTGAGCCGAGAAACTTGCGACAAAGAGCAGGAGGTTATGGTTGTTCGAGAGCTGATGATGATCAAGAGGTAAGGGTAGGAAAGGAACTAGTGGTCTGATCCTTGAACTAGAGGATGTGATAAACCGGGGGTCCTTAGACGCAAGCGTTGAAGGGTTCCCAAGTTTTACACATACACCCTCGAGTTGAAGAAAAAGATCACAGCCAAGCCCTCGGGCGAGGCAGACAAGGGTCGGCGGAACAGATAGGGTCGGACGAGACGGAACCGGGGTCGGGCGGATAGGAGGGGTCGGGCGAGGCGGACTGGGGTCGGCAACTCACCTTCTTCCTGAAAGGAAAGCTTGGGGTCGGAAAGAAGCGGACTTGGGCGGAGGGACTAAGGTTTGAACAGAAGCTAAGGCCGGCAAGGCTCCGGCGGCGGCGCTGCTTCTTGCGGATCACAAGAGAGCTTTTACGCAGCACGGAGGAGCAAGCTGCTGGGTGACTTGGAGAAAACTGAGAGAGAACTGAGAGAAGAACTCCTCAAGAACTGGGTGGGTGGCGCTAGGAGCTTGAGCAGGGAGCTAGAGAAGGCTGAAGGCAACAAGGGCGGAGGAAACTCCGGCGACGGGGGCATTCCTTTTATAGCTGCTAGAGCAGAGGAAAGGAAACGGCGCGGAGAGAGAGAAGGGGAGCGGCGCGAAGGCCGGGGAGAGGCAATGGAGTGCTCTGCCGTGGCGGCGATTGAGCGAAAAGGGTGGTGGTGCAGAACTCCAGGGGTGACGCCAGCGATCATTGCGTTCTGCCGTCAGGTCGGCGTAGGAGCGGTAGACTGGTGGTTGAGATTTGGCGGAAAGCGGGCGTCGCCGTGCGGAAGATTTGATAGAAGCGACTGGCTTAACGGCGCTAGAATTGAGGGCGCACAGGTGAGCAGACAGGCGGACACGGGCGCGGGGGAGAGCGCGGAACAACAGATTGTCGGGCGGCTTCTGACAGAGCGGGGGAAAGGAACTGTCGCGGCCGCGGTCGGGGTTGGCGGTGGAGGAATCGTCGTGTAGCGGCGACCAGGCGGCGCGACTGTGGCTGAAGGGACGGAAAAGACGGGCGACATCGGGCTCTGGGGCCGGGATCTGGCGGCGTGATGATGGGCGCGGGAGGCGAGGCTCTGCAGAAAGGGGTGCAGAGGGCTTCCGCTGCCATTGGGGAAAGGGGGCGCGGGAACCCACTCGGTCGCTGGCCAGAGACAAAACTGAGCGGCAGGCGTCGGAGAAGACGAGCCACGCGGCAGGAAGACTCTGAAGCAGCCATGCAACTCGAGTGCGGCTGTCGCGGGGGATCTGGAAAAGATCTCACGGGTCCACCGGTGGATAGATCCGACGGGTGAGGAAGGTTAGCAGAATCCGACGGTGGGCTGAGCTCGCCAGGGTCGGGAGAGGAGCGAACCGGGAAGGGGTCGGATCTCAGGGGTCGGGACCAGGCGGACAGCTGAGCACTTAGGCGCGGTCAAGCAAGACAGATGACTAGGATCAAGGGCTCTGGTCAAGACTAACTCGGGAAGGTTTAGGGGTCGGTCGTTACACAACCGCAGCGTGATCGGCTTGACCTCCGCCTTGGCCGCCAGCTGCTCCATCTTCTTCTCCATGTTACTTGATGACTCCATTGCTTCTTTTTCTCCAATCTCCATGCGAAATTCTAGCTTCTATTTTCCTCAGTTATATACACTCAAATGTCTTGGCCAAGGAGCCACACGTTTCCATAATCTCATTCGGACCTTCCCCACAAAATAAGATTCCATGTATTGTTGTTAAGGATCGGTTAATGAGAGAGGACTAATTAGTAAATACTCTATGTTTAATACTCGTGATTAGTATCTAAACATTCTATGTGACAGGGGCTAAAGTTTATCCCAGGGATCCAAACACCCCTCCAATCTACATTTAATAATCCTAATTATTGGTATCTAAACATTCGATGTTCGACTGGTCGTCATTGAATTGATGTGGCGCATTAGCTTGTTCATGTTGGGAAGTTATTGCTTTTTTGTGCCTGGTATTTTTTTATCGTAGGTGGGACCCACATGTCAGCCGCTCTAGTAAAAGCAGTAACTGAAAAATCGCGGCCTCGGTTACAGTTCCCGCGCACGGTCGGTTATTGATGCGGCACGTTATATGCCCTGCGGATCGACTACCCCTTGGAGGACCTCCGCAGACTATGGGCAACCCCTTGGAGGACCTCTGCAGACTACGGGAAACCTGCAGGCTCATGCTCCGCGCGTGCGGTGATCGCGTCATCGGGGTGCGCCTGTCATTTCTCCAGTGCTGGGAGAAAATGTCATTGTGATCGTTGGAACTAGATAAATGTCGTTAATGATGATCGATGTCCAATACAATGTATTACCAGCTTGTGTGAAAGGGTCTAATTATTAAAAGTCCAAACACGGCCATTAAAAGTGCGAGTGGAGAGTTGTGCGAGTGGAGTTCAGAGCGGAAGGGAACTGGAATGGAAGGGTCTTGATGGGACGTGATTGAGATGAACAGGTGGGACCCCATGTCAACTGCAGGGGTCAAAGCGGAAACCAAAAATGGGCGGCTTCCCTTCCTGTTCACTCTGAACGAGTGCGCTGTGCGCATTCGGGAAACTCCGCCCCTCCCAAGGCAGTTCCCAAGGCAGACACATTCGGCAGTTATGTAGGCCAGATATCACTGACGTGTGGGCCTAGTAGGGAATGGGCCCACTAGGCAGTGACACAAGTCAACCTACAGACGGGACGCATCCAGGAGTGGCAGGAGACAATGAGTAGATTTTGTTTCTAAGACTAATCCCAGTGCAGGTTTCATAAAGGTTTCGTGCACATTAATTAGGGTGCCATGTCAGCATTTTTGATGAAACCATATATGCACAGTTACCAACACAGTTTGTGTCTTGCATGTAGTGCATATGAAATTACACCTTGAAATTTTGCATTGTAGAGGTAGTTTCAAACACAATTTCATTTTCATGTTGCTTATGTGGTTATCTTGGAAACATCAAAATGAAACTCTCCATTGGGATTAGCCTAAAAGCGTACTCCCTCTGTCACTTGGTTAATCCCAGTGTGAGTTTCATAGAGGTTTCATGCACATTAATTAGGGTGCCACGTCAGAATTTGTGATGATGTGGTAGTGAGTTAATGAGGTGAGAGGTAAGAGGGATTTCATCTAGATGAAACCATGTATGCATAGTTACCAACACAGTTTGTGTCTTGCATGTAGTCCAAATCAAGTGATTCTTTTTTCCAATTTCTCGAAAAACTTTTTCTTTTCACATGGTTTCATTTACATTGTGTTACCCGACCCCTGCTTGTATTAACATTTTGTCATTTCTTCGATATTTACTTTCTCTAGAATGAACGGACCTTTTTCGAATGTGTCCAAGGTAACAGGGGCATATGAATAGGCAAGTTGGAATCTATTATGGTCAAATGTGTATCATATATATGGCATATCATATAGGTGATGTATCATGTTCAATGTCACACCTTCTTTTCCTTGAGGTGATTTCATGTGGGGCCTAAGACAATGTTTCAGTGCAAATTGGTAATCGATCCGGGGCAACCGCCCAGGGCCCCCAAATACCAAGGGCCCCCAAAGCCAAGTATACTTGTATACTACATATAGCTTATGTATACTAAGTGACCAACTTAAACCAAGCAAACAACTGGTCCAAGTTCATCCAATCACCCATTTGGTAGTTCATCTCCACCGCCAGTCCATCCTTGCACCACCGATGACTAAGGAAAAAGATTAGCCCCCAACTAATTAGATTAGCATTTAGTTCCTTATGGTATATTCTTCTATTTTTCATACTTCTTGTACACAAATTAGATCCAAATAAAAATTTTAATGTTGATTTAAAAAAAACTCTAGTATAGCTGGGTAGATGTAGCAGCATGTATGCTATAGTTTTGACTTGTAAATATAGCACAAACCGCACAAATATCACCAGCTGCTATAAAATAAACTTGTTGTTTTTGTGTTTTAAGGGGCCTCCAACATAAATTTCGTCCCGAGCCCCTGAAAACTCATGACCGACCCTGCCAGAGAGAAAATTCTAGAGTTAGATATTTGTAAAAAGGGTGTGGAAGTTGCAATATGGAAACACCACAAGGACCATGAGCAGTAATAAACAGTTAATTCCATTTTAGCTCCTGAAACTTGTTTGGATCTAGTTCTACTAAGAAAAAAGTTGGTGGGATCAAACGCAAATAGGCACACTCATTGAGATTAGTGATGTGTAAACATTAACTTCGGAGAAGATTGAATCGTATATTAGAAGGATTGGTGGGTTTGATCTGGTAATTGGGGGCAGTCCATGCAACAACCTGGCTGTGAGCAACCGTCACCATAGAGATGGCTTGGAGGGTGAACATTCAGTTTTGTTCTACCATTATTTTAGGATTCTTGACTCCGTGAAGTCAACTATGGAGCGACTGTAGTCTTTAGTGTATCTTTGTTGTCTTATTTCAGAATTCTAGTATTTTTCTTTTTATCGAACTAGTGAATGATACGAAGGTTGACTGATGTAATTTTCATGTCACTATAATTTAAACAATCTATGCTGAATTTGGACCAATGTGAGTTCTCAGTCTTAGCTTTGGGCTTCTTTTCAAACTACCATCACCATATCGAGGCGTGTCATGTTTTGTGTCACCGTGTAATGTCAAGTCCAGTTTGGTGCTCTGGCTCCTGCACAATTTTGGCTCCACCGGCCTGCATGGTTTGTGTTGAGGAAGGTGAGGAGAGAGAAAATAGGCTTCGATGCACAGTGTTGGTACAATATGTGAATAGTGAAATAGTAGGAGGAGCCAGAGCTCCAAGGAGCCGCACCAAAGTGTTGCTAGTCAACAGAGTTTTTGAGTACTATAGGCCTGCATCAGTCCTAGTCAAGCGGCAGGCTTGCGTTATGCATGCTGCAGCTTTCGTGCTAAATCCCCTCAAGGACAAAATGGTGCACCAGGTAGAGCGTCATCTTGCAGATGAATGTGGTCGTGAGTTTATGAGGAGAGAGGTAAGGGCAATCCCGATAGAAGAAACTGACGCGATTTCCATAGCACAAGAAAAATCATCTATAGCAACTGCTGCACTTCTGAGCCTGCTGCGTGCGTGCTGCAGCAGCTGCTGCAATGCTGTGTGCGGGCTGCAGCTGCTACCGAGCAGTAGCAGCCAGCCGAACAGGAGTTTGGATACACCCCACTAAAATCTAGCACTTGTCACATCGGATGTTTAGATGCACAGATGAAGTCTAATTTGCGAGACGAATCTATTAAGCCTAATTAGTCCATAATTTGACAACATGGTGCTACAGTAACCATTTGCTCATGACGTAGATGTAATCATTAAGTGCACAGTTACCAACACAGTCTGTGTCTTGCATGTAGTGGATATGAAACTACACCATGAAATTTTGCATTGTAGAGGTAGTTTCAAACGCAATTTCATTGAGGAGGACACGATTACCAATTTGCACCAAAACATTATTGTCTTTAGCCCCCACATGAAATCACCTCGAGGCAAAGAAGGTGTGACATTGAACATGATACACCTATATCATATATATGCCATATATATATAATGTGTGTGTGTGTGTGTGTATATATATATATATATATATATATATATATATATATATTGAAACTTAAATACTCCCTCGGTCCCAAAAAGAATGCAACTCTCACTTTTTGAGGAGTCAATCAATTTTAAATTTGACAAAATTTATACAAAATAGCATTAACATTAATGATATAAAAATAAATATCAATGAATTAATCATCTAATAATATAGTTTATTTCGAACTAGATTGAAGAGTCGGAGCCTAAAAGTAAAACCTTGTGTTCACACCTTAAAATTTTAGAGAAATCAACCGAAACATGTGGGCTCTGTGTCAAGAGTTGCATACAAACTCAAACAAAAAACTATGTAATGGGTTTTTATTGGGTACCTAATGGGTTTTTATTGGGTTGTAACCATATTTGACAAGCAGTTTGTATAACTTATGCAATGGAAACTTTGGGGTGGTGTGGTGTGTGATGATGGAGATTTGGTTATATTTATTTTCTTGTGAGAATGGAGTGGTGGGGTTACAACTTGGGTTACAACCCAATTAGCTGGGCTATAGGTGGTTAATGGACGGCCTCTAGAACTATATATGTGGTTAATGAAAATCGATCTTGTTACCATCCTGTGCATGTGTACGTGTTCTCATTCTAAATCTCGATATAAACTGTGAATTTAGCGTATCTTTTCCTTGTTGCTGTCCACACGGTCACACGGTTGCCTGTATCCGAGAAACAGCGGTGCTTCCTTATCTCCCTGTCCCCTCGCCTACAGTACGATGGGACCTGATTCAAAATTGAAACGAACAGCAGCGGTTGTGTGCTCATGGGAGATGTGGCATCCTTGGAAATAGTACAATGAAACCTTGCACTATTTGAAGCATTCCGCGGCCACTCATGAGACAGCAAACCAAAATTGCTCAACATCATCGATGATTCTTGTTTTCTCAATTGCATTATAGTTAAATAAATGATTACATCATTTTCTTTTTACAAAACACATACACAACGTATGCCTATGAATGCATGTACACATACACATGCATACACCATGCTAACTGTACCCCTTTGTATGCCTATGAGATTGGGATGGGTGCGGTTAAAGGGGTGTTTGGATACACCTCCTAAAATTTAGTACCCGTCACATTGCATGTTTGGATACTAATTCGGAGTATTAAACGTATACTATTTACAAAATCCATTGCACAGATGGAGTCTAATTCGCGAGATGAATCTATTAAGCGTTCATGATTTGACAATGTGCTGCTACAGTAAACATATGCTAATCATGGATTAATTAGGCTCAATAGATTCGTCTCGCGAATTAGTATAGGGGTTCCGCAATTAGTTTTATAATTAGCTCATGTTTAGTCCTTCTAATTAGCATTCGAAGATCTGATGTGACACATCTAAAGTTTAGCACCTCGTATCCAAACACCCCCTAATACTTTTGCTTCATACATTTTGCAAGGCCGCACATTATTATCGGATGGGACGTGATTGAAAATTGAAATGAACAGCAGCTGGACAGGACGGGACGGGATGTTGGCAAGTTATTGCGGGGCCTATTCCAGCACGCGGTTGCCTGCCATACCCGAGAAAATCCTGCGCTGCCTGATCTCCTCGTCTCCTCCGCTTCTTGTTCACCAGTTCCCAAGGCACCGGCAGCGGGGAATATCAATAACTCTTCCTGTGCCCCTCTCCGCAGTCTCCTCGCCATATCGCAAAAAAGAGCTTTTCAAGAACTCAGCTTGTACCCCGCCGTCGCCCCCTTCCACCATTCCCCCTTAGATTTGGTGACCCTCCACCTCTCCACGTTCATGGCGTTGGGGAGGCAATGCCTATTGCTCACAGACCTCCCTATGGAGGTGCTCATTACCATCGTTGGCAACGTTGCTGCGACCTCCTTCAAGCTCATGGAAGACCTCGGCAACCTACGGGCGGTCTGCAGGGTCATGGAACATGCGTGCGGCGACCAATCCGTCAGTCAGCGCGTGGCAATGCTACGAATCTACATGGAGGGTTTGGAGTGGCTTGATCCTGACAGGTACTACAACGTCCTCGCTCTTCTAGTTGGTGTGGTGAACCCGCAGGCCTGCACCCTCAAAGGGATAGCAGATTTCTTCACCGGCACCGACCCATCCCTCAACAAGCTCTCCCACGCCACGGTGGGTGGGCACAATGTGGGGGCCTATCTGTACGCCCTGATGTTGTACAGGAAGAACGCCGGTGCCGCGGACGACGACATCGTGAAGATGTACATCCGCCGCCTCGAATGCGAGGATGATTCAGTGGCGATTGGGAGCGTAGGCCCAAAGAAGTTGTGCAACGGTGGCTACTAGGTGTGCCGCGAGGAGGCCGCCTACCTAGTCAACAGTGTTACGTGGTGCATGCATGGTGAACCGCTTCCACCGGAACTAGTTCGTGATGACTTCCCGTGCGCTCGAGGCGACTGTGGCAAGGTTAAGGGGTGGGAACAAGCTATGCTGTTTTCCAACGAGGATTGCAGGATACGCCACGAAATTGTGGAGTTCGAAAAGAGAATGGGGATCGATCAGTAATTCTCTCTTTGTATGCAACTGTGAAGTAGCGTGGCTTTATCATTTCTTTTGCTTTTGCCTGATGATGTTCATGACTGGTTGGCTCAACTTGTAGTGCTGGAACTATGTTTGTGATTAATTTGGCTCATTTCTCCTTCATTTTCAATTGAGGGATCATAGGTACATGGTGAGATAGTCATGCATCCTCCAACCTACATTCATGAATAATAACTGCACAAATTTAGATAAAATTGTAGATAGGTTTGTTCAAACCAAACATGAGTGCAAATTGTAGATAGGTTTGTTGAAACCAAACGTGAGTGCAAAAAAGTATGAAATCAAAAGAATAGGTGCGACCCACTACATCCCGCCAAGGTTGTGCCTCAAATTTTTAGTACTAGTGCAATGTTTCCCTTCTACGTTTTTCCAAATCCTCAAATATCTCAACCTCCTCCCCACTTGCCCCCAAAACGGCGGCTCCATCCATGGCGAATCCTAGTGCAAAAAACTATGAAATCAAAAGGATAGGTGGGACCCACTACATCCCGCCAAGGTTGTGCCTCAAATTTTTAGTACTAGTGCAATGTTTCCCTCCTACGTTTTCCAAAATCCTCAAATATCTCAACCTCCTCCCCTTTTGCCCCCAAAATGGCAGCTCCATCCATGGCGACTCCTTCTCCTTCCATGGCCGGCGATGGAGAATATCGTCAGGGGTGACGATGGTTCGTCTCTGCCCAAGTGACTCCATCCATGGCAGCTCCTCCTCCTTCCATGGCCGGCGATGAAGAACGGAGCACACGACCAAGTACGGCGACTGCGTTAGGGGGGCGACGGTTCCTCTCTACCCTAGCGACTCCATCCATGGTGACTCCTTCTCCTTCCATGACCGGTGATGTAGAATAGAGCACATGACCAAGTACGGTTGTAATCGAGGAGGAGGCCGAGATTGAAGACCGACGTTACAGGTTCGCATCCACCTTTAATGCCTTGTAGGGTTAGGGCAGAAAATATCTGAAGAATTAATGCGTACAATCGATTTGATGCTGCCTCATTGGCGCATGCTTTTATAAATCACAAAGCTGATTACTACTGATTATTTTTTCGCATAGCACTAGCAGTACTGCATCTTCATTCATTGATGCGGGGTTTTAATATCTATGTGCACATACAGATCATGCGAGTTGACAGGTGAGTGGGAGGTAACGGTACATTGCTTCGGGCAGATGGACAATTAGTGCACTGGGTTAGGACTAAATTTGATAGGAAACAAGTAGACTTTGTTTGGTTGTTGAGTTTGAAAGAAGAACTTGGATTTTGTCTACGGGACTACTACTACTACAAGAAGAGAATAGGAAATGCTACTACATCTGTCCTGCTAATTGATTCCACCAAAGATGTAGAGTGCTTGCTTGAGAACATGAAATCATCTGAAGAAAGGAAACTAAGGTTGATAATATCAAAACAAGAAGTGGTTGGAGCTGCCAACATTACACCCCTGAAACGAACAAGGGTGAATGAGTCTGATGATGTTAGTGATGCTCATGATGATTCTAGTAAAGATCGTGACGTTGATAAATACAAAGATTAGCTTGATGCCCAAGACCCAGAATGTGGTATGTATGCTGTTTGTACTACACTATGCACATGTGTCTATAACTGTACAATGTACTCACATAATTGTATGTGTTGGTAACTTGCAAGTCTATACGATGAATACTGGGATGATACAGTAAAAGCATACTCTAAATGGTTAAGGCACAAAGGCCTTTTGAGAGATATTTGTAAATCCTTTTGCCTCTGAACTAATTCTTATTTTTGATGAAAATTGTCCAATCCATTAAGTGCACCTGTTTTTCATTTGTTCAGTGGCTTATAATAGAGGTCAACCAAAGCCTACAGAAGTACGTGAGGAAAGCAATGGTAGTAGCGACACGCCGCCACAAGAATGGCCATCTCATGCTAGAAAACCAAAGCAGACAAAAGGTTAGTAAATGCTTCACACCTTGTGCAGTTTTTTATGCTCTTATTGTGCATGACTTAATGTATATATGTTTCTATTTTTGGATTGTAAGTAGGTGGCAAGAATGTTGGCCAAGGATGCTTGAAAGGGCTAGCTGCGGTGGCCAAGAGATCGAAGAGTGGCTTTGAGAATAAACTGAAAATCGAATTTTCCAAAAAAGTGGGTGGTCCCTATGGAGATAATAGACGTACATTTGTGGATGATGTTGTTCTGTATACAAAGTAGAAGGCTCCACTAATTGGAGTTAGAAATTGGAAAGATGTGTGTTCATCTATCAAGGAGGATATCGCAGAATCTGTAATGGTATGTCAATGGCCACCTCATGCTGCATTATAATGTTTTATATATACTAGCCTTGTTCCCTCTATTTTCTTGGAAACAATATTATGAATGTAGTATACATAACAAGTTTTCTTTCCCACTAGGATCATTGGGACCTTGAGACCACTAGGAGTCCGAAATAAAAGATATGGAAGGTTGCCAATGCATGCTACAAAAGTTGACGATCCGTTTTGCATTCTACATACAAGGCATACAACAGTTATGATGAGAGAATGAAACATAAGCCTGAAGACATAGACTTTGTGGAGTGGCACCATTTGAACATGTACTATGCAACTAATGACTTCAAGGTACGCCCTCTTTTGTAAGTAAAATAACACAATCATGAGTTTAACTTTCTCATCGCTAACCGTTACTTTACGGGTTGATTGTGCAAAATAAGAGCAGCACGAACTCTTCGAATCGCGGCATGCTAAGAACAACTCACTCAGGGGGTTCCAAACCTTTCTCGTAGTGGAGTTGGGAAAAGGTAAAGATTTGTTTACTTATTCTCAAGTTTCAGTACATTACACAACGATATATATTGGCGTTTAATGTTGCAATCATAGAGAGATCCAGTAACTGGTGTTGAGCCACCGCTTTTGGAACTTTGGAAGACTACTCACACTAGGGAAGGAAGATGGATAAATCTGTTGGCTGAGAGTATTTATGTGAGTACTGAGTGCTAATTTGATCATAACATTGCCTATACATTACCAGCTATTTTTTGGTATGAAGCCATGACCAAATTAATGTTACGATTAATTGTTTCTTGCCATCAGACTAGTACAAGCAGAAAATTATCTCTAGCACAATCAGATGAAGAAGAACAAGTTTTCCAGAGTAGTCACACTTCTGGACCTGCTAAGGAAGACCAAGTTTTCCAGGAAACGTAGATGGAAACAATAGGAGCCAAATACAGCAGGTCACGTGGCCATGGTTACTTGTCGAATACAAAACGAAAGCAGGCAGCCCTTGAGGAGAGAATTATTCAAGAGAGAATAGAGAGGCTCAAAGAATAGGAACGTTAGTTACAGGAAAAAGTGTAGAAGCACGAAGCTGAAAAGGAAGCAGAGAGAGAACAACTTAAAGCCGTGCTTAGACAAGAATTGATGGGGGAAGTTGAAACAATGATGGCGCCTTATCGTCAGGCTTTACTGGGAGAGGTAATGTAACACCTGCTACTTTAGCCATCAAAAACAATTCAGAAGAAGTAAAGGTAAATCATGAAGAAAAAGGAGAAGAAATTGGCTAAAAATCAAATTCGAGTCAAATTTGACCAAAACTTGAATTTTGAATTCGAAATTTAGAAAAATTTGGCAAAAATATGGAATGAAAGGATAAGAGTGTTTAGAACTTGGAGATCAAGATTGGGGACAAAATCTGGTCCTAAATATCTCAAGAAAACCAAAGAAAGAAATTAAAACCGAAGTGTACTGTTCATTAATCGACAATAGGAATTTTAGAAAAACAGCACAAGTGTCCATTTTGGAATTTGATTTCTGCCAAATTTTTGAAATAAGTGGGCCAAGGCAACTATACAGTGATGAAGTATGAACTTTGGACAAGATTACCAAGGTGTTGTTGATCAAGAATCACAAAGGGGACAAATTTAAATTAGGGCCTAAAGTTGGCAGTTTGCCCTTTTTGGCTGAGTCACTGAAGCTGTCATTTTTCTAAGTCTGAAAACAGTGATGAGTGCCTATGTTTGGAGCCGAATTCAGGAGAATGTGGTAAAAGAAGCATTGGTGGTTATGGACAAAATGGAATCCCTGATGGTTGTAGAGTATGATTGGTCAGTAGTTGGATTAAAAAGAAGGGAATTAGGCCACTGAAAGTATTTTCAAAGATGGGTAAATGACTCTGATTCAGTGACTGTCAAACTGATAGGGTATTCAAAAGAATTCAGTGAACTGAGAAAAGAATTCAAAATTCGACTATGTTAGGATACTTATCTCGGGTCAGAGCAAAAATAAAACTTGGAGAGTTCAAGTTTATCTACAACATTACTTAAAGGACCGTGGAGCCGTCGGATTCAAAATCGATTGTGATTTGGATCTGAATTTTCGGGCATCAGAAAAACAAGAGGGGGGGTTGACACAGCCGAGCACGACGTGTCGCCGCCGGTGCTTCTGCCCATTGTCCAGCTCGACATCTAGGCCACCTCTGCGCCATGCAAGTCCCTAGCTAGGTCACGGTGTCAACCATGCGCACGGTAAAACTTCATATATCTACCGCTCCCGCCGCCGCTTTCACTGTCGGTTCTTTTTACCGCCGCCAACCTCTCTGTCAAGCCGCCGCCGCCGAGCAAATACTCCCGCCACACCACAGCTCCCGTCGATTCCTTCCGTCCACACCTCCACCCACACCCCACCAACAACCCTAGCAACTTGTTGCCCAGCCCCTCCGCCGGCGTATCCTACATCGCCGTCATTTCCGTCCGCCACCGCCGCACCTCCTGCTCACGGTGAGCACATCCTTGTCATCGTTTTCTTTCCGTGTGGACAGTCGTAGGTGAGTCCTTGGGGTACTAGGAAGCCGTAGAGGTAGTCATCGGGGTAAGCCGCGCCGTCTTTGTGCTTAGTCGCGACCGGCCGTAGGCGCCGCCGCCCGCCGTCGTGGAGAGAAGGGCTCCGGCCACCTCCCAAGGAGCCCACTAGAAAAGGGGTAGGCCGGCGGGTAAGGTGAATAGGAGTAGGAGGTGGGTCCGAGCCGCGGGCCCAGCGTAAGAGAGAGGGGGTAGAGTAAGGGCGCGTGAGAAAAGTAGGCCGGGGGTTTTTCGGGAAAAATTAGATTTTCTTTTGTAGAATAATAGATTAAATCCGGTTATCACTATTTAAATCACAGAAATTTCTAGGGGTATCCAAAATTAGTGAAACCAATTTTGTTAGGCTTATTTTATTTTCCTTTATGCATTAAAATTTTTACACCCTAGGAAAAATAATAAAAATTTGGGTATTTGTTTAATGCCTTTTCTATAAGGTATTTAAATAAATACTTAATCTTTATTAAATGCATAAAATATGGAATAACATTTCATAATCACAAATTATTGTTAACTCATAGGAAATTAGGTTTTAAGGCTAGAAAATATGAATGCACTAAGTCTAGGAGTTGCTTGAAACCCATTCTTGTGCATTATCATACCTTGTTTTAAGGACATCTTTGCCACTTGTTCAACAGTTAGTAAGTAACCCAAGTCTAGAAATGCTTAGTTGCCTAAGTAATTGGTTTACCGAACCTTAAGGTAAAATGTTGGGTCATACATGTTATTTATGGAAAGATAACTTGAAAGTTAAGAAGCGGACAGAAGCTAAGGATGTAGTTCTGTCTGCTAGATTAATTTGGTTAAGGCCCGATTCGTTGTCTTAACCTTTGATCAAGTGAAAGACATCTGATCACTTACTGGGTATGGGACCAGTAAAGCCCAGTAGGTTAGTAAACCCTCTGATCGGGAATACTTCGTACCCGCGCTTGACGTGCTGGAGATTGGCAGGGGTGTAGCCTGAAACTCACATGGTGATCAGGCCAGACGTGGGGTCCCATGTGGGGGTACGTCCCTGGGTCCAGGTAGTCTTATTCCCAATAATTGGATTTGCTAATCGAAAGGTCGTTACGTACGACCTGGACAGTCGTATATAACTAGTGGTCAGGGTTTTCTCCTGCAGGATGTAATTTGATCCGGATCGCCGCAATTCTCGGTTATGAATGCACTTGATCACTGTTGAGCATCGTAGTATGAATTCATGAATGCTATATCTTTCCACTAATATGTTGGTGTATGACTTAATACCTTATTGTTTGCAAATAATCCTTTTATCATCAATTAGAATGGTGAGGTAATAACTTAATCAAAATAAAAGACAAAGCTAAGGTCTCACTTTTAGTAAGCTCTTTGGCAAAAATGTGTCAGCCTAGTACACCGAAAAAGCTATCATATAGTTCCAGGAAAAGTTATTATATTGGTTAGTCGGGTAAGCCTTGCTGAGTACCCCGTACTCAGGGTTATCCCTTGTGGCTATTTTCAGAGGCACCGCAGGAATCCACCGAGGAGGAAGCCCCAAAAAATTAGGGTATTGTTACGAGTCTCGCAATACCCTTAGAAGAAATCTTGAATGCTCATCTCCCACCTGAACCGTTTATGTTTAAATCCTAGAACCTCTGTTTAACCTGCACTGTTAAGTTTATTTCAAACTACGTCTTGTAATAACTCGTACCTTATGTATGTATGTAAAAAAATGTAATATTTGTTGATGCTTTCCCATCGCGAAAACAATCCTGGTGTATGGCTATGAAATGTGACGTGGATCATTCGAGGAGTCCTAGGGACACTTGACGGACGACCAGACTTATACTGTTTTAAGTGCGTTTCGGATAATTGCTGTATCGGCAGCGATTAGGCGCATTTAAACCAGTTTAGGTTGGACGGTTCCACCACAGCTGGTATCAGAGCCATAGGTTGGGATAATCAACAAATATTACTATTTAAAAAAAAATTGAGACTCTATTTTAAATAAAGAAAACATGAGTCACAGGTGGCAGTAGTGTTAACCAGTTGTTTGTTTTGCAGATGCTAACTGTTTGCTGCGTGTCGCTAGTACTCGGTAGTATATTATTAGGGAGAGATTACGATGCCACCAATTTTTCTACGAGTGTGTATATGAGTCTGTGAGTACGCAGGAGACGTTGCATCATGTTGCATAAGCATGTTTTAAAAACTTTTGGGTTTGGTGAGTGCTGTTAGACCTAACCCCGTTTCTTTTATAGGATGTTCCAAGAAGGCTACACAGATCAGGACGGATGGACCCGAGGACATTACTTGGACAAGCCAGGGTTTGTGCAGCTGTTATGGAAAACACTGCAGGAGTTAGGCTTCCATAACCCTCCGGAGTATTATTGGAGAAAGGAGGATACCTGTCATAAGCAGTATTGTACTGTTTATGTCCATATCCCAGATGAAGGCACCAACCCCAATTGGCGTCTTGATGAAGTGATGGAGTCGGGCTTTGAGTTTAATGATACAATCGAAAGGGCAGCTATGACCGCTCTCACGGACCTATGTGAGAAACATAAAGTAGAAATAGGGTCGAGCTCTGCTCGATTCTATCCTATAAAGCATCAAGATGATGGAATTTGAAAGAGAAGGATTAAAGCCCTGAAGAATTCTTCTCGCGTGGAGCATGATGTTTTGGTTGCTGCTGCCTCCGATTATATGACTTCCATGTATAACCTGCATCAGTCTTGCATCAGGGAATATTATAATCAGAGGAAGAAAAATGAGGATGCCAAGATGGAGGTAATGGGTGCCAGGCATGATAAAGAGTTGTACAAGAAAGCAGCACTAGCAAGGGAACATGACATGGAGAAGATCATGAGAGAACAGTCCAGGAGGATAGATGAATATGAAGAAAAGCTCAGGACAATGAAGGAATTCATGGATGCCAGTAGGAATATGGCAGACAGGGCAAGAGAAGAGGCTGAATCCAATGTTAATAGGCTTGAGGCGGAGAGATTTCAGCAACTAGATGAAAACTTATCTCTTCGCCTAGCTTTGGAAGAAATGTAGGCTCAGGTACCTGCTCAGAACATAGTCAACGTTCCACCGCCTCCACCAGCGGAAGAACCACAGCTGCCGAACCCAGAAGAAGCAGATCAATTGGTGGACATTGTAGGTGTGGAGGGTGATATGGCTCCACCTGCAGCTCCCCCGGGACAGACGCTGATGACGGTGGACCAGGATGTTCTGCAGGCTGCGATGGCCCAGCTAGGACTAAATGCTGAAGAGTTAGGCATCTATCCCTATGACGGCTGAAGCAAGATCTTGACAAGAAATGTTATGATGTATTTATGTAAGATAAACGTAGTGGACGGAGTAGTGTGGTGGTTTTGTAAAAAGCAACTTCGGGTCATGTAATATAAATAATCATGTATATAAGTGTGGTTTGTGTGTAATTACAATAGGCATGTCATGATGTGTAAAAAACTAGCATGCTCATGGAACTGTTGGCAAACTGTGGCTTAGATATTAATACTCTATTTGATTTTGACAGCATGACGGATCCGAGGGGTCCTCGAGCTTCGGGGTCAGGGGGCCACGAGGAAAACTTACCCAGAGCCCCTACGCTGGCTGATGCCATAGCCAGCCTCATGAATTCAGGAGCCGAACAGGCTCAACTGCTTCAGATGATTGTGCAAAACACTGGCAATGGTGGAAACCGACGGGACCTAGAACGTGGTGTATCTTACACCCAGGTTCTGGAAACTCGTCCTCCGATATTCCTGAAAGCCGAGCACCCACTAGAGGCTAATCAATGGCTTCACACGATGGAGCAGAAATTTCGGGTGATTCCCTAGTGCACCACCACCCAGAAGGCGGAGTTTGCCGGACTCCAACTCCAGGGTCCCGCTGGGACCTGGTGGACCAGTTATTTGGCAAGGCAACCTGTCGGAAGGGAGGTTACGTGGGAGAACTTCAAGGAAGCCTTCCTGTTGGGGGGAAATATTATTGATCTCCTAAATACCGCTTAAAGGAACAAACACGAAGGCCCAGGTCCATCCAGGATAAACAAACTCACCATCAAGCCCAACATGAGCAAAACTCCGCCTCGCCCGACCACGGTCTCAGGGTCGGGAACGTCCGACCTCCCACCACGAGGCTCCGCCTCGCCCGACCGCGGTCCCGGGGTTGGGAACGTCCGACCTCCCGCCACGAGGCTCCGCCTCGCCCGACCGCGGTCTTGGGGTCGGGAGCGTCCGACTTCCCGCCACGAGGCTCCGCCTCGTCCGACCACGACCCTGGGGTCGGGGGCGCCCGACCCCTCGCCACAAGGTTCCGCCTCGTCCGACCCCGAGCACAGGGGTCAGACTCACTAGGGCCCCCAGGACGGACATCCCCCTCGGGTGCGGACCGGGTGGACAAGGTAACGATCCCGTGGGTCCCCCTTGTCGACCTCGTCATAAATGCGTCGTAGGTCTGGCAGGGAGAAGGATGACCGCGCTCCTCACGCAACCCGCTGCAAGTACCCATGCACGACCACATTGTACAAGGTACAGTGCTGGCGGCTTCCTTCCATTTGCCGCAGGGTACTCATGGCCTGCGCTGACCGGAGCAGAGGGAAGACTTGCCCGCCCTCGGGCCCCGCGCGGCCTCGGGCCCCGCGCGCCTGGCAGCGGGGATGTGACGCCCCCTCTCCAAGAGCCATCATCAGGACAGTGGCATCCGCCGTCCCTCCCAAGCGACGCTGGAGTGACGACGAAACGCCTTCATCATAACCCGACGCCTACGGACACCGAAGAGGCTATCTGTAAGGCGCGACGACAGTTGGCACACGGTCGCCCTCCTCATCCTGCATGCACGCCGGCGCTCGTTAGGGGCCGGCGAAGGCGCCGGGCGCCTAGGAACTTAGTTCCTCCCTTCTTGCCGTATTTTTACCGTACTACGTTTAAACTCTTACTGCCCTCATCGCCCGGTCTCAGCTGTAACTCCGGCCGCTCCCTTACAATATAAAAGGGGGCATCGGGGGCCGGAGAGAGGGATCGACTTCTTCTCGCACAAGCCACAGCACATTACTACTCTCCCTGAGAGCACAAGCACGAAAGAGACTTGGGACCAGTCCCTCTCTCGTCGATCTGTAACCCCTACTACAGAACCCCGCGTGGGCAATATGAGCATCCTCGATACTGGATGTAGGGCTTCCCTTGCCCGAACCAGTCTAAACCCGTGTCTCCCACGCCACCATCGGAAGCCTTACGCGCATAAAAGAAATTTACTAGTCGAAGTCTTGATCCGCAAATCTTGACAACGACAACCGGGGGCCAGAGAGAGGGATCGGCTTCTTCTCGCACAAGCCACAGCACATTACTACTCTCCCTGAGAGCACAAGCACGAAAGAGACTTGGGACAAGTCCCTCTCTCGTCGATCTGTAACCCCTACTACAGAACCCCGCGTGGGCAATACGAGCATCCTCGATACTGGACGTAGGGCTTCCCTTGCTTGAACCAGTCTAAACCCGTGTCTCCCACGCCACCATCTGAAGCCTTACGCGCATAAAAGAAATTTACTAGTCTAAGTCTTGATCCGCAAATCTTGACAACGACAGTTGGCGCGCCAGGTAGGGGACCTTTGCGCGTACATCTCCGGCCTCAGATGGCCAATTACGATAGCAGTTTCGCTCCGGGCTCCATGATCCGTTTCAGGAGCCTGGACTTCCTCGCCATCGGGGACGGGATCGAGCTGATCCCTATCCTCATCTTGCCCGCTCGTCCTGCTGTCCTCGACCCCGCCGCCAGGACAGCGGCGAGCGGCTGGTCGCATACAGAAGGCCCTTACCAGGAGGACGGCCCTTCGGGCTATGCAACGCCACGAGGGCTCACCTACGCCCCCCGCACCGCCATCAAGTCCTAGGTACTCGCTGACTTCGTGGTAGAGTGGACGGAGATTCAAACGCCATCGGCGCCGGAGAAGCAGGAGTACTGGACAATGCACTTCGATGGGTCACTGATGAGGGCCCGCGCTGGAGCGGGTCTCGTCTTCATCTCTCCTCTAGGCGTGCGCATCAGGTACATGATCCGCCTCCATTTTCCTGCGTCCAACAATGTCGCCGAGTACGAAGCCCTCCTCAACGGGCTCCGCATCGCCATCGAGCTGGGCATCCGTCGGATGGACATCCGGGGCGACTCCCAGCTAGTCGTCGAACAAGTCATGAAGGAGTGGAGCTGCCACGACCCCAAGATGGCAGCCTACTGCAACGAGGTTCGTAAGCTCGAAGACAAGTTCGACGGGCTAGAGCTCAACCACGTCGCAAGACGCTTCAACGAAGCCGCCGACGAGCTAGCGAAGGCGGCATCCGGCCGAATGCCCGTCCCCGACGGCGTCTTCGTTAGCGACCAGTTGAAGCCTTCAATCCGTTACCCGGAGCCGTCAGGGGTCGGCGAAGCACCCCCGGCCCCGGGGTCGGGCCCCGACTCAGGGGAGGTCGGCAGGGCGCCACCTATCCCAGGCCCGGGCGCCAGTCCCGAGGGGATCGACACCGCTTTGCCCGACTCGGCCCCGGGAGCCGATCCCTCCGGCCCCATGGTCATGGAAATCATGGCAGACCCCACGGTGGGGGCTGACCCACCGACCGACTGGAGAGCCCCATACCTTGACTACCTCGTCCGCCACACGCTCCCAGCAGACAAGACGGAGGCCCGTAGGATCGCGCGCCGCGCCAAATCCCTCGTCGTCATCAACCAGGAGCTCTACAAAAGAAGCCACACTGGGATCCTCCAGCGCTGCATCCCGATCGAACAGGGAAAGGCGCTGATCCAGGATATCCACGCCGGAGCCTGCGGTCACCACGCCGCGCCAAGGACCCTCGTTGGCAACGCCTTCCGGCAAGGCTTCTACTGGCCAACCGTGGTCGCCGATGCTACTCAGGCAGTCTGCACCTGTGAGGGGTGCTAATTCTTTGCGCGCCAGACTCACCTGCCCGCGCAGACGCTACAGACCATCCCCATCACGTGGCCGTTTGCGGTCTGGGGGCTGGATCTTGTCGGGCCCTTCAAGAAAGCGCCCGGGGGCTTCACCCATCTACTTGTCACCGTTGACAAGTTCTCCAAGTGGATCAAGGCAAAACCGGTGGCGCAAATCAGGTCCAGGCAGGCGGTGCAGTTCTTCACCGACATCATCCACCGCTTCGGGATCCCAAATTCCATCATCACCGACAACGGCACGCAGTTCACCGGGAAGAGATTCCTCCAGTTCTGCGACGACCACCACATCCGAGTGGACTGGGTGGCTGTGGCACACCCCCGCATGAACGGGCAAGTCGAGCGAGCCAACGGCATGATACTCCAGGGTCTCAAGCCACGGATCTTCGACCGCCTTAAAAAGTTTGGCGGACGGTGGGTTGCTGAGCTCCCCGCAGTCCTTTGGAGCCTGAGGATGACCCCCAGCCGGGCAACGGGCTTCACCCCATTCTTCATGATTTACGGGTCCAAGGCAATCCTGCCCACCGATCTAGAATACGGATCACCGAGGGTCAAGGCATACGACGAACAAGGGAACCAGGCATCGCTCGAGGACGCACAAGATCAACTCGATGAGGCATGAGACGTAGCCCTGCTGCACTCGGCTAAATATCAGCAGGCCCTACGGCATTACCACAGCCGTAAGGTGCAAGGCCGAGCCTTCAACATCGGCGACTTGGTGCTCCGCCTCGTCCAGGACAACAGGGGTCAGCACAAGTTAACCCCCCCATGGGAAGGCCCTTTCATCGTCGCGCAAGTACTGCGGCCAGGCACCTACAAGCTGGCGACTCCCGACGGGTAGATCTTCAGCAACGCCTGGAACATAGAACAACTAAGGTGCTTTTACCCCTAGCTCTTATCTCCAAGTTCTGCACAAACTTGTCTGCAATTTTGATAATTTTCTTTTTGCGGAAAAAGAAACCCCAAGCCGTCTCGGTTCAGGCTTTTCCCGTCAAGCTCAGGGGTATCCGACCCTGGCCTCGTTCCAGGGCCGCATACCCCTCGGGGGCTATCAGGGGCTCCGTCCCAAGCCACTTGGATCCATCTAAAAGAAATGTTTTTGTGGCGGAACCACCTCGGATTAGCTTGATTAAGCAAGGTTAAGTCGCCTAACATGCGACACTTCTGCTTAAACCGAGCCAACACGGGGTGCCATCGGATTTCATCCGATTTAACCACTTAACAGGATCGAGTCTAGCAAACCCACACGAAGGTGAGCGGTTACAGAGAATACAACGAGTCCACTGAGTTAAGCAGGTCTTACTCAATTGGTTCAGCCATAAAAATTTTACATCAGAGTTTTATAACAAAGAACAACAGATAAAAAGCTAGCGGAAGACTTTGTCAGGGTCGGATGTCTGGGCGGGGCCAGCCAGAACATCACTGGGTCCTCTCCTCGCCGTCCGAGGAAGGGTCCCACTCGACCGTCCAGCCTGGCGGGAGCTGGGGCGGCCAAGCACCAACCAAAAAGGGGTCGGACGCGGCAACTTCACCTGAAAACAGAAACCACAACAAGGCTGAGCTACTAAGCTCAACAAGACTTAACCGACCGGAGTAAGGACTACTCCTCCTTCTAGACATGCATGCTTTTTGGCTGAGGGGTTTGTTTGCCCAAAAGCACTAGTAACCTCAATTCAAGTTTTAGCTCCGGTTCTAGGTTCATTTACCAGTCTAGGTTGTGCAACCTGTTCTAAGCAAACATAGAGCCAACAAGATGTGTAGGTATAACAACAAACATTGCCATCATCAGATTCCACATTTACTCAGGGTGACATAGCGATCAAGAAATCTCAGACTGTGAGAGGCAGACGAATCGAATCGAGTTCTTTAACCATGCATGGTGAACCTAGCCCCACGACATCCGCGCACCCGGAGGTCGCTTCCTGTGTCGGCCTTCCCCATCAATCCCCTAACCCGTGTCGGGCCCATTTCCTTTGGTGCAAGGTTCCACAGACCCGGCCTCTGCCGTCCTGTGACCACGCTTTGCCACCACGTGCGACAACCAGCAGGGGAAACTCCGTTCAAAGAACAATGGGGTGACCGCTCACGTCTAGGTTCAATCAGGTACTAGGCTTCCTCATCCCATACTAAGTATGAGGCTAGTACTTTCAAACACTTGATCACGAACACCACCACTGTCGGGCCTTAGCAAGTTTTCATAGACAGACGGGGCGACCATCCGACCACCAAAAAGTTACCAAACCCTGCCCCGTCCATCGTCCTTATAGTTGTAACAGGAGAGTAAATCATGCAACTCCTACAACTCGCGAGTGACAGGAGATCACTCGGCTTTTACCGTCTCCTATTTAAGCAATGCAACTACTCGGTCCAACAGCTAGTGCTCATATCAAGGGTCAACTAGGTCATGCATCTAGGGTTTCACACAACTCCTAAACGTAAATGCACAAACATGCTATACGGAAGGCATGCGCAAGTTTGGCAAAACACGTAGGATTCTCATGCAACCGGGGCTTGCCTGCAAGCAAAGGGGACGGAAGCTGCTCGACTTCTGGGGTGACTTCGGCTTCCGCGGGTAGGAACTCGGCTACAGCTTCTTCGTCGGGCGTCGGGTGCAACTCGTAGAAGCCGTCGGAAAGCGGGCGTCGTCGTGCGGAAGAGGTGATAGAAGCGACTGGTTAAACGGCGCTAGAATCGAGGACGCACAGGTGAGAAGACAGGCGGACGCGGGCGCGGGGGAGAGCGCGGAACAACAGATTGTCGGGCGGCTTCTGACAGAGCGGGGAAAGGAACTGTCGCGGCCGCGGTCGGGGTTGGCGGTGGGGGAATCGTCGTGTAGCGACGACCGGGCGGCGCAACTGTGGCTGAAGGGACAGAAAAGACGGGCGACATCGGTCTCCGGGGCCGGGATCTGGTATCGTGATGATGGGCGCGGGAGACGAGGCTCTGCAGAAAGGGGTGCAGAGGGCTTCCGCTGCCATTGGGGAAAAGGGGCGCGGGAACCCACTCTGTTGCTTGCCAGAGACAAAACTGGGCGATGGCGTCGGAGCAGATGATCCACGCGGCAGGAAGACTCTGAGGCGGCCATGCAACTCGAGTGCGGCTGGCGCGGGGGATCTGGAAAAGATCTCACGGGTCCACCGGGGGAAAAAGATCGGACGGGTGAGGAAGATCAGCAGGATCCGATGGTCGGGCTAAGCTCGCGGGGGTCGGGAGAGGAGCGAAGCAGGAAGGGTCGGATCCAGGGGTCGGACTGGCGGAAGAGTGAGCACTTAGGTGCGGTCAACCAAACAGCTGACTAAGGTTAAGGGCTGGGATTAAGCCTAACTGGGAAGGCTTAGGGGTCGGTCGTTACAGCCTACCCCTCTTAAAAAGAATCTCGTCCCGAGATTCAAGGATCAAGGGTGTGCTGTTCTTACCTCCTTGATGGGACAGAAAACCTGGGAAACGCTTGTTCAGATACTCTTCCGTTTCCCATGTTGCTTCATCTTCGGTGTGGTTTCTCCAAAGGATCTTGTACATCTTTACCACTTGGCGTCGGGTGTGCCTTTCCTTTTGGTCAAGAACTCGATCTGGGTACTCGGCGTAGGTCAGGTCAGGTTCTACTTGAAGCTGTTCTTGTTCTAAGATCTCCGCTGGAACTCGGACACATTTCTTCAGTTGAGACACATGGAAAACATCATGTATGGCGGCTAGCTGTTCTGGGAGTTGGATCCGGTAAGCAACGGGTCCACATCTCTCCAAAATCTCATAAGGGCCAACATAGCGTGGAGCTAACTTGCCTTTTATTCCAAACCGTTGCACTCCTTTGGTCGGGGAGACTCGAAGGTACACATGATCACCAAGGTCGAACTGCAGGGGTCTTCTCCGCTGGTCGGAGTAACTCTTCTGTCGAGATTGGGCAGCCTTGAGATTTGCCTGAATTACCTTCACTTGTTCTTCGGCTTCTGCCACTAAGCCAGGGCCATAAACCTGTCTCTCTCCTGGTTGGGACCAGTTCAAGGGTGTCCTGCATCTCCGGTCGTACAGGGCCTCAAACGGTGCCATCTTCAAACTGGCCTGATAGCTGTTGTTGTAGGAGAACTCTGCTAAGGGCAGGCACTTGTCCCAGCTTTTATCGTAGTGGATAACACAAGCTCTTAGCATGTCTTCGAGGATCTGATTTATTCTCTCGGTTTGGCCATCGGTTTGGGGATGATATGTTGAGCTTCGGATGAGCTTGGTGCCCATAGATGCTTGTAGTTGTTCTCAAAAACGTGCCACAAACTGAACTCCTCTATCTGAGACGATAGTCTTGGGTACACCATGTAAGGAAACGATACGGTCGAGGTACAACTCTGCATATTGCTTGACTGTGTAGGTGGTACGAACAGGTAGGAAGTGTGCCGTCTTGGTCAGACGATCCACGATAACCCAGATGGAATCATACCGTTGAGTTGTAACGGGTAATCCAACTATGAAGTCCATGCTGAGGTCTTCCCATTTCCAAGAGGGAATAGGTAGCGGCTGCAAGGTTCCTGCTACCTTCAAATGACTGGCCTTGACACGTTGACAGGTGTCACATTCTGAAACATAACGAGCTATCTCCGGTTTCATCCCACTCCACCAAAAGGTCTGACGGAGATCCTGGTACATCTTGTTGCTGCCAGGGTGGATTGAGAACTTGGAAAGATGAGCTTCATCTAGGATCTGCTTCCTCAACTCGGGGTCGGCGGGCACTACTAGTCGGTTTCCATAATACACACCTCCCGTTTGGTCCTGATGGAAACGCTTATATCCTTCATCCTTTACCGAGATCTTACTGAGGACTCGTTTTATTTCTTCATCCCTAGCTTGTGCTGACCGAATTCGGTCCTCCAAAACTGAGTCAAGGATGATGTGATCAAGGGTTCCAGGGGGAACAATCTCCAGACTTAGTTTTCCCATCTCGTGACACAGAGTGTTGGTGAAGGCGGTTGACAACAAGCAGTTGCACTGGGGTTTGCGACTGAGGGCATCGGCTACCACATTGGCCTTGCCAGGATGATAGTGCACTTCCAACTCATAATCCTTTATCAACTCCAGCCATCTTCTCTGACGCATGTTGAGATCGGCTTGAGTGAAGATGTACTTGAGGCTCTTGTGGTCGGTGTAGATGTTGCAGTGAGCTCCCATTAAGTAGTGCCTCCATATCTTCAAGGCATGTATCACTGCTGCCAACTCAAGGTCATGGGTCGGGTAGTTCAGCTCATGAGGTCGTAACGCACGTGAGGCATAGGCAATGACTCGGCTGTCTTGCATAAGAACACATCCGAGTCCAGTGCCAGAGGCGTCACAGTATACGTCATACGGCCTAGAGGGGTCGGGTTGAGCCAAAACTAGGGCGGTGGTTAGCAAGTGCTTCAGGGTCTTGAAAGCTTCTTCACACTTGGTGTCCCACACAAACTTGACCTCTTTCTTCAGCAACTCGGTCATCGGCTTAGCTATCTTGGAGAAATCCGGTATAAAACGCCGATAGTAACCTGCCAGTCCAAGGAAACTCCTGATCTGGTGTACCGAGGCAGGAGACTTCCAGTCCATGACTTCTTGCACCTTACTGGGATCCACAGCAATACCGTCCCTGGAGATAGTGTGTCCCAAAAACTTGACACTATCTAACCAAAACTCACACTTGGAGAACTTTGCATAAAGCTGGTGATCTCTCAGACGTTGGAGAACTATACGAAGATGGTTGGCATGCTCCTCCTCATTCTTCGAGTACACTAGGATATCATCAATGAACACCACTACAAACTTGTCCAGCTCGGGCATAAACACCGAGTTCATAAGGTACATGAAGTAAGCGGGTGCATTGGTGAGTCCAAAGGACATGACTAGGTACTCATACAGTCCATATCTGGTAGAGAAAGTTGTCTTGGGTATGTCGCAAGGTCGAATCTTGATTTGGTGATAACCAGATCGAAGATCGATCTTGGAGAACACTTTTGCTCTGGCTAACTGATCGAACAAGACATCAATGCGTGGCAGTGGGTACTTTTTCTTGACTGTTACCGCATTGAGGGGTCGGTAATCCACACACATCCGTAAACTGCCATCTTTCTTCTTCACAAACAGGGCGGGGCAACCCCAAGATGATGTACTGGGTCGAATGAAGCCCTTTTCCAACAGATCATGCAACTGGGTCTTCAACACGGCTAACTCAGCGGGTGGCATCCGATAGGGTCTCTTAGATATCGGGGCTGTGCCAGGAACCAACTCTATGGAAAACTCAACTTCTCGATCAGGTGGCATACCCAGCAAATCTTCTGGAAACACATCTGGGTACTCACTGATAACAGGGAGGTCTTCTAAACGGGCTCCCAAGAGAGGGTAGGCACAAGGAGTCGAAGACTCAGGATGGGTCAAGGATAGGGTAGAACTGCCATGAGAGGGTGAGCTGATGTAAAGAGATCGGGCTGATGTATCTAAAACAACATGATGTCGGGCCATCCAATCCATGCCAAGGATAACATCTAGGCCTTCAAGGTCAAGGATGATAAGGTTTTCCTTGAAGAGGGTGGGGCCTAGCTGGAGAGGTACAAGAATAACGACCTGATCCGACGTTATCCTTCCTCCAGGAGTGGCGATCACATAGGGTTCCTTAGTGTGACCGACACTTAGCCCACATCTTTCCCTTGCCTTACTCCCGATAAAGCTATGAGAGGCTCCCGAATCAAACAACACAACAACAGCTTGACTTAAAACAAGGAAATTACCTGTCATTACTGACGCACCTTTGGGAAGTTCGGTCAAGCTGGTGTAGTTGAGTTGGCCTTGTCGGACTTGCACCTTGGGCCTTCTTCCTCTGGCTGCCACGGGGTTCTGGCCTTGCTGCTGATTCTTGTTCCTGGGGCAGTCCTTTGCAAAATGCCCCTCATTGCCGCAGGTAAAACATCTGTTACTGGCTGCCGGGCGAGGTGGTGTTGGCAGGGTCGGCCGGGGTACTTGCGGTTGGAAGCCTGGGAAACGAGGCATTGCGGCCGGCGGGGGTCGGGCGATCCATTTCCCTGACTGTTGGGGTCGGCCAGGGGCTTGTGGAGGAACCATCCGGAATCTTCGAGTCGGGAGACTCGGAAATGCCACAGAGGCCTTCCGCTTCTGGTCGGCCTTGAAGCTTGCATGCAGTCCTCCTGGGAGATGGCCAGGTTGACCAACTCGTTATAGGTGTCCACCCTGATGGGGTTCAGCCTTTCCCTGAGCTCCAAGCTTAGTCCTCGGCGGAATCTGTCCCGCTTCTTCTCATCGGTGTCCGCATGATAGCCAGCATAACGGCATAGGTCATTGAACGCCTGGGCGTAGTGCAGCACATCCCGAGTTCCTTGGGTGAGGGCCAGAAACTCGTTGAGCTTGCGCTCCAGGAGACCTTCGGGAATGTGATGCGCTTTAAACGCCGTCTTGAACTCGTTCCAACTGACCACGTGGCCAGCAGGTAGCATGGCATGGTAGTGGTCCCACCAAAGCCGTGCGGAACCACGCAGCTGCTGAGCTGCGAACCGCGCCTTGTTGTTGTCAGGGCATGGAGCAATGAGGAGCTCGAACTTGGATTCGATCATACGAACCCATGCATCAGCGTCGAGCGGTTCTTGTGTCTTTTGGAACAGCGGGGGCTGCGTTCCCAGGAAGTCCTCATATCTTGCTATATGCGGCGGCGGCGGCTGTGCCCTTCCACCATGCGGCTGTTGTTGTCCTTGCACCAGATGCCTGAGCAGCTCGGTTTGAGTTGCTAAGATTGCCTCCAATGGCGATGGTGGCGGGGGTGGGGGAAGATCCTGTTGCTGATCGCTACCACTGGGCATAGTTCCAGACCTCGTGCGGTGCGCCATCTGCAAGAGTTAACACCCCATCAATTTCATAACCTCAGGTGTACTCCAACAAATGGGAACGTATGAATTAAATCCTTTAATGCGACTCTTGCCAATGGTGCATCACACGTCCTTATAGAGGAAGCACATTCCTCCCATTCTCAGCATAGATAACCTCTACTTGCCCTGGAACTTCATTTCAGGCACACATGCTTCATACAGGCTCCTAGGATCTGATCCTCTCAAACTAAGGGGTCAGATACGGTCCGTACTCGAAAAGGGTCGGACGAGGCGGTAACTGCCTCAAGGGTCGGCGCACTCTGGCCCGCAAACTAGGGTCGGCCAACTGAACAGGCTCCCCGAAAACAACATAGGGTTACGACGCAACTTACTCAACCCTAGCATCCACACCATACGAAAAGATAAAACTATGCACCGGTTGACTCTATACATAACGACGTTTCAACACAGGGAGTACTCAACTCAAGGCTAACCTATTACAGCTTTCCAAAAACTAGGCTGCCGAGGAGTACAACCAAAGAAAGAAGGTTCCCTGAGAACCCTTAAGCTACCACTGGACACTATGAGTCGGAGAAGGGGTGCCATCTTCTTCTATGTCCATGCTGGACGCTCCCTCGTCTTCCTCAAGGTCCTCCTGAGCTTCAAGCTGCATGTTGAGGGCATGCATATCTTCAAGCTCAGCTTGGTGCTCCTCCAGGTGGGCATTGGCGACTGCCAACTCCATCTCCACCTCCATCTTCTCCTCCGAGAGCTCTATCATGCCGTCCACGAGGTCGGCAACTTCTCCTTCCAGCTCGGAGATCCGATCTTGCATGTCGTGGATCTGGATACCACGTTGGATCAGCTGGTAGGTTTGGCCTACCAGGTCTCTTCTAGCTGCCTGGAGGTATCCGTGGGTGTCTGCAACCGTCCGGGCAAAGAGAGTCATGGCTCTTCCTTGGAGCTCTATCAACCGGTACAGAGCAGCCATGCAACGGACATTGGTGGAGATGGTGACCATAGCACAGGTAGTGGCCAACACCTCGAGGTTTCCGATGCGGTCCAGCCAGGCCGGGTCCAGCCGACTCCTGACGGGAAAAAGACCGATCGGGTCCAGCGTGATCTCCACAGGGTGCAACTGACAGAACTGAGTGAGCAACTGAAGGGCGGCGGATTCCCACGTGTCTTCCGGAGAAAGACCATAGGCTATTATGCCCAGAGAGGGCCAGTCGGGCCGCGCAAGAGGAGGTGGTACCAACGCTTGCACCTGGCACGTCTGAATGCCCTGCTCCATATACAGCCGCCCAGCATACAGGGGCGGGGATTGATACCCAAACCACCTCAGCGTATCCCACAAGATCGCGGGAAACCCCTCGAAATGCAGGCACATTGACTGGAAGGTACCGTCCGCTCCAAAAACCACATGCCCGGGAATAGCCATCTGGAACCAAGAAAACCGAAACCACGTGAGATAACTCCGAGGATCAGGGGTCGGATAGAGAAGCAGAAGGGCTTAACCGCGAGCAACTAGAAATCCTTAGATCCAAAAGAACTCTTTCGAACAGGGCTGCTGTTGAGAAGGAAACATTACAGATTTTAGGTATGACGCATGCACGGCCTACCGTACTCTTAACCAAAAACAACTGCCCAGACTTTGGGTCTTACGCGGTCAGCGCCGGTGACAAGGCAACAATACGTCTCTCCCTATATTAACTAGTCAGTTCTAGCAACTTCTTAACGAGCGCGGTTAGCAACCTGCAGAAAACACCACACACGAACCTTTCGTGCCAGCACCCACGAAAGCGTTCCCAAATATTACCGTTCACTATAGGAACGGCACCCATGCGTTTAAGGCTACATGGACAGCACTCAACCGTGGAAATAGGCTCCCTTTGAATGGATCCCTATAACCCTTCGCACACTCGTGATGCGGAATCGGCACACGTATGACAAACGTGGCGAACAACCATGCCGATAGGTTCGTTGGAATCGAACCGTGTCAACCTTCGTATGGATCACATACGGAACCTGCGCACGTATAATAGACGTGGGCGAAAACAACCGCGAAGATAGGGTCCCTTGAATGGAACTCCCTATCAACCCTCGCATGCTCGCGATGCGGAACTCGGCACACGTATAATAGACGTGGCGAAGTGCTGGAGGAGTTAGCAACATAACCAGATACTTATTAGTCACCTGAAACAACCCCAAAATCCCCTAGGGCCTCTCGCACTAAGTCATCCTTAACGATCGTACGAGATTTTCAAAAGGTTCTTGCAACTTTTATATTATC
The DNA here is from genome assembly GCF_000263155.2 of Setaria italica. Lineage (NCBI taxonomy): Eukaryota > Viridiplantae > Streptophyta > Magnoliopsida > Poales > Poaceae > Setaria > Setaria italica. The sequence goes on from NC_028452.1 coordinate 35,557,261, forward strand.
AAAGAAGTGTTGAGGGCTCATTGGGTTCTCTGATATGCTAAACACGAGCTCTGATACCAGCTGTGGCGGAACCACCTCAGATTAGCTTGATTAAGCAAGGTTAAGTCGCCTAACATGCGACACTTCTGCTTAAACCGAGCCAACACGGGGTGCCGTCGGATTTCATCCGATTTAACCACTTAACAGAATCGAGTCTAGCAAACCCACACGAAGGTGAGCGGTTACAGAGAATACAATGAGTCCACTGAGTTAAGCAGGTCTTACTCAATTGGTTCGGCCATAAAAATTTTACATCAGAGTTTTATAACAAAGAACAACAGATAAAAAGCTAGCGGAAGACTTCGTCGGGGTCGGATGTCTGGGCGGGGCCAGCCAGAACATCACTGGGTCCTCTCCTCGCCGTCCGAGGAAGGGTCCCACTCGACCATCCAGCCTGGCGGGAGTTGGGGCGGCCAAGCACCAACCAAAAAGGGGTCGGACGCGGCAACTTCACCTGAAAACAGAAACCACAACAAGGCTGAGCTACTAAGCTCAACAAGACTTAACCGACTGGAGTAAGGACTACTCCTCCTTCTAGACATGCAAGCTTTTTGGCTGAGGGGTTTGTTTGCCCAAAAGCACTAGTAACCTCAATTCAAGTTTTAGCTCCGGTTCTAGGTTCATTTACCAGTCTAGGTTGTGCAACCTGTTCTAAGCAAACATAGAGCCAACAAGATGTGTAGGTATAACAACAAACATTGCCATCATCAGATTCCTCATTTACTCAGGGTGACATAGCGATCAAGAAATCTCAGACTGTGAGAGGCAGACGAATCGATTCGAGTACTTTAACCATGCATGGTGAACCTAGCCCCACGACATCCGCGCACCCGGAGGTCGCTTCCTGTGTCGGCCTTCCCCATCAATCCCCTAACCCGTGTCGGGCCCATTTCCTTTGGTGCAAGGTTCCACAGACCCGGCCTCTGCCGTCCTGTGACCACGCTTTGCCACCACGTGCGACAACCAGCAGGGGAAACTCCGTTCCAAGAACAATGGGGCGACCGCTCACGTCTAGGTTCAATCAGGTACTAGGCTTCCTCATCCCATACTAAGTATGAGGCTAGTACTTTCAAACACTTGATCACGAACACCACCACTGTCGGGCCTTAGCAAGTTTTCATAGACAGACGGGGCGACCATCCGACCACCAAAAAGTTACCAAACCCTGCCCCGTCCATCGTCCTTATAGTTGTAACAGGAGAGTAAATCATGCAACTCCTACAACTCGCGAGTGACAGGAGATCACTCGGCTTTTACCGTCTCCTATTTAAGCAATGCAACTACTCGGTCCAACAGCTAGTGCTCATATCAAGGGTCAACTAGGTCATGCATCTAGGGTTTCACACAACTCCTAAACGTAAATGCACAAACATGCTATACGGAAGGCATGCGCAAGTTTGGCAAAACACGTAGGATTCTCATGCAACCAGGGCTTGCCTGCAAGCAAAGGGGACGGAAGCTGCTCGACTTCTGGGGCGACTTCGGCTTCCGCGGGCAGGAACTAGGCTACAGCTTCTTCGTCGGGCACCGGGTGCAACTCGTAGAAGCCGTCGGCGAGGTGTAGCTCTACACGAATGCAATGCAAGGGTTAGCTTAAACGGTTAATTCCAACAGCAACACTGGTTCGCCTGCGCCCAGAAACTTGCGACAAGGAGCAGGAGGTTATGGTGGTTCGAGAGAGCTGATGCTGATCAAGAGGTAAGGGTAGGAAGGAACTAGTGGTCTGATCCTTGCACTAGAGGATGTGATAACTGGGATCCTTAGACGTAAGCGCTACAGGGTTCCCAAGTTTTACACTTACACCCTCGAGTTGAAGAAAAAGATCACAGCTAAGCCCTCGGGCGAGGCGGATAAGGGTCGGCGGAACAGACAGGGTCGAACGAGATGGAACCGGGGTCGGGCGGATAGGAGGGGTCGGGCGAGGCGGACTTAGGGTCGGCAACTCACCTTCTTCCTGAAAGGAAAGCTTGGGGTCGGGAAGAGGAAGACTTGGGCGGAAGGTCTAAAGCTTCGAGCAAGGGCTAAGACCGGCAATGCTCCGGCGGCGGCGCTGCTTCTTGCGGATCACAAGAGAGCTCTACGCAGCACAAAGGAGCAAGCTGCTGGGTGACTTGGAGGAACTGAGAAGGAACTGGGAGAAGAACTTCTCAAGAACTGGGTGGGTGGCGCTAGGAGCTTGAGCAGGGAGCTAGAGAAGGCTAAGGGCAACAAAGGAGGAGGGAACTCCGGTGACGGGGACATTCCTTTTATAGCTGCTGGAGCAGAGGAACGGAAACGTCGCGGAGAGAGAGAAGGGGAGCGGCGCGAAGGCCGGGAAGAAGCAATGGAGTGCTCTGCCGTGGAGGCGATTGAGCAAACAGGGCGGTGCTGCAGAACTCCGGGGGTGACGCCAGCGATCATTGCGCTATACCGTCAGGGCGGCGTAGGCGCTGGTAGACCGGTGGTTGGGATTTGGCGGAAAGCGGGCGTCGTCGTGCGGAAGAGGTGATAGAAGCGACCGGTTAAACGGCGCTAGAATCGAGGGCGCACAGGTGAGAAGACAGGCGGACACGGGCGCGGGGGAGAGCGCGGAACAACAGATTGTCGGGCAGCTTCTGACAGAGCGGGGAAAGGATCCCAGGTGGTAGCCGAGGCCGAGGTGGGAGCCGATCTTGACGCTGCCGTCGAAGTTGGCACCACCACACCGGAAGCCGCCGGGTTCACCGACGGCACCGGCGCCTGCACACCCCTCGCCGCTTAGGCCGCCGCGGTGTCGCCCAACGGCGGCGCCGCCTCCAACGCAAGCGGCAAGATGGGTATCCCCGCGGCTACCTCGCCCTCCGCCGCAACCGCCAGGGGAGGTTCCTCCGCCCATGCCGGAGTCCCTCGAGCGGGCCCCTCCGCCTCCGCCGCCGGAGCCACCTCCGCTGGGATCCTCAGGGCGGAGGTCCCTGTCTCCGTCGCCGTTGCCTCCTCCGCCGCGGTCGCAGGGGCAGACGCTCCCTCCTCTGTCGCCGCCGCCGCCGATCCCGCCATAGCTGCGGGGGCATCCGTCCTACCTCCCGTCGCCGTCGTCTCCTCCGCCTCGTCGGCGTCAAGGTCAATCACCTCCCCAGCCTGAGGACCCGGGCGAATGATGCCCTCCGCTGTAGGGGCGACCGGGGTAACCGAAGACGGAATAGGGTCCACTCCCCCTCCCGCGACCGACACCGTTGTCGCTCCGCCAGCCGCCGTCACGGGGGCCACCTCCGCGGAGGGGTCTGTGGCCTCACCAAGGACCCCGCCGCTCGTCGCGGGCGGGACCGCGGTCCGCCCCCTGGAGGAGGACGACACCCGCAATGCCTTCTTAGGCGCCAGCAGCAGGACGAGGCCACGAGGAGCGGCGGTTATGGGCAAAATGGAATCCCTGATGGTTGTAGAGTATGATTGGTCAGTAGTTGGATTAAAAAGAAGGGAATTAGGCCATTGAAAGTGTTTTCAAAGATGGGTAAATGACTCTGGTTCAGTGACTGTCGAACTGATAGGGTATTCAAAAGAATTCAGTGAACTGAGAAAAGAATTCAAAATTCGACTATGTTAGGATGTTTATCTCGGGTCAGAGCAAAAATAAAACTTGGCTAGTTCAAGTTTATCTACAACATTGCTTAAAGGACCGTGGAGCCGTCGGATTCAAAATCGACTGTGATTTGGATCTGAATTTTCGGTCATCAGAAAAACAAGAAGGGGGGGTGACAGAGCCGAGCACGATGTGTCACCGCCGGTGCTTCTGCCCGCTGTCCAGCTCGACATCTAGGCCACCTCCGCGCCACGCAAGTCCCTAGCTAGGTCACGGTGTCAACCATGCACACGGTAAAACTTCATATATCTACCGCTCCAACCGCCGCTTTCACCGTCGGTTCTTTTTACCGCCACCGTCCTCTCTGTCAAGCCGCCGCCGCCGAGCAAATACTCCGGCCACACCACAGCTCCCGTCAATTCCTTCCGTCCACACCTCCACCCACACCCCACCAACAACCCTAGCAACTTGTTGCCCAGCCCCTCCGCCAGCGTACCCTACATCGCTGTCGTTTCCGTTCGCCACCGCCGCACCTCCTGCTCACGGTGAGCACCTCCTTGCCATCGTTTTCTTTCCGTGTGGACAGTTGTAGGTGAGTCCTTGGGGTACTAGGAAGCCGTAGAGGTAGTCATCGGGGTAAGCCGCGCCGTCTTTGTGCTTAGTCGCGACCGGCCGTAGGCACCGCCGCCCGCCGCCGTGGAGAGAAGGGCTCCGGCCACCTCCCGGGGAGCTACCGCCGTGCACAGGTGCGCTAGGGCTTGGGGATGCTTCCCCGGCCTAGCCCCGTCGCCGGTAGGGTGCCGGCCGGCGAGCCGCACCGCCCCCTGTCATGCTCGGGTTTTGGCGGGAGGAGGAAGAAGGGTCTGGCGTCAGCGGGCCCGCGCGTCAGAGGAAGCGGGGGAGAGAAGGAGGCCGGGCGAGCGGAGGAGTCTGGTGGGCCGGGGTCTGGTTGGCCCGGGCTCCAGTGCGGGGAAGGGCCGTTGGAGGAAAAAGGCCGGGGGCCCATGAGGTCCCGGAAGGCCGGTAGACCAGGGAGGCGGGCCAAAAGCTGCGCGGGAGAAGGAAAAGGAAGGGTGGGCCGTTGGGCCGGTGCTGGGTTAAGAAAGGGAAAAGAAAAAGGAAATCGGCCCAGTGAGCCCACTAGAAAAGGGGTAGGCCGGCGGGTAAGGTGAATAGGAGTAGGAGGTGGGTCCGAGCCGCGGGCCCAGCGTAAGAGAGAGGGGGTAGAGTAAAGGCGCGTGAGAAAAGTAGGCCGGGGGTTTTTCGAGAAAAATTTAGATTTTCTTTTGTAGAATAATAGATTAAATCCGGTTATCACTATTTAAATCACAGAAATTTCTAGTGGTATCCAAAATTAGTGAAACCAATTTTGTTAGGCTTATTTTATTTTCCTTTATGCATTAAAATTTTTACACCCAAGGAAAAATAATAAAAATTTGGGTATTTGTTTAATGCCTTTTCTCTAAGGTATTTAAATAAATACTTAATCTTTATTAAATGCATAAAATATGGAATAACATTTCATAATCACAAATTATTGTTAACTCATAGGAAATTAGGTTTTAAGGCTAGAAAATAATTATAACGTTTTCTAAAAATAAAAGAAAGAGCCTTAGGTAAGGTTAATAAAGGAAATAAAATTGATGGGTTAATCTTTTCGGGTTTTTGTGTGTTGCTTGCAACTCTATCATGAAGGAAAGTTGTATAGTCTTGTATTCAAAAAGTTGCATCACTAACCCCTGCATATGCTTTATCATAGACACCGAAGCACTGGAAGGGGATTTCTCGGAATTTTCAGAAGGATCCCCAGAGTTCGAAGAGATCATTGAGTTGGTCCCCTGCGAGGCCAATCCTTCAGACAGTGCTAACTTTTTTATAGAACAAGGCAAGCCCCGGTGCATTATACCTATTTATTTTGGAGTCATTATTTCATGTGCTCAATTATCAGTTATTTGCTATATGAATGCACTAAGTCTAGAAGTTTCTTTAAACCCATTCTTGTGCATTATCATACCTTGTTTTAAGGACATCTTTGCCACTTGTTCAACAGTTAGTAAGTAACCCAAGTCTAGAAATGCTTAGTTGCCTAAGTAATTGGTTTACCGAACCTTAAGGTAAAATGTTGGGTCATACATGTTATTTATGGAAAGATAACTTGAAAGTTAAGAAGTGGACAGAAGCTAAGGATGTAGTTCTGTCTGCTAGATTAATTTGGTTAAGGCCCGATTCGTTGTCTTAACCTTTGATCAAGTGAAAGACATCTGATCACTTACTGGGTATGGGACTAGTAAAGCCCAGTAGGTTAGTAAACCCTCTGATCGGGAATACTTCGTACTCGTGCTTGACGTGCTGGAGATTGGCAGGGGCGTAGCTTGAAACTCACATGGTGATCAGGCTAGACGTGGGGTCCCATGTGGGGGTACGTCCCTGGGTCCGGGTAGTCTTATTCCCAATCATTGGATTTGCTAATCGAAAGGTCGTTACGTACGACCTGGACAGTCGTATATAACTGGTGGTCAGGGTTTTCTCCTGCAGGATGTAATTTGATCCGGATCGCCGCAATTCTCGGTTATGAATGCACTTGATCACTGTTGAGCATCGTAGTATGAATTCATGAATGCTATATCTTTCCACTAATATGTTGGTGTATGACTTAATACCTTATTGTTTGCAAGTAATCCTTTTATCATCAATTAGAATGGTTAGGTAATAACTTAATCAAAATAAAAGATAAAGCTAAGGTCTCACTTTTAGCAAGCTCTTTGGCAAAAATGTGTCAGCCAAGTACACCGAAAAAGCTATCATATAGTTCCAGGAAAAGTTATTATATTGGTTAGTCGGGTAAGCCTTGCTGAGTACCCCGTACTCAGGGTTATCCTTTGTGGCTATTTTCAGAGGCACCGCAGGAATCCACCGAGGAGGAAGCCCCGAAAAATTAGGGTATTGTTATGAGTCTCGCAATACCCTTAGAAGAAATCTTGAATGCTCATCTCCCACCTGAACCGTTTATGTTTAAATCCTAGAACCTCTGTTTAATCTGCACTGTTAAGTTTATTTCAAACTACGTCTTGTAATAACTCGTACCTTATGTATGTATGTAAAAAAATGTAATATTTGTTGATGCTTTCCCATCGCGGAAACAATCCTGGTGTATGGCTATGAAATGTGACGTGGATCATTCGAGGAGTCCTAGGGACACTTGACGGACGACCGGACTTATACTGTTTTAAGTGCGTTTCGGATAATTGCTGTATCGGCAGCGATTAGGCGCATTTAAACCAGTTTAAGTTGGACGGTTCTGCCACAGATAACCAGAACATAATTTGTGCATGTTTATTTCTATTGTGTTATAAATTTACATAATTTCGCTTATATCTAGCCTACCCTCTTTTAAAATCTGCAACGTACACCGGCAAACAACAATAATACAACTGAAGTTGATGCTAGGACCAGCGAGGATAACATTGAAGCAAGGCCAGTACTGCATAGCCAAGAAATTAGGAACCAGGTATCGACAATAATTGGATGTGATTGAAAAGATATGTACATATGTTGCTAATATCTTGCCTGCCCACTTTTAAGTTGTGCAGCATACCCCTCAATCCAACAATAATACAAATCCAGATGAAGCTAGGAGGACTGAGGAAAACCTTGCTGCAACACAAGTAGTGCATAGTCAAGAAGCAGCAAACTAGGTAACAACATCGAACAAGCATTCCAATCTTGATTGTTTTTTGCATTATGTTTCAGCTGACATTGTTCCAAGACCTTTATTAAGATCTAGAATGCTCCAACCACCATTGTCACAACCGAGAATAGCACTTCGACTCCAACCAGAAATGCTAAAGCTGCCAATGTTGCAAAGAGTCTGTTTAATGATAATCGCAATAAAGGTGCAGGAGCTATTGCAGGATCCAGAACATACATTAATAAACAACAGCTTATATCTGGTGCTGAAACACGAGAAGGCAAAAGGAAAGTGCAACTGGTACGAATTGGAATTGTGCTTTCAATATTGCTGCATATTGATTCCATGACAAAGTAGCTTCACAAGTTTTAATTCACTTGTTTGTTTCTCTTCGCTTCAGCAGGACAATGAAGCTACGGTGGGGCGATAAGACTCAAGGTTGACTACAGGTTACAAGCAGACCTCGAAGCAAAGTTGATTATCATGAATGCTGGGATGGGAGATGAATGGACAAGAGTATTTTCGTGTATCGAATATTCTATTTTATCATGAATGGTGTGCATGAACGATGGATTGATTTAATTAATGATATATATGTGGCATCAATTATTGTTTTGGATTTTTTCCATTTTAGTCGACGACCAACAAGCATATGACGATGAAATATTTTCCGTTGCGATATCCATTGAGCGTATAGTCATGACATACTCCGTTGCGATATGGTTGAAGCATATCACGACGGCACGTACATCGCTGCGATACCTTGTACCCCTATTGCTACGATTTCACGTCGTTGCTATATCCATTGAGCGTATAACCACAGCATATGTCATTGCGATATGGTTGAAGTATATAACCACTGTTAAACATCGTTGCGATACCTTGTACCACCTATTGCAACGATTTCATGTCGTTGTTATATCCATTGAGCGTATAACCACGACACATTTCGTGGCAATATGGTTGAAGCATATAACGATGTCACGTACATCGTTGTGATACCTTGTATGCCTATTAGGACGCTTTCTCACCATTGCGATATCCATTGAGCATATAGCGACGACCCATATTTTGTTGGGATACGGTTGACGCATATAGCCACGACTAGTATTTCATTGAGATAGCCTGTTAGCATATTGCAACAGCATAGGTCTCGTATTGCAACAACATCCTTACATTGCATTATCACTTGTTTGCAACAGCACAATGTCGTTGCAATAGCCTCTATACAACGACCCCTACCGTTGCAATAGCCACTATTGCAATGACAATGGGCGTTGTAATATCCACTTATTGCGACGACACACGTCGTCGCAATAACGCAACCTTATTGCAATGGCTGCCTGTGTCGTTGTAATAGCATATTGCAACACAATTTTAAACGACAACATGATTTTTAGCGCCATGACACGAAATCGTTGCAATAGACCCATATTGCAACGAAATGACCCCTATTGCAATGATTTCATGCCGTTGCGCTAGTGACAAAACCTTGTAGTGATAAGGGAGGATAAAGAGGGGTAACGGGTGGTATTAGATGCAAGGTAAGCACACTAGTTTTACACGAGCTACCAAACATGATCTTTGCACCGTGGGCCTGCTTCTTATGGACGAGCCTGGCTGAGGGCGCCTTACAGGTTGCTAAACGTGCACTAGAGGGGAGAAGGAAGGAATTGGAAGGCTTTGGGGAATTGTTGGGCTTAGAGTTCTTGGCTATTGCAATAGTTGAGGTTGAGTGAAGCAATTACTGATTCATGGAGGACAACACGATGCTTTTGTTCCACATGGTCTAGTCGCTGTTGACATATACAACCAAGGAGCATTTTTTTATTGGTATGTGACTCGAAATTATCTATTGAAGACCACTTTCCAAACTATCAAATTTCAAAATACTCCTAGATATTTCACTCAAAAAGCAATTATATATATATCATGTCCATCTCCATCTTTAGTAAAATATGTAAAATATTTACAAACTTTTAAATGGAATATATACCATTAAGGCAACAATGTTGGAAAATAAAGTATTGGAATAAAATGCCACAATAGTGTACATTCTATTTCAGTGTATCAAAAATGTTTGCAAATATTTTATGAAGTTTACTAGAGATGGTTATTATGTTCAAGATATATCTCCCTCCACAAAATTTCACAGCCAATTAAAAATAGTTAAAAAGATAAAAAAGACATGAAAACATGTGTCCAATATTTCAGGGCTCAAAAATGCATGTAAAAAACAGTCAGGTCAATCCAAATAATAGGCATTCAGTAGCATTATTGAATGTACTCCAAAGCAAATGACACACTGTTTTGATGACATAATCTAAATGATGAGTAGGCAAAGCTTTTGTGTATCTCCAATTTCTATTTGATGATATATTTCCGTGCCCTGAATGCTTTTCAGTAGTGGAGTTTACTGAACACTAATGACAATTGGGTGCCAATACTTCAATTGTATGCAAAAGAAGAGCATATCATGGAACTAACACCACCGTAGTAAACTTAATTGAGTTTGAAGAATACAATCCTTATTTTGACTTGGTCACACTAGTAGAGAATTGGTCTTTAGTCCTGGTTGGTAGGGTGCATATCTCCCGAAAATCCATCTGGGATAAACCAACCGGGACAAGGGGGGTTCTTTAGTCCCGGGTCTTTCAACCGGGAGTAAAGGTCACCCTTTAGACAGACCCTTTACTCCCGGTTGGTAAAAGCAACCGGGAGTAAAGGGTTACCCTTCAGTTCCGGTTGGGTTTCCCAACCAGGACTAAATGGCGTCCTGCATGACGCCTGAAATTTTCATGCATCATGTACGTAGTACCACGGCCCTTTTGTTAACCTTTAAAAGTTGAGATTTTTTTTATAATGAAATCAACTAGTATTTAAATGAATGAAATTTGTAATTATACAATTACTATATATATACACAATTCATATACACAATTCAACTAGTACAAATCGATCTTAATTAGCGCGTATTATATATACAAATAAATCAAACTATATATCTACAATCTTCCCGTCGAGGTGTTGCTCGGAGCGTCTAATTGTCGTCCATCGTAACAAAATTCTCCTTTTGAATTTACCACCTCATCCATTAGGAATCCAGTGAAACCTTCACATATTGCTGCTACTCTTTCTTCCTTCAAGAGTCCTTGTTGAATATTTAACATCTATAATTTGTAAATTTGTGAATGTTACATGAACAATTAAATATAAGGAGCTAGAAAATAATTAACTAGTAATAATTTTATTTTACGTACTTTAAAGTTGTGCGGCGTCATCTTTAGTCCCTTGGATCCCATAAACTGTGCATGTGCTCACAGATGTTGTAGCCACATAGATTATTCCCGGGTTGCTGTCTTAAGCACTTCAGTGCGGAAAAAATAAGTTATGAAATATTCGTGTTATACAAAGTAATAAATGTGCAGACTTCATACGTACCGGGAAGTCTGTGTTCCATGTAAGTTTTTCTTTGAATGGACCTTTGTGTGTCCTTATGAATTGTTTCCATGCGCTGCGGATTAGAATAATGAATGATATAGTGTAACAGGGATAAAATTTAGGAAACAAACTTTTGCATAGAGATAAAGGTCCAGAATTATTACAAGCCTAGCATGTCTTGCATGTCTTGGTACTCCACCGGATCTTTCCTCAACGAATCGAAGACAGTGACGTGGCTTCTGTTAGGCTCAATTATAATAAAGATCTAGTGGAAGCTGCGTATGTAAAATGTTCATGCATATTAGAGCTAACTAACATTAATTAGGTAAGGAAAAAGACAACGAAAGTAGACGGTATACACACACTTACTTGAAGTTGTATGGAAGTAGTATGAAATCCTTGAATGTTTGTTTGTCTAGGAAATTGTATACTTCCACCAAGGTTTTTTCCAGCGATAATTGTATCTATTTTTGGTTAACTACGAATGGATCCATGAAGCCTATATGTAGGTACACCTCTCGTCGGCACGTCTGAATTAGCATCCTACATAAAATGGAAGACGAAGTTAGTACGGTGACGCACGCCAAAATTTACATGTAGAGATAAACGGACACTTACAGAACCCAAGCGCTTATCAAAGAGACGTCCAGGGCATCATGATGGTACACTTCGTATATATCCTTGAAGTCTAGCTACAGCACTTTCTCGCCTTCGCCGTAAAAATCTATCGGTTTTACCTTAAGGCCGAACATCTCCCTCGAGTCGGTGAAGGCCATCATGTACCATTGATGGAATTTGTACATCTTTGTTGATAGCTTCCGTACCAACGAAGGCCTTACTAGAGGTTTTCCTAGCTCATAAGTCCATCTCGGCTAAAGGGGCGATGCAGTTGGCGGCTCAACTTGCCGTAAACATTCATCAAGTCCCAGACCTGTTTTCTTCCATGAATTTCAATACTTCTGCTTGTTGATCCAAGGGCATTGCTGCTACCCTTTGAGCGTCTTTTTTTGATAAATGCCCGAGGTCGGGGATAGCACCACTGGAAGATGACTTTCCTTCCCTTTTGTCCTTTTCATCAGCCTTTACTAAAGCCTGTTCATAGTTTGATAAGAGTGGTATCGTTTTCTTGGCTCCTTCTTCCATCCTGATAAAAAAGTTTAAATCTCTTTGATTTACTGGCGGTGGCTCCATCTCCCTTGCTTTTTTTTCTTCAGCTTGTTTCTTGAACCACTCACTGGCCTCTTGTTGGATTTCTGCCCACTGTTCCACATGAGTCATTGCCTCCTAGCGTTCCTTACGAGTCACTTCAGGCTCCTTTGTTTTCTTCTTTCTCTGTCTTTGCTTGGGAGGCGGTGCTCGTGACTTCTTTAGTGGTGCTGCAGGTTCCTTCATCAGGGCTGCTCTTGGTCCCGACGACGGTGATCGGGGAGGGGTGTTGTTATTGTCGTCATCGCTCCGACCACCAGGATATGGTGGAGATGGAGACCTTGATATAGCAAGAAGCGACGGTCCTGGAGCAGGTTGTGCAGGAGATGACGGTCTCAAGCTATGAGGAGAAGGTCACTGCTGGGGATCTATGGGGAGCAGTCTTGAGCTCTGAGGAGATGGCTCCGTGCCAGGAATGATGATGTAGCATTTTCGCCATAGAATGATCCCATGAAGCGCATCTGTTAGTGTCCTTTCCCTGTCGCCTCCCGGGAGGTTGAGGTCTAGGCCTTCATATTGGCTATCAACAATTTGCTCTACGCGGACGCTAGCATAGCCAGGTGGAATCTCCATGCCATGACTGCTCTGCCCCGCCAGGGTTGCTAACGCACTCCCGTACGCTACCTGTACATATAGCAGAAGTAAACAAGTTATTAAACTCCGATCACGAGGCGTGGATCAATTGACAAGATTGCATAAATATTATGTATAAGTATACCTTAATAATGAGGTTGCCGACCGGTGCATGCAGCTCACATGTGGTGCATTGCGTGATGACATCCACGGGGAACCGTTGCTCCTCCACGGGTAACTTGGACGTCTGCGCATCGGGGACCCCTGTAGAAGCACAACTGCTCAAGAGGCGTTGAGAAGGGCTGGCGTAGTTTGGATTCGGCAATGCTCCAGATTGGGCCAACTCCGCAACTGCGTAGGCCACTCGACAATTGATTTCCTCCAACATTCTTTCTTCTTGTGCCTACACTTTGGATTCTAGCATCTGCCGTCAGCTCTCCTCGATCTGTTCCTTTCTTCGCTTGCGGCTTCTGTACGATGCGCTGTCGCCTCGGAAAGCAAACTTCCACGGAATGAACCCAAACCCTCGGCAACGTCCTGGGTGCTCGGGACTACCGAGGGCTAATGTGAGCTCATCATTCTCTCGGTCCACCTTCAACCTCCCAACCTTAGAATCTTCAATGTTCTTCATAAGACGTTCGGCCTTCTCACATAATGTTTCATTGAAAATCCACGTCCCATCCTCTTGGCTCAGGGAGCCTTCATGAGCATAATACCAATTTTTTGATCGTTCGAGCCATTCAATAGTTGCAGGTACGATTCCCTGTTCGATCGGATCTTGTTCCATCTTCCTCCATTTGGGAATTGCTGTGCCATAACCACCTCGCCCTAGATGATGATGGTAGCCCTGCTGGCCAGCATTTGTAGTGTTGGTCAGGATCTTTTTCACATCGTCTTCACTCCTCTTATATTCAACAAATGCCTCCCAGTGGTCCCTCAACTTTGGCCACACATTGAAGTCTGGAGTTCGTCCCTTCTTAATGTTAGTTGGCATCCAACATCTTCTTGAATGTCTGGAATTGTGTAGCCATCTTCTTCAGCGTCCATGCTTTCACATCCTTTTCAATATATCCTTTGGGGAATGTGAAATGTCTCTTGACATCTTCCCACAGCATATTCTTTTCTGTCTTCGGGAGGGTGTACGGATTAGTGCTTCTGCCCTTCCATTCTCTGATGCTGATAGGCACGTTGTCCTGGACGATTGCCCCGATCTGACTCACGTACTTCTTTGCTACTTTCTCGGGAGCAACCGGCCTGCCCTCTTCTGTCACTTCCGTGATGACAAGCCTCCCTTCCATTACCTTTGTACAACCTCGGGTCTTCTTCCCTTGCGTCGATCCAGAGGGCTAACAATTCAAGATTCGTTAATTAATACATAGTAGTAACGGTGGCGTGAAACAATACAATTTATATATACCTCGCTGGAACCTTCCGCCACGGCAAGGTGTTGCTAGGGCTCATGCTCTTCATTCCCATCGGTGGACATGTTGAGGAACATGTCCGCCTGGGTGCCCTCTTCATCGGTGTACGATATTGGAAGTTTTTCGCCACTACCATCACCAGCGATTATCTGCTCCATGAGATACCTTGCGGCCTCGTCATCTACCATTTCAACTATTGATTGAAACATACATGGAATCATACATGACAGTCATAGAAATCGCCTTAGTTATATGTACATAAGGGTATATACATGAAATCATAAAATAACATGAATCCCACAAAGTCCGGAATGTTTATACAAATTTCAACAAATTAGTAGTACTTTGTACGAATTTCTACCAAATTTCTACTAATTTATACATATTTATTGGAATTTCTAGCAAATTACTACTAATTCCTACTAATTTTACAATAACATGAATCCCACAAAGTCCGGAATGTTTATATAAATTTCAACAAATTAGTAGTACTTTGTAAGAATTTCTACCAAATTTCTACTAATTTATACATATTTATTGGAATTTCTAGGAAATTACTACTAATTACTACTAATTCCTACTAATTTGATTTTCTAACTAATATACAAATATCTATTGATTTTCTAACTAATTCGTTCCCGGCGCCAGTGCTGGCGGACCTCGCGCGGTCGACGGTGCCTAGGTTGGGCGACGAGGTGGCCGGGGCGGCGGGACGACGGAGGCGGGGACGGAGCGAGGTGGCCGCGGCAACGACTAATTTCTAACCTAGGCAGAGCCCTTCGTAATGGCACGGGACTAACTAATTACTACTAATTTCTACTAATTTGATTTTCTAACTAATATACAAATATCTATTGATTTTCTAACTAATCTACTAATTTCTATTCATTTTCTAACTAAAAAATAAAAAAGGCCCTTGCTGACACAAGCTGGTGGGCTTGCGTTAGCAAGAGCCCTTCGTTCCCGGCGCCAGTGCCGGCGGACCTCGCGCGGTCGACGGTGGCCGGGGCAACGAGGTGGCCGGGGCGGCGAGACGGCGGAGGCGAGGATGGAGCGAAGCAACACCGGGTGGAGGTGGCCGGTGATGAGGGATGATGGAGGCGGCGTGCGCGACAGAGGCAGCGACGAGGAGGCCCCGGGACAGACGAGGGCACGGCGGCGACAGAGGAGGTGGCGTTGACGGAGGCGGCGACGAGGACAGAGGCGGCGACGAGGCCCCACGATGGAGGCGGCCGGCAGCGATGAGGTCAAGGGGGCGCGACGGAGGAGGATCAAGGTGGGCCGGGGTGATGGAGGAGGAGGCGGTCCGGGTGAGAGCAAGGCGGTCGGGCGGCGGGACGACGATGGCCGGGGCAATTGGGGACGACGACGACAGTAGTCGGTGAGGGAGGCGGACAGGCGGTGACGAAGAAGGTGAGAGGGCCGGGCGCGTGATCTTGGCAAAAATTTGGCTAAGTGTAACTGGTGTGGGGGGTAGAAGAGGCTACAGTGCCTTTTATCCCCCCCTTTTATCCTGGTTCGTAATGGCACCCGGGACAAAAGGGTACGTCCCCCTAGCGGGAATCAAAACCTACCCTTTTATCCCGGGTGCCAACACCAACCGGGACAAAAGGGCCCCCCTTTTATCCCGGTTCCAGTTAAACTGGAACCGGGATAAAAGGGTACATCCCTGGTGGGAATCAAAAACTACCCTTTTATCCCGGTTGCAGTTGTCAACCGGGATAGAAGGGGGGCCTTTTGTCTCGGTTTCAATTGGCACCCGGGATAAAAGGGCCTTTTACCACATTTTCATCTCCCGCCTGTTTTTTGAAAAGGATTTTATTTATGTTTTCATTGCATTTTAGGATGCAAAAACAAAAAACTTCACATATTTTGTACATGCAAAAATATATTTAATTAGTGAGTATATTGACAATAAGTGTGATTTAGTCATTAATTCTATATCAGTTCGTTTAGCCTCTAAAATAATTATTTTACTACATCGCTGTGATCAAGAAATTATTCAATTAAATAATTTCAACGCGCAAAAAAATCCATGTATGTATGTGGTTAACATTGTTCATGTTTATCTAATAAATCTTCACCTAACAAATTTAAGAACACATGAAATCATACATAGGGTAAATTAAAAATTCTATCAAGTACTACACAAAGGTCATGTAAATTTAGCGCATTACAATACAACGTTGTGAAATTTCTTCTTCACGAAAGTTCCTTGATCATGATCGCCGCGTAAGTACGGAGCCTCTTCTTTGGATAGGAGGATGCTTGGATCAACTTCAACTGCGAATGGAGGCATGCCATCAAACTGATCATAATCATCTGATTGGTCTGTTTTATCCTCGACTCCCACGATTTTTCTTTTACCTCGAAGAACTATGTGGCACTTTGGCTCCCATGTCTCTTTTGGATTTCTCTTGGGTTTGCTACACATGTCCTTCACATAGAACACCAGATGCACATCATTGGCAAATACGAATGGGTCATCACTATATCCAGTCTTGCTCAGATCTACTATTGTCATTCCATACTGATCTTTGGTTACGACAGTTAGCTTCACCCAATTGCAAAGAAATAGAGGGATGTACAACTGTCCGTATTCGAGTTCCCATATCTCCTGTATGAAACCATAATATGACTCCTTGCTATTATTTCTATCTATGGCATCTATGCGGACACCTCTATTCTGGTTCGTGCTTTTCTAGTCCTGGGCTCTCGTGTAAAATGTATAACCATTTATCTCATAGCCTTGGAATTTCACGATTGTGCTACCAGGTCCCCTGGCTAACCAAGCGAGCTGTGGGTGAATCTCAAAGTTACCCATAAGTTGTTGGCGCAACCAGGAGGGAAAAGTTTCCATGTGATGACGTGTAAGCCAAGCATCGGATTTTTTTTAGACTACCATCTGCCTATGTTGCTCGATATACGGAGACACAAAGGATGACTGTTGTAGAACAGTGTAGTGTGCCTTGTCGAACAAATCAGTATCATTGCTGAAACTTGATTTCCTTCCAAGGGTGCCAATTCCCCGGAGCCTCCCCTCGTGGCGTGAAGTTGGAACCCCAATCGAGTCAATTGAATCAATAAAATCAACACAAAACTCGATCACCTCCTCTGTTCCATATCCCTTGGCGATGCTTCCTTCTGGATGGGCACGATTAAGAACATAGTTTTTTAGGACTGCCATGAACCTCTCGAAAGGCCACATATTGTGCAGGTATACAGGTCCAAGAATACCAATCTCTTTTACTAGGTGAACTAGTAAGTGCATCATAATATTGAAGAAGGATGGTGGAAATAACAACTCAAAACTTACAAGACATTGCACCACATCGTTCTGTAGCTTTCATAGCTTGGATGGATTGATTGCCTTCTGCGAAATCGCATTGAGAAACGTGCATAGCTTTACGAGCGGCAACCGGACATTTTCTGGTAGACATTGTAGATGCTGATATCGCTCGGACTCTGGGAAGTACAGAGCATAACGTTCCTCATTATCCGTGTAGTAGCTGTGGTTGGGTAGCACTCCTGGGTACTCGCCTGGCGGGCACCTATAGATTTTTTTTATTTTTAACCCTTTTTTAAAAATATTTTTTAAAAAATTCCTCCCCAACTTTTGTGGCGGAAGTGCCCAAATTAACTTTGCTAAAGCACACTTATGCCGCTTAACACGCGATCTCGTACTTTAAACAAATCAACTTGGTCGTCCGTCAGATTTCATCCAATAAACCATTTATCTCAGGATCGAGAAAGAAAGACTCGCACGAAGGCTAGTGGTTACAGAGATTACAACAGTCCATCCAGATTAAACAAGTGCATCAAATTATTACAATATCAAGTTCCAAATTCAAACATAGTTTGCAGAGTTTTCAAGCAGCAAAAATAAATAAGCGGAAGCTAGACGTCGTTGCATGATATCATGAAGAAGCCAATCATGACATCAATGATCCCTGTCCTCGCCGTCCGAGGAGGGATCCCATTCAACTGTCCAACTCGGAGGAAGTTGGGTAGGCCAAGTGCCACTTGCAGCGAACTCAGAGGTATCAACATCACCTGAAAAGATGTGCCACAAGCAAGGCTGAGCGACTACGCTCAACAAGACTTAACGGACTGGTGGTACTACTCCACCAACACCTAGACATGCAAGCTTTGTGGCTCTAGGGTTTTGTTTTTGCTAAAAGCGACTAGGGTAGGTCCTTACTTTCAATATTTTAGCCACAACTTCTACGTTCATTTACCAGTCTAAGTTAGCAACTATACTAATCAAGCATAGTTTCCAAGCAATTAATTACAGGTAATAAGATTTGATCATCATCATCTTTCATTCTTACTCAATTTAGCATAGCGATCAAGCAGTCCCAAACTATGAGACGCAGACGAATCGATTCAAATTTCTTAACCATGCATGGCGAACCTTATCCCACGACATCTGCGCACCGCGAAGGGTCTCTTCATTTGTCAACCGTGCCCATCAATTCCCAGACCCGTGTCGGGCCCACTTCCCTTGGTACAAGGCTCCATAGACCCGGCCTCTGCCATTCTATGACCGCACTTATCACCACATGCGCCCACAAGGGAACTCCATTCCAGAGACAATGGAACGATCCGCTCACATTCTGGTTCAATTAGGTACTAGGCTTCCCCATCCTATACTAGGTATGAGATTAGTACTTTCAACACTTGATCACGAACACTATCACATCTCGACCTTAGTCCAATTTCATGTAGATGAATGGGGCAATCCACTGACCACCAAAAACAGTTCACAGAGTCTTGCCCCGTCCATCGTCCTTATAGTTGTAACGAAAGGAAAGCAAACAACTCCTATAACTCGCGAGTAACCGTCAATCACTCGTATCGAGTCCTATTAAGTATTGCAACTACTCGGCCTATCATACTACTATTCAGATCAAGGGCACTAATTCATGCATCTACGGTTTCAATCAATTCCTAAAAACGTAAATGCACAATCAAGCAACCAAATATATTGCAAGTAGTTAAAGATAGGAAGTTATGCTCCCGGGCTTGTCTTCACATGGGAAGTTAGCGAACTGGTCCTCGGCTTGCTCCGATACGGGGTCGGCTCCAACTTGCTGCAGATCAGCTACGACTCCTTCTTCTGGCACCAGGTGAAGCTCGTATGTTCCGTCAGCGAGATTCAGCTCTACACGAAATGCAAATGCATCAAGTTTAATTTCCAAGCTTTCTCATAGGATGTAAAACACGAATTGGCACTGAAGTGTAAATTACATTATGACCACGTTCACCTAAACAAGGTTCTACACCTTCTTTATCTGCGTAAGGTAAGGTGTGTTATGGTGTAAAACTTGGGGTTGATTTGATGGTGATTGTGTACATATATACACTTAACTTTATTAAACTTTAGATCGAAAAGTTATCCTATTTCTGAATGTTCTTTTGTACCTCTTCTGCAAATTACCTTTATCATTACTCAAAGTTTCTTTCTTCCATTTAATTAGGTCCATCTTCGAAATTTTATTTCTATCTTCAAATAGGAAGCTATGAAGCCACAAATTTGATAGAAACTCAACTTTGTCATAGATAAGCTACTGCATAAATTTGAGGTCCATTGGAGGTGCATAAAAAGAATTAGAGTTACTTTATTACCCTAAGGTAGCATATACTTAAACATTTTTAAAATAGAAACCATAATGAAACTGGTCATGAAATTTTGAACAATGGGCTTCAGAGGTGAAATAGAGCCTTTGGTGTATTTTTCAAAATTTTTAGTGAAGGGCATCTTTTTCCATACATTTACCCTATTTATTCTTCCCTAAAAAGGAAAGTGGTTTTCTTCCTGCTTCTGATCAGGTTCCCTATTTTTCCTACAAACTACACTACACCACTAACTTATTCCAATTTGTTTCACATTTTTATCACCTCTGGTTTAATTATTGTGCAAAAAGATAAAACCAACCTTAGATTTCCATGATAAAACTAAAACAGAGATTTAAACATCTGAACTAGGCTCCACATCATTTTTATAAGCTTCCATTCTCTGAAACAAACACTTGAGAGTTGGATTTACTATATTAGCATTTTTCTGCAATTTATTATGATTTTAATAGCTTAAACAAGGATTAAAATATATAACATTAATCCTAGAACAGACATGTGCCAAAAGTATTTTTATTAGAAACTACACTTTATACTGAGTCTAGCAAAATTGGTTTGACATTTTTCTGTATTTTGTACAAGTTTTGGTGAATTTCCAAATTTAAAAACATTTTCTACCGATTATAAAAGAAAAACCTCAGCAAACTTACGGTCTAGCCTCTAGGTCTATAGGTTAAACATGTAGAGGTCCTTGAATTTTAGTGCTAAGGCCCCTGGAAGAAGGGAAAAGACACAAGTGTGTCCTTGCTGGCGCACCCGGCGGCGGTCCGACTAAATTCCGGCGAGGCCCCGGCCAATCTAGGGCAAGAAGTTGCGGGGGAGGCCCGGGAGCTCACCGGGAGTCGATTGGCGGCGGTTGGGGTGCGGAGGAGGCTTGGTGGAAGTGGAACGATGCAAGGGCGGGGAGCTTCGGGTGGCGGCGAAGTCCGACGGCGTGCCAGCGTCGTCGGTGTTGAGGGACCCCCAACAAGCAGCTTGGGAAGCTGCACGTGGACACGGCGGAGCTAGCGGTGGTGGTGGTGAGGAGTGGGAGGCTGCAGAAGGGGGAGCTCCACGGAGAGGTCGCTTCGCGGTGGGCGTGAAACAGAGCAGGGGAGCGCGGCGAGGTTGGGCGAGCGGGGGAAGGGGGCACAGGCGGCGACGAGCCTCCATTTATAGGGCCGGGATGGAGCAGCGAATGAGGTAGGGCCGGGACTGGCAGCTGGGGACCAGAGGGGAGCCGGGGCGCTGCTGTGGCCATTGATGGTGGCGGCACCATTGGTTGATAGGGGGGGTGACCGGCGGGGTGCGGCAGGCGAGGTGACAGGCTTGGGCAAAATGAGCGTGCGCGCAAGGAACGGCTTTGCCGGGGCGTCGGGTTGGTGAGGCGGGCGCTCGAGGCATCACGACCAGGGTAGCAGTTGGCGGAGGCGGCGGTGTCGGTGTCGGGCAGGCGTCCGCGGGGGCACGTGCACTCAGAGCGGGGCGTGCCCTCAGGCGGAGCGGGGTGGCGCAGGACGACAGGGCGACCGCGCGCTCACCTTGCGTAGCCCTTGACGCGCTAGCCCATCTGGCGTGGCAACACCAATACTTACTCACCAGCCTTCCTCCTCCTCTCTTCCTCCTCCAGCCACACTCGAGCTCCATCTCCAACTCTCCATCGCCCCTCGGCTCCCCAAAATCCCCCCAAAATCAGGCAATTTTTGGTGGGGAAATTGCGGGGAATCAATCCCCATGTGCTTGGGAAGGTATTCCCCTAAATTTTTCCTTTTTTTACCATACCATTTGCTAGATCGGTGGATGTTTATGTGACCTAGGGTTACGGATGTTGTTTTGAATTTTTGATGAAATTGAATGTTGTTACGTAGTATTCGATGCTTAGTTCATACGCAGTAGACTCTCTGCCCGTGATTTTTACGTGTAGAACTTATTGCATGCTTAGATTTAGCTAGTTGTTGATCCATTTGTGTATTGTACATGGCATTGGTAGGTTTATTTGTGCAATATGTCCACTTGTTGTCTATAGTTGGTATGGTAAATTGGATGGATCGTTTACTTAATTTTTGGTCACTTGATGTGTAGGTGAGATGACAGCAACCGGGTTTGAATACAAGCAACATATGGGGTACATGCATTACGTGAGCAAGTCCGATGCGGATGCTCCCGTACCTCCTGCCGTTCCAGTACCGGATTGTAGCTGTGGCGTGCTAGCCGAGGTGAAACAATCAAGGCACCCAAAGACCGCCGGAAGAGCCTTCTATGTGTGGAAGTGGAAGTTTGATCCTATGTCTGTCGCGCCTTGTAATTTCTTCCAGTGGGTAGATGAACCCGATAAATATGATCCTAGGATCCACCTATTCCTATACGATAGCACTAGCTTAAACCATATCATCAGTTTAGGTGTTAGGTTTCTCCTCCACCAAACCCACCTAGAATGACCAAGGAGGAGAAGCAGGAGGCTACCTATAGGCTTGTGATGGATCCTCCCATGTGCAAGTGTCGAGTTGCTGCTAAGCTTATGCGTCCTAACTTAGGGGTTCCACCTAAGTTCACTCCATTCTTTCGATGCTCGCTAACGACCCATGTAAGTTTAGTAGGAAAATGTTAGGATCATGTGTAGGAAGCAGTGATAGTTTTTTTATATGCACCGTGTAATCTTGTCACCGGTTTTATGCAAGATGGGTGGCGGTTATGTGATTTCAATGAGTATATTTGTGGGCCTAAGCCGATGTAGCCAACGGAGGAGAAAGTGCGGGAGTTCGAGACTGGAAAGGTACCATGGCCATGTGTTTCCTCTCCTAGTGATAGATGCAAGTGTGGTATATTGGAAACACAAGGTGTGGTGCCTTTTGAGCTTAGATAT
The DNA here is from genome assembly GCF_000263155.2 of Setaria italica. NCBI lineage: Eukaryota > Viridiplantae > Streptophyta > Magnoliopsida > Poales > Poaceae > Setaria > Setaria italica. The sequence goes on from NC_028452.1 coordinate 35,579,643, forward strand.
GGTTTGTTCGTGGCAATGCACATGGCGAGTAATGGGTGAGTAACTATTCATCTTTTTTGTTGATCGTTTATGCCATTACATGTGAAATGTGTATACATTGTTACAAATTTGTAACAATATGAACATCTTGTTGCAGGAGGGAAGGATATGTGATTGGGAAGACTTTTATGATCATCGTGATTTATTGTTAAAGTTGGGTCGTACATCGGAACCATGGAAGTCAAGAGAAACACAAAATCTGAGAGAAAATATTAGGGAGGAGCATGATGTGCCTATACCTGACAGTAACTTGCTATGGGGGAAAATATACCAAGACATGGTTCGAGAGACTGGAGTGAAGCCTGAGGGGTCATCATCCTCGGACTCATTACCTTCAGACTTGTCACTTGCCTCAGGGGTCGTGGGTACCTTGCCTCATGACCTGCTGCTAGGACCTAGAGCAGTGGGTGCTGATGCAGTCCTTGAGGTGGTCACGGAGGGAGTCCTAGAGATTCCACCTCTACCGTGGTGGATATGAGTACGGCATGATCCTGAAGAAGTGCCTTGGCTATTGTTGCCATGGTGCACATCTGAGGCAGACATGCAATATATCTTCATGGCCATTCACTGTAGCTTCTTCGAACCCTCTACAACAGGTAAGTAGCATAAAGTAACCATTATTATATTGAGAGGGTTACAAAGATAGTACGGGGATCAATGGAAACTAGGTTGTGCTTATACCTCTACAAACTGACGAAGCACACCATTACCAGATCCGCTTGCATGCTCCATGACCACGCCCGCCTCGTTGGCAAGCCTTGCAAGCTGCTGTCCCTGTATGCATAGTTTTGATTTCCTGATATATGAATGTTGTGGTATTGTGATTACATACCTTGACAAGAGAAATAGATAGAATGGAATCTTACCATGTAGTCATGCAGAGGTGCACGCTCAGGTTGTGTTCCTAAGCATGTCATCGTGTCGTACTCGTCAACTATGTCATCGGAGGAGTCAGACAATGGATTCTCAATGGGCTCAGTGGTCCAAGCTAGCCTGATCCTACTTCTAGTGGCTGCATAGTACCATCGAAGGTACTCCTTGTGTGGTCCTGCATGCCAATACGGCCCATCATCAGGATCACATCTTGGCCTATTATCCCACCGCTGCAGGTATTCAGCATGCTTGACCCTCTAGTCATTCTCCTTGTACCTCTTCTTGCGATTGATCCTGCATTACAAATTTCGCAAGTTATTAACCTAACATGTTTCATAGGTCTATGGAAGAAGCAAAGTGGGTAATGATTCCTACATACTTGTGCAATGCCTATGACGTCGAGTACTCCATGGGAAGGCACTATTGTGCCCTACCAAACTGCCGCATCACCCTATGCGGCAAGTGCATCTCAACGACGTAGTATAAGATCAGTGGAGTCATGGACATCCACAACTGCCTATCTATGTAGCCCATAGGTGAAAATATGATCTGCCTGAGCTGCTCACGGGTGTACGGTTCCCATTCAACCTTCAAAATTTTGTAGAAACAATAGCTACTTTATAGGTGATTATATGCAATTGAGCATAAAAAGACTATGGTGGTCAAATTACCTGGTTCTGCGTGACACAATCAAGCTCGTTTGTGTAGAACTTGTATCGCCTTGGCGGAGGGCCATGAACAGGCTCCGCATGCTTCCACACATATGCGAATGTGGGAAACAAATCTTGGCGTTGCCAAGGCTGAAAATTCAAAGGAATCCGATTGTTAGCAAGGTACAAAAGATGTGAGAACTAGAAAGAGGAAAGGGGAAGTAGTCGTTGTGTTATACCTCCACGCGAAGACAGCAAGGTCAACCCATCGAGATTCGCTCCCAAACACAAATCTGCAGTAGATACGTACACCCTCCAAAATTGGCATCCCTTGCTGTGCACCTGCAAGCGTCACACAATTGCCTATACAGCCAGGCGAGCACCGCTGAGCCCCAACTGTAGCCACAGATGTCATCCCAATTCTGACGTAAAATTGGAAGAACCATCCAAGACACGGTGTTCCTAGCTGCATCAGTTAGCAGGAAACCGCTAACAAAGTGCCATAGCCAAACATGAGCGTGCCTCTCCACCACCTCTTCAGTTGCTCCCGGTGGGCACACGCTGAAGTGCTCCCTCAACCATGCCGAGCTCACATTGGAGGTCTTCTTCGAGTTGTCTCCCTCCTCTACCTCAACCATGCTGAGCTCACACCAGAGGTCTTCTTTGAGTTGTCTCCCTCCTCTGGCTCTGGAGGCCTGATCCCAATGTGCAGCTCTACCATGTCATGCCAGTTCTCACTCTAAATGATCCCCGTCACTGGAAGCCCCTCCAGTGGAAGACCAAGGATCATGACCACGTCCTGCATGGTCACGGTCATCTCACCGCACGAGAGGTGGAAGGTGTAAGTCTCCGAACGCTAGTGGTCAACCATGGTGGTCAACAGGAGTCCGTCCATCGGAGGAAGGCTCGCAGCAACCACCAGAGCAATGTCTAGAAATCCAACTCTCTGGAGGTACGGCACGTAGCGCTCATCCCACCTAAGTGGGGAGTGCACTCGTAGCCATAATGGCTTCAATTCCTGCAAAACAACCAAATAATTAGAAATAAGATTATTTCTTACCATACAAGGAAATAGAAATAAATAGAAAAAAGTTCTTTGCAAATAAATGGAAAAATGGTATCATATCAAATGGTATATTATCATTCAAATACAAATAACATTAGGCAGTGATAAGATTTACGCAATCATGCAGACGGGTTCTAAACAAGCATCCATGGACCACACTGCAACCCATCACTGTACGAGTATCTTTGTGCAAAGAAAATTCAGTTTTTAAAATTTGAGAAGGATCTTGTTTGTGCTCCATGTAATCATGGCCAAATGGTTGCCGCTTCTCACCCACATATGAATCAGGTGATGACTGAGCATCCGGGGAGCTGTTGCACATGGACACAGTTGGTCCAACTCACATTTGCTCAGTTGGTAGGAAGTGGTACGTGCTTGTGATCGTTGATGATTTTTCAAGGTATTCATGGGTTTTCTTCATGGAATCTAAGGATGAGGCATTTTCTTTTGTTCAAGATTTGATCTTGAGGTTGAAAAATGAGCGACCAAAAGATGCCATGAGAGCTATTCGTAGTGACAATGGCACGTAATTTAACAACGCTCATTTTAAAGCCTTTTGCAATGATCTTGGTCTTGAACACCAGTTTTCATCGTCTTATGTCTCTCCTCAGAATGGTGTTGTTGAACGGAAGAATCGGACCCTTTGTGAAATGGCTAGGATGATGTGTGATGACCATAGGACTCCTAGAAAATATTGGGCTGAAGCCATTAACACTACTTGCTATGTTTCCAATCGAATCTTCTTGCGAGCTTTCCTGAAGAAAACTTCTGATGAGCTGATGCATCGACATTCCCCCAAAGTGAGTCACTTGAGGGTGTTTGGCAGCAAGTGTTTCATTCTCAAGCAAGGGAATTTGGACAAGTTTGAGTCTCGTTCCATGGATGGAATTTTTCTTGAATATGCTTCTCATAGTCATGCTTATCGTGTGCCTAACCTTGAAACTAATCGGATCATGGGAACTTGTGAGATTACTTTCGATGAAACTATGCCTTGCACCACCCCTGTCTTTGAAGCTGCAGGTGAACATGAGATAGGACAGAGCATCTTTGAGGAAGAGGAAGAGTCAGGTGCTAGTGGTGATGAAGAAGATGATGAGATTGACCGTGCTTCAGCTACCACACCTGTACCTTCTACTTTGACTACGAGAGTTGATGGCCCTACCACTACTTCCACTACTTCAAGCCATCAACATGTACCACAACAAGATGATGAGGAAGAAGATCAGAGTGAGCTAGCTACTGTTGAGAGGGAGGCGACTTCAGAGCGAGAGGCTCCACGACACATTCAACGTAACCATCCTCCACAACAGATGATTAGTAACTTGCATGAGCACACCACTAGGCACAACTCTAGGCAGATTTCACACTTTGCACATTCTACATTTGTTGCCTCTTTTGAACCCTGAAATATTGGACATGCTTTATATAATTCAAAGTGGGTTAATGCTAGGCATAAGGATTTAGAAAACTTTGAGAGAAACATAGTTTGGGTTTTAGTTGAATCACCTCCAAATTGCTACCCTATAAGAACAAAATGGGTTTTCAAAAACAAACAGGGTGAAAATAGGTTGGTTGAGAGAAACAAAGCGAGGTTGGTTGCCCAAGGTTTTAGCCAAAAAGAGGGAATAGATTATGAAGAAACTTTTTCCACTGTTGCTTGTTTGGAAGCGATTAGAATTCTTCTAGCCTTTTCTGTGGCTAAAGGTTTTAAGATCTTCCAAATGGATGTGAAAAGTGCCTTCCTAAATGATTTTATAGAGGAGGAAGTGTATGTGAAACAACCCCCTGGTTTTGAGAGTCCTTAGTATTCTGACCGTGTTTTCAAACTCCAGGAAGCACTTTATGGCCTAAAACAAGCACCCTGAGCGTCGTATGCTAGGTTGAGATCCTTTTTGCTTGGGAATGGATTTGAAATGGGGTCAGTTGATAAAACTCCTTTTCTCCTCAGGCAAGGCAAAGACTTGTTAGTTATTTAGATTTATGTGGATGATATAATCTTTGGTGGTTCCTCTCATGCTTTGGTTTCCAAGTTTGCAGATGACATGAGCAGGGAATTCGAGATGTCAATGATGGGTGAGCTGACTTTCTTCCTCGAGCTACAAATCAAGCAGAACAAGGATGGAACCTTCATGCACCAAGGGAAGTACATGAAGGACATGCTGAGGAAGTTTGACATGGCTGATGCCAAGCCATTGTCAACACCCATGGCGACCACAATGGTGCTGGATGCAGATGAAGACGGAGAACAAGTGGACTAGAAGGAGTATCGGAGAATGATCATCTCCCTCTTGTACCTGACGGTGATGAGGCCATACATACACTTTGTAGTGTGTCTGTGCGCTCGTTTTCAGGCTTCACCGAGGACATCTCATCGTCAGGTAGTGAAAAGAATCATGAGGTATCTTCACTTCACACCTTAATTCGATTTTTGGTATTCTACGTCCTCGACACTCACGCTCCATGGATATGTTGGGATACGAGGTAGGCTACGCTAGCGCAAAACAAAATTTTTTCTACCGCGTAAACCAGGAAAACTACCGTATATGGATTACGGGATTACCACTCGACGGACTGGTGCGGAAGATGTAGAATCGCGTCAGGGTAGCAAAGTCGATCAGCGTAGTCGAACATGTAGTTGATCACGTCAACGTCGAGCAGCTCCTCAACAGCTCATCCACGTACAGCAAGGTCGTCCTTGTGCCGCGGCTCGTCGTCAGCCCGTCGTGGCTCGTCGGCGGCTCATCGTGGCTCGTCAGTGGCTCGTCCAAGTGTTGCAGGTGCAACACCTCCAAGGTATCCACACGTGTAGGGAGGAAGCGTTGCAAGTCGGACTGCTAGGTCTGCGAGTTGCAATAGGCGAGGGCGTGGGAGGCGCGACAGCTGTGGTTCGGCCAAAAGGATGAAACCCTAGGGCATCCCCACCCCTCTATTTATAGAGGTTCCTGATGGGCCTCTGGGTCCGAGGCCCATTAGTACTCCTAAACCTGATTCAATTCGGATCACATCCGAATTGGGCTCCCAACCCCTTAAATGTGTGACCCTATAGGTTCAGATATGTACAGACATGGCTCGAGTACTCCTACTTGGCCCAATAGTCGGTAGCGGCCTCTAGCAAGACGTGCCAACTCCTATACGCACATGAAGATCATATCAGACGAACTGTCACGACATCAAGTACTAGCTACTCCCTTTGCCTCACAATATTTGGTCTAGCTCCAACACGACCGCTCTTTCTCAATCCTGTGCTTCGGAATCCCTTTGTAGGTTAACTCTTAACTGTACGTAGCATGGCCATACATTTTCGGATCCGATCACTCGAGGGGCCCAGAGATATCACTCTCAATTGGAGAGGGGCAAATCCCATCTTGATTTGACCATGCCTCACAGCATGCTTCTTGACAAACCCGAAAGCTACTTTTTTAACTACCCTGTTACGGTGTAGCGTTTGATAGCCCCTAAGTAAGACAATCCACATCTTGAGTACATGCGACAATCTCAGGTCTAAGGACAAAGCATACATGTTGTGAAAAGAGAGAACTATTTCTCGTGTTGGGTTAATCCTAGCATATGTCTCCACATTCGCCTACATTATTAGTTTGACATCTCCATGTCCATGACTTGTGAAACATAGTCATCAACTAATATATGTACTAGTCTAATATTCATGTGTGTCCTCACATGAACTCTGACTAAGGACAACTTTAGAATAACCATAGAAGTAAAGAGTTTCATATACAATTCACATAATTGCAAATCAATTCAAGTAGCCTTTAATGGACATTCAAGGAACACAATATAAAACATGGATACAAATGGAATATCATCATCTCTATGATTGCCTCTAGGCAATACCTCCAACAGTCTCCCACTTGCACTAGAGTCAATCTAGAAGGTATCTAATGCCCATAGCTCTTAAATGCGCATCATGCTTGGCCTGTGCGAGTGGCTTTGTCCACGGATCAGAAATGTTCAGGTCCGTGTATATTTTGCATATCTTGATCTCACCCCGGTTAACAAAGTCTCGAATGAGATGAAATCGCCACATTACGTGTTTGTTCTTCTAGTGATTCCTTGGCTCCTTTGCTTGTGCAATAGCCCCATTGTTATCACAGTAGAGATTCAATGGGCTGGACGCATTCGGGAACACACCAAGCTCAATAAGGAAGTTCCTTATCCAAACACCCTCCTTCGCGGCTTCCGAAGCTGCGATGTACTTAGCTTCTGTCGTAGAATCGGCCACCATCTTCTGTTTGGAACTCTTCCAACTAACAGCACCACCATTTAGCGTGAACACAAATCCTAATTGTGACTTTGAATCATCTCTGTTGGTTTGGAAACTAGCATTGGTGTAACCTGTTACAACGAGCTCCTCCTCACCTCCATAGACGAGGAACATATCTTAGCCCTTCTTAAGTACTTAAGAATGTTTTTCACCACTGTCGAGTGACTCTCACCCGGATTAGACTGGTGTCTGCTTGTCATACTTAGCGCATATGAAACATCTGGACGAGTACTTATCATTGCATACATGATAGATCCGATAGCCAAAGCATATGGCACTCTACTCATGCGATCCCGCTCATCAGCAGTCGAAGGACACTGAGTCTTGCTGAGATGTATGCCATGTGACATAGGCAAGAACCCTTTCTTTGCCTCTTCCATGCTGAACCGCTTCAACACTTTGTCAATGTAAGTATCTTGGCTTAAACCTATAAGCCTTCTCGATCTATCTCTATAGATTTTGATGCCCAGAATATATGCCGCTTCCCCTAAGTCCTTCATCGAAAAACTATTTTTTAGTGAAGTCTTTACAACTCAAGCATAGGAATGTTATTTCCAATCAATAAATGTCATCCACATATAAGATTAGAAATACAACAGAGCTCCCACTAACCTTCTTGTAAACACAAGACTCTTCTTCATTCTTAATGAAGTCAAACCCTTTGACCACTTCATCAAAACGAATGTTCCAACTCCTAGATGCTTGCTTCAACCCATAAATGGATTTCTGAAGTTTGCATACCTTTCCAGCATTGTTCGGATCGACAAAACCTTCAGGCTGTATCATATACACATCCTCAATTAGGTTTCCATTCAGGAAAGCTGTCTTAACATCCATCTGCCATATCTCATAATCGAAATATGCAGCTATAGCTAGAATAATCCAAATGGACTTAAGCATCACTACGGGCGAGAAGGTCTCGTTGTACTCAACTCCTTGAACTTGTCAAAAACCTTTTGCGACAAGTCGTGCTTTATAGATGTGAACATTTCCATCCATGTCCCTTTTCTTCTTATAGATCCACTTGCACTCTATGGCTTTACCACCATCAGGTGGGTCAACCAAGTTCCAAACTTGATTGTCTCCCATGGACTCTATTTCGGATTGCATGGCACTTTGCCATTTTTCGGAGTCTGGGTCCATCATTGCTTCTGCATATGTCGCAGGCTCATCATTGTCCAACAATAATATTTCCCGCTGTTCGCAGAGCCTTGCTGACCTTCGTGGTTGTGGCGGTGCCTCTCTTGCCATGGGTATCTCAACTTGTTCTGCTACATTAGCATCACTTGTAGATTCTTGCCCGATTGGCTCATCCTGAACTTCTTCAAGATGCACTATCTTTCCACTCTTTTCTCTTTTGAGAAACTCTTTCTCTAGGAAAACCCCGTTCCGAGCGATAAACACTTTGCATCTGATCGGTTGTAGAAATAATATCCTAAACTTTCCTTTGGATATCCCACAAAAATGCATTTATCCGACTTGGGTATGATATTGTCCGACTGAAGTCGCTTGACAAACACTTCACATCCCCAAATCTTTAGAAAAGATAAACTAGGAGTCTTTCCAGTTCACATCTCATATGGTGTCTTAACTAAGGATTTAGACGGTACCCTATTAAGTGTGAAACCTGTTGTTTCTAGCGCGTATCCCCAAAATGATAACGGTAGGTCCAACTAGCTCATCATTGATTGAACCATGTCTAACAAAGTTCAATTACGTCGCTCGGATATACCGTTTCTCTGAGGTGTTCCAGGCGGCGTAAGTTGTGGAACAATTTCGTAACTCTTTAGATGATTGCTAAATTCGTGGGTCAAATACTCGCCTCCACGATCAGATCATAAGGCCTTAATTTTCTTGCCATGCTAATTTTAAACTTCATTCTGAAATTCCTTGAACTTTTCAAAGGTTTTAGACTTGTTCCTCATTAAGTAGACATATCCATATCTACTAAAATCATTAGTAAAAGTTATGAAGTATTGGTACCCTTCTCTGGCTGTCGTGCTCACTGGTCCGCATACATCATTATGTAGGAGTTCCAACAAGTCTAATGCTCTCTCAAGAAAAGCTTTGAAAGCTGTCTTGGTCATCTTTCTTAGTAAGCAAGCCTCACATGTCTTGTATGATTCAAAATCAAACAAAGTTAAAAGTCCATCAGTATGGAGCTTCTTCATGTGTTTCTCACTTATATGACCCAAACGATAATGCCACATGTAGGTACTACTCAAATCATTAGGCCGAGGCCTTTTAGCATTTAAGTTATAGACAAGTGAACCATCAAGATTTAAAACAAACAATCCATTCACAATGGGTGCAAAAGTCATAAACATATCATTCTTAGAGATCACACAACCATTGTTTTGACTCGCAAATGAATAACCATCCTTCATCAAACATGAAAGAGACATAATGTTTCAACTTAAACTAGAAACAAAATAACAATTATTCAATTCCATAATAAATCCTGATGGGAGGTGGAGTTGCATCGTCCCGACGGTCAACACAGCAACTCTTGCATTATTACCCACACGGAAATCAACTTCTACCTTTTCAATGCTTCTACTTCTTAACATTCCCTGCATTGAATTGCAAATATGAGCAACCGATCCGGTATCAAATATCCAAGAATTAATAATTGTATTAGCGAGAAATATGTTGTCTATAACATTAACAACAAGCGTACCGGAGGTGGAAGTACTCTTACTTCCGCCATTCTTCAACGAAGCTAGGTACTGCTTGCAATTTCTCTTCCAGTGACCAGATTCATGATAATAAAAACACTCTTTATCTGGAGCAGGTCTAGCTTTAGCCTTGGGCGCTGGGTTTGGCTTGGACACTCCAGCCTTGCCCTTCTTCTTCTAAGATTTGCCCTTCTTCTTGAAGCTAGGCTTGTTCTGCACAACCATCACATGGCTGCTACTAGCGCTTTTCTTAATGTCAACTTCTGTTGTCTTGAGCATACCACACAGTTCATTTAGATCCTTCTCCGTCCCATGCATATGGTAGTTCGAGATGAAGTTCCCATAGCTAGGCCGAAGAGACGAAAGAATGAAGTCAGTGGCCAACTCTTTGCACATTGGGAAGCCCAGCTTCTTCAATCGCTGAGTGTAACCAACCATCTTGATTATGTGTGGTCCTACTGCTGCACCTTCTGCTAGCTTGCACTCCAGAAAAGCCTTGGACACATTGAACCTTTCAATCCTAGCCTGTGTCTGGAACATATCCTTGAGCACCACGATCAAATCGTGTGCCTCATGATTTGTTTCGCACTGCATTTGCAACTCAGGTTCCATGCAAGCGGGCATAAGGCAGCTTACCTCAAGATTGGCATCAAATGCTTTCTTGCAAGCAGCCTTAACGGCAGCAGATGCATCATCAGCAGTACTTGTGGTAATGGGGTGTCTACAACATCTTCCTTTTTATCAGCCCTGAGAACAATTCTCAAGTTACGGATTCAATCCGAGTAGTTTGTTCCATTCAACTTGTCCTTCTCAAGGACCGAACGCAAAGCAAATGGTGTAGTGCTGCTAAGTGCCATTTAATCTACAACAAAAGTAATGCAAAATACACTAAGACAAATGTATCCATGGTAGAGCAAATCACATTAAACTATTTTAACAGAATCTACTCCCACTAAAATCAATATCCCTCTATTGATACTTAGTGATTCAGGATCCACAACTAACAAGTCTACTAGTGAGCTTTAGCATCACCGCTAGCAAACAAGGTAGATCGGTAAGCAACTTCTTGCTAATCATATCACATATGGCTCATGTTGTAGGGTGACATCTCCATGTCTTGGCACCCAACTTTTATGCCCCAAGGTCCTTAACTGCTAAGATGACCTTGTTAAGCAAACCAACCCTTATGCGTGTAGGTGTCTGACACGAACCCGTCTAGTCAAGGAAAACTAGTAGCACCCTAATTTCATAGACCCACCACCAATTGTACAAGACATGGGATAGTGCAAGTTTTAGTTGGGAGGGCATACAAACTTAAACTTTGCGAGGGATCGTTCCACTTCTAACATCACATCATGCGGGAAGTAAAACATAAGGAATAGCATTCACACAGTTGTGACACAGTATGACCCATTTTCTTCTGGTGATCTCAATCTCCATAGAACCTATTCACCATGGTGATCTCCATCTCCATGTTCCATGTGCGCCATCCTCCTGGTGATGAGTCCTCCAAGAACTAGAACATGCTATTACTCCTAATAGCTAGTAATGTAGATTACATAGTTGCTTGGATCATCACAGATTGGTATGCAGACCATTAAATACATTAAGGTGACAACACATATGGCTCCAGCCGTGTTGCCGTACGCGCGACACGTAGGTCACGAAAGAGTTACACACATGCATCACATACACAAAGGGCCATACCGATCACAAAATCATAACATCCTGCAAAACAGAGTTAAGGCGTCATAACATTCCAAACTTCAGAGGGCCGAAACTCCATCTTCCAAGCCAAATTTGGGAAATCTAATTTTGCTAAAAACAGCAAAGCTATTGAATTTTATGTTTAATTTTTTTCTGTAGATCAATTTTCATATAAAATTCGTCTCGATCTGAGATCGTACCGAAAAGTTACGGCTGTTTTACCGAAGCACACGCATACGGCAAAAATTCCGACCCGATAGTAGATCCAATCTACTATTGCACATCTCATGTGCCTGACGTATGAACCTAGGTTTTGATTCGATCAATCACATTGATCTTTGCTCACTGCAACTGGCATTATGTGTATCACTTAACTCCGATGGCGGAAATCCGACCGGTAGGAGTATGTCGTTACATGACCATTGCAGCAAGAACACGAAACCAGGTCATAGATCAATCTGAAAACTCACATATCTCCATATGCACACATCCCAAATCCATAACAAAATAGCTACGGCTCGGATACCACTGTTGGGATATGAGGTAGGCTACGCTAGCGCAAAACAAAATTTTTCTACCGCGTAAACCAGGAAAACTGCCGTATATGGATTACAGGATTACCACTCAATGTACTAGTGCGGAGGATGTAGGATCACGTTGAGGCAGTGAAGTCAATCAGCGTAGTCAAACACGTAGTTGATCACATTGATGTCGTGCAGCTCCTCAGCAGCAAGTCCACGTACAACAAGGTCGTCCTCGTGTCGCGGCTCATCAACGGCTCGTCAGCGGCTCGTCCAAGTGCTGTAGGTGGAACACCTCCAAGGTATCCACATGTGCCGAGAGGAAGCGTTGCAAGCCGGACTGCTAGGTCTGCGAGTTGCAATAGGTGAGGGCGTGCGAGGCGCGGTAGATGTGTTTTTGGCCAAAAGGATGAAACCCTAGGGCACCCCCACCCCTCTATTTATAGAGGTTCCTGACAGGCCTCTGGGTCCGAGCCCGATTAGTACTCCTAAACCTGATTCAATTCGGATCACATCCAAATTGGGCTTCCAACCTTAAGTGTGTGACCCTATAGGTTCGGATACGTATAGACATGGCCCGAGTACTCCTACTCGGCCCAATAGTCGGTAGCGGCCTCTAGCAAGACGTGCCAACTCCTATACGCACACGAAGATTATATCAGACGAACCGTCACAACATCATGTACATGCTATTCCCTTTGCCTCACGATATTTGGTCTAGCTTCAAGCAGACCGCTCTTTCTCAATCCTGTGATTCAGAATCCCTTTGTAGGTTAACTCTCAACCGTACGTATCATGGCCATGCATTTTTGGATTCGATCACTTGAGGGGCCCAAAGATATCACTCTCAATTAGAGAGGGGCAAATCCCATCTTTATTTGACCATGCCTCACAGCATGCTTCCTGACAAACCCGAAAACTACCTTTATAACTACCCTGTTACGGTGTAGCGTTTGATAGCCTCTAAGTGAGTCGATGCACATCTTGAGTACATGCAACAATTTCAGGTCTAAGGACAAAGCGTACTTGTTGTGTAAAGAGAGAACTACTTCTCGTGTTGGGTTAGTCCTAGCACATGTCTCTACATATGCCTACATCATTAGTTTGACATCTCCATGTCCATGACTTGTGAAACATAGTCATCAACTAATACATGTACTAGTCTAACATTCATGTGTGTACACACATGAACTCCAACTAGGGACAACTTTTAGAATAACCATACAAGTAAAGAGTTTCACATACAATTCACATAATTGCAAATCAATTCAAGTAGCCTTTAATGGATATTCAAGGAACACAATATAAAACATGGATACAAATGGAATATCAGCATCTCTAAGATTGCATCTTGGGCATACCTCCAACAGGATACTCCGATGCGGACTTTACTAGGTGTCAATTGGATTGCAAGACTACCTCAGGCACTTGCCAGTTTCTCGGTTCATCTCTTGTCTCTTGGTCTTCTCACAAACAGTCTAGTGTTGCTCAGTCTACCACCGAAGCTGAGTATGTTGCTGCTGCTAGTTGTTGTTCTCATCTTTTATGGATGATTTCCACTTTGAGAGACTTTGGTTTGGACTTTACTCGTGTACCTCTTCTTTGTGACAGCACTAGTGCCATTAGTGTAGCCAAGAACCCTGTTCTCCACTGAAAAACCAAACATATTGATGTGAGATATCATTTTTTTGAGAGATCATGTTGAGAGAGGAGATATTTGTTGGAGGTATGCCCTAGAGTCAATCATAGAGATGATGATATCTGATTGTATCCATGATTTGTATATTTGTATAGCTATGCGCTAGCGTAGCCTACCTTGTATCCTAACAATATTGACCTTGGCTATGTTGCTACCGAAAACCAACTCGCTGATATCTTCACCAAACCCCTGGATCAAGCCACTTTTGCTCTCTTGCGGGGGGAGTTGGGTGTTTGTTTTCCTTTCTGAGTTGGGTTTTGGAGCTTCTCTTGTATTATATCTATATAGCCATTTTTTCTTGTTTAGCATCTTTGTAATATGCTAGGTTGGCTTTCACTGCATCTCTATCATATTGCATCTGTTTGCACTAGATGAGCTTTTCTTATATGCCCTGAGTACTATCTTATGCTACTTGTGAGGTAGTGCCTTGGTAGGTAATGGTTGATGCAATGTGTAGTTATGCTCTTGATGATTTTGTATACATGTTGAGATAATTTTTTTTGAAATCCAATGCTAAATTCTACTCTATTAACTTGCTTATCACCCATGAGTAGATGCTTAGTTATTATTTTCCCTTGTTTGAATGTTGGTTCCATATTTAGCTCATATTTGGAATTCATGCTCTTTTCAATTGGGTCAAAGATTTAGGTATCATTGCAGATGTTTAGCCCATGATGCACCCCTTGGGGAAGCATGGCTTCTTTGTGTGAATAATGAAAAGATTAATGCTGAAAAGAAAAATTCATAAATTCACCAAGTTTTTATGCTTAATGTTCATATTCTAGATTGCTTAGTTGTTACATGATGTCTGCCAAAAAGAAGCAGGCACATGGTTTCAACAAGCTTAGATATGACTTCTGATGCATATGTGGGTGTTTGCAATGATCTCTTGTTGAGAATGTGGCTTCCCTATATGAGCTCTTGATGGCCCAGCTTATTCTTGCTTGGGTGATTCTTGACTAGGTGTTTCCTCATGTGTGGACTAGGTTTAGCAGTACTAATGGGCCTCAGACCTAGAGGCCCGTTAGGAACCCCTATATATTGAGGGGTGGGAGGCGCCCTAGGGTTGAATCCCTTTTCGCACCAGCAGCAGCTGTGCCTCCCACGTCCTCGCCTTGTTGCAACTCGTAGACCTAGCAGTCCGGCTTGCGATGTTTCCTCCCCGCACGTGTGGATACCTTCGAGGTGTTGCATCTGCAGCACATGGATGAGCCACCGCACGAGAGCTCCGATGAGGAACCTGACGAGCCGACAATGAGCCTCATGAGCCGACGACGAGCCTGACGAGCTGCGGCATGAGGAGGGAGTCGCTGCATGTGGACGAGCTACTCGACGTCGATGTGTTCGACTACACTGCATCAACGTGTGATCGACTTCGCTACCCAACGCATTTCTACAACTTCCACACCTAGTCATCGAGTGGTAATCCCGTGATCTATAACATCAATTATTCTTGGTTTACGCGGTAGAAAATTTTGTTTTTTGCGCTAGTGTAGTGTGGCGAAACCGTCCAAATTAACTTGGTTAAAATGCACTTACGTCGCCTGACACGCGATCATGCACTTTAAGCAAGTCAACTCAGTCGTCCGTCGGATTTCATCCGATAAACCACTTACACAGGATCGAGAAGCATTGCTCACACGAAGGTGAGTAGCACAGAGATTACAACATTCCCATCACATTAACGTAGCTCAACAATTTATTACATCAGAGTTTTCAAAATTCAAACTAGTTTGCAAGGTTCAACCAGCCGAAATAAAACAAGCGGAAGCTAAACGTCGATACACGATATCATGAAGAAGCCGATCATGACATTAATAATCCCTACCCACACCGTCCGAGGAGGGATCCCACTCGACTGTCCAGCCCGGAGGGAGCTGAGTCGGCCAAGTGGTGCTAGAAGCCAAAGCATTAACATCACCTGAAAAGTTAAGCCACAACAAGGCTGAGCAACTATGCTCCACAAGACTTAACTGATGGGTGGCTCTAATCCACCAACTTCTAGACATGCATGGCTTTTTGGCTGAGGGGTTTGTTTTGCCAAAAGCGACTACAGTTAGTCCTTACTTTCAATATTTTTAGCTCCTAGTTCTAAGTTCATTTACCATTCTAAGTTAGCAGCTATGCTAAACAAGGAAAAGTGTCCAAGCAATTTATGACAAGCATTCATATTAACATCACCATCAAGTTCCATTCTTACTCAGTGTAGCGTAGCGATTAAGTAGTCCCAAACTGTGAGAGGCAGACGAATCGATTCGAATTTCTTAACCATGCATGGCGACCCTAATCTCACGACATCCGCCCACCACGAAGGGTCGCTTCCTTTGTCAGCCGTCCCCATCAATTCCCAGGCGCACGTCAGTGTGGCGGATCCACCTCGGATTAGTTTGATTAAAACATGGTTAAGCCGCCTAACATGCGACACTCATGCCTTAGTCAAATTAACACGAAGTGCCGTCGGATTTCATCCGATTTAACCACTTTAACAGGACCGAGTTAGCAAACTCACACGAAGGTGAGCAGTTTCAGAGAATACAACAAGTCCACTGATTTAAACAACTTGACCATTTAGTTCGACAATAAAACAAACATCAGAGTTTTACAAGTTCAAAAGCAGCGGAAGATAAAAAAGCGGAGCTAGCGCCGGGGTCGGACGTCATTGGTGAGGCCAGCTAAGATGTCAGTGATCCCTGTCCTCGCCGTCCGAGGAGGGATCCCACTTGACCGTCCAAACCGGAGGGAGTTGGGGCGGCCAAGTGCCAACAGGAGCGGACTCGGGAGCAGCAACTTCACCTGAAAAAGAAAAGCCACAACAAGGCTGAGCTACTAAGCTCAACAAGACTTAACCGACAGGGAGTACGCTACTCCACCACTTCTAGACATGCAAGGCTCTTTGGCTGAGGGGTTTGTTTGCCAAAAGCACTATGTAGATCCTTATTTTCAAAGTTTTAGCTCAGATTCTAAGTTCATTATCCGGTCTAAGTTAGCAACTTACTCTAAGCAAACATAGAACCAACCAGAGGGTATATAACATCATCAAAACCATGTCATCATCAGATTTCATTGTTACTCAGTGTAGCATAGCGATCAAGTAGTCTCAAAATGTGAGAGGCAGACGAATCGATTCGAGTTCTTTAACCATGCATGGTGAACCTAACCTCACGACATCCGCGCACCACCGAGGGTCGCTTCCTGTGTCGGCCTTCCCCATCAATTCCCTAACCCGTGTCGGGCCCATTTCCTTTGGTGCAATGTTCCACAGACCCGGCCTCTACCGTTTTGTGACCACACTTGCCACCACGTGCGGCCGCAGGGGAACTCCGTTCCAAGGACAATGGGGTGACCGCTCACGTCTAGGTTCAATCCGGTACTCGGCTTCCTCATCCCATACTGAGTATGAGGTTAGTACTTTCAAACACTTGATCACGAACACCACCACTGTCGGGCCTTAACAAGTTCCATAGACAGACGGGGTGATCAGCCGACCACCAAGAGTTAACCAAAACCCTGCCCCGTCCATCGTCCTTATAGTTGTGATAGAAGCAGAACAACCAACTCCTACAACTCGCGAGTGACAGGAAATCACTCGACTTTTACCGCTTCCTATTTAAGCATAGCAACTATTCGGTCCAACAAACTAGTGTTCAAATCAAGGGACTAAGTCATGCATTTATGGTTGCAAACAACTACTATACGTAAATGCACAAGCATGAAGAAGAAGGCATGCGCAAGTTTGGGAAATTGGGGTTCATGCTCTAGGGCTTGCCTTCAAGCGAGGAGGAAGGGAAGGGGTCTTCTGCTGGGGCGGCTTCGGCTTCTGGAAGCGGGAGCTCAGCTATAGCTTCGTCTTCTAGCATCGGGTACAGCTCATAGATGCCGTCGGCGAGATGCAACTCTACACGAATGCAAATGCAGGGGGTTAGCACTTAGACGAGTATTTGAACAGCAACACTTGCGAGTTTTAGCCCAGAAACTTATGATCTGACCCTTAGACTAGAGGAATAGATGTGCCGGGGGTCCTCAGACTTAACGCAGAGAAGTCCCCGATTTTTACACATATACCCTCGGGTCAATGAAAAGGATACAGCCGAGCCCTCGGGCGAGGCGGAGAAAGGGTCGGCGAAACAGACAGGGTCGGGCGAGACGGAGAAAGGGGTCAGTCAGACAGACAGGGTCGGATGAGGCGGAAAAGGGGTCGGGTGGACAGACAGGGTCAGACGAGGCGGACAAGGGGTCGGACGAACAGAAGGGGTCGGACGAGGCGGAAAAGGGTCGGATGAACAGAAGGGGTCGGACGAGGCAGAAAAGGGGTCGGGCGGACAGACAGGGTCGGTGGAGGCGGAAAAAGGGTCGGACGAACAGAAGGGGTCGGATGAGGCGAAAAAGGGTCGGCAGCTTACCTTCGGTTCACAGGTGAAGCTTGGGGTTGGGAAGGAGCAGACTTGGGCGGAAGGATGGAAGCACTAAGACTTGGGCAGGCGACGATGTCCGGCGGTGCTCCAGCGGCGGCGGTGCTTCTTGTGGACCACAAGCAAGCTCTTGCGCAGTGTGGAGAAGCAAGCGGCTGGGTGGATTGGGGAGAGCGGTGTTAAGTGGAGAGGAGAGCTTCTTAGGAACTTAGGCTGTAGCGCTCGAGCACGAAATAGGGAGCAAGGCAGGAGGGCAGCGATGGCGAAGGCGACTCCGGTGGGGCTCTGGCATTCCCTTTTATAGCTGCGCAGAAGAAAGAGGGTTGGAGCGGCACGAAGACCGGGAAGAAGCGATGGAGTGCGCTGTCGGGGCGGAGATTGAGCAGTGGGGTGGCGGAGCAGGCCTTCAGGGATGACACCGTCGGCCATTGGGCACCAGAGATAGGGCGGCGCAGGCGCAGTTTTGCCGGTGGTTGAGATTTGGCGGAGGTGGGCGTCGTTGCGCAGCGGATCTGATGGGTGTGACAAGGGGAATGGTGCCAGAAGCAAGGGCGCACAGGTGAGAAGACAGGCGGGCTGCGGTTGCGCGGGCGAGCGTGAAGCAACAGTCTATCGGGGCGCAGCTCTGGCAAGGCGAAAAGGAGCTGTCGCTGCCGGGGTTGGGGTTGGCGAAGGAGGAATCGTCGCGTAGCGCGGATCGGGGCGGAGCAATTGTGGAGGGGCGGCGGAAAAGCCGGGAGGCATCGGGCTTTGCAGCGGGGGGTCCGGCGAGGTGATGATGGGCGCGAGCTGCGAGGTGCTGCAGAAAGGGTAGCAGAGGAGCTTCCGCGGCGATTGGGGAAAGAGGGCGCGGGAATCCATCCGGTCGCGGCCGGCGACGGGGCGGAGTGGCGGGTGTCGGAGGAATCGAGCCACGCGGCGGAGAAGCTCTGAAGCGGGCATGCCACTCGAGTGCGTCTGTCTTGGGAGATCTAGGGGAAAGATTTTGTGGGTCCACCGGTCAGTCTCGGTTGGTCCACTGCTCAGATTGAAAAGAGACACTGCGGGAAGACTTAGAAGATCCGGCGGTATGGGTTGGGGTTGGCAGGGGTCGGAGCTGGGAACCAGCGGAGATGGGTCGGATTTTTAGGGGTCGGGACCGGACTGGAGGTTGAGCACTTAAACTCGAAAAAGCTGAGATAGGGGGATTAGGGACTCGGATTAAGATTAACTCAAGAGATTTGGGGTCGGTCGTCACAGCCTACCCCCCTTAAAAGAATCTCGTCCCGAGATTCGGGTGTAATAGTAACCAGTGAGGGTGTGCAGTCCTTACCTCCTTGGCTGGAAAGAAAACCTTGGAAGCCCTTATTCAAATACTCTTCTGTCTCCCATGTTGCTTCATCCTCTGTGTGGTTATTCCATAAGATCTTGTACATTTTCACCACTTGGCGTCGGGTGCGCCTCTCCTTATGGTCAAGAACTTTGGCCGGGTACTCCGCATAGGTCAAGTTGGGCTCGATTTGAAGTTGCTCTTGCTCTACTATCTCGGTTGGGACTTGGACACATTTCTTTAGTTGAGACACATGGAAAACATCATGTATGGCCGAGAGCTGTTCTGGGAGTCGGATCCGGTAAGCAACTGGTCCACAAATTTCCACAATCTCATATGGGCAAATGTAACGGGGAGCCAGTTTTCCCTTTACTCCAAACCGTTGCACTCCTTTGGTCGGGGAGACTCGAAGATACACATGATCACCAACATCAAATTGCAGGGGTCTTCTTCTCCTTTCGGAGTAACTCTTCTGTCGAGATTGGGCAGCCTTGAGATTTGCTTGAATTACCTTCACTTGTTCTTCTGCTTCAACCACTAAGTTAGGGCCATACGCCTTTCGCCAATTTGTGACCAATTCAGCGGTGTCCGACATCTCCGACCATACAAGGCTTCAAACGGTGCCATCTTCAAACTGGTCTGGTAGCTATTGTTATAGGAGAACTCTGCCAATGGCAAGCACTTGTCCTAGTTTTTATCATAATGGATGACACAAGCTCTCAACATGTCTTCAAGGATCTGATTGACTCTTTCAGTCTGACCATCGGTTTGAGGATGATAGGTTGAGCTACGGATGAGCTTGGTGCCCATTGATGCTTGTAGCTGTTCCCAAAAGCGTGCTACAAACTGGACTCCTCGATCAGAGATGATCGTCCTAGGCACACCGTGTAGGGAAACAATGCGGTCAAGATACAACTCCATATACTTCTTGGCCGTGTAGGTGGTGTGGACAGGAAGGAAGTGGGCGGGCTTGGTCAGGCGATCCACAATCACCCAGATGGAGTCATGTCGCTGTGAGGTAAGGGGTAGTCTAATAATGAAATCCATGCTGATGTCTTCCCATTTCCAAGAGGGAATAGGTAGGGGCTGCAGGGTACCTACTACCTTTAGATGGCTGGCCTTGACGCGTTGGCAGGTGTCACACTCTGAAACATACCAAGCAATTTCTGGTTTCATTCCACTCCACCAGAAGATCTGACGGAGGTCATGATACATCTTATTACTGCCAGGATGGATTGAGAATTTGGAGAGATGGGCTTCATCTAGGATTTGCTTCCTCAGATTGGGGTCGGATGGTACAACCAGTTGGTTTCCATAATACACTTTCCCATTCTCATCCTGTCGGAAATGCTTATATCCTTCATCCTTCAATGAAATCTTCCTTGTGATCCACCTTACTTCCTCATCCTCTAACTGTGCTGACCCAATTTGGTCTTCTAAAATAGACCCAAGAGATATGCGGGCGAGGGTTCCATGGGAAACAATTTCCAAACTAAGTTTTCCCATCTCATGACACAGAGTCTCGGTGAAGGTTGTTGCCGACAAGCAGTTGCAAAAGGTCTTGCAGCTAAGAGCATCAGCCACCACGTTGGCCTTGCCGGGGTGATAATGCACTTCCAAATCATAGTCTTTTATCAACTCTAACCATCTTCTTTGGCGCATGTTGAGGTCGGCTTGAGTGAAGATGTACTTGAGGCTCTTGTGATCGGTGTAGATGTTGCAGTGGGTGCCCATCAGATAGTGTCTCCATATCTTTAAGGCATGAATCACTGCTGCCAACTCAAGATCATGGGTCGGGTAGTTCAGCTCATGAGGTCGTAACGCCCGTGAGGCATAGGCAATGACTCGGTTGTCTTGCATAAGAACACACCCAAGTCCAGTGCCAGAGGCGTGACAGTACACGTCAAACGGCCTAGAGGGGTCGGGTTGAGCCAAAACCGGGGCTGTGGTCAGCAAGTGCTTCAGGGTCTTGAAGGCTTCCTCACACTTGTCGTTCCACACAAATCTGACCTCTTTCTTTAGCAGCTCAGTCATCGGCTTAGCTATCTTGGAGAAGTCCAGTATGAAACGCCGATAGTAGCCTGCTAGTCCAAGAAAACTTCGAATCTGGTGCACTGAGGTGGGAGGCTTCCAGTCCATGACTTCCTGTACCTTGCTGGGGTCGACGGCTATGCTATTCCAAGAGATAGTATGTCCCAAGAACTTGACACTATCTAACCAAAATTCACACTTGAAGAATTTGGCGTAAAGCTGATGATCTCTCAACCGTTGGAGAACTACATGAAGATGATCAGCATGTTCTTCTTCGTTCTTTGAGTACACTAGGATATCATCAATGAACACCACCACAAACTTGTCCAACTCGGGCATGAACACCGAATTCATGAGATACATGAAATATGCGGGTGCATTGGTGAGTCCAAAAGACATGATCAGGTACTCGTAGAGTCCATATCTTGTGGAGAAGGCGGTTTTGGGAATGTCACCGGGTCGGATCTTGATTTGGTGATAACCTGAACGAAGATCGATCTTGGAGAACACTCTTGCTCCAGCTAACTGATCGAACAAAACATCAATGCGGGGGAGTGGGTACTTGTTCTTGACAGTCACCGCATTAAGGGGTCGGTAGTCCACACACATGCGTAGGCTCCCATCCTTCTTCTTCACAAACAGGGCTAGGCAACCCCAGGGTGATGTACTGGGTCGGATGAAGCCTTTTTCCAACAGATCATGCAACTATGTCTTTAACTCGGCCAGCTCAGCAGGTGGCATCCGATAGGGTCTCTTGGATATCGGAGCGGTGCCGAGGATCAACTCTATGGAAAACTCCACATCTCTATCAGGCGGCATGCCGGGCAAGTCCTCTGGAAACACATCCAGGTACTCACAGACAACCGGAAGGCTTTCTAGCCGGGCTTCCGATAGAGGGTACGCACAGGGAAGTGCGTACTTAGGGGGTTTCAAGGGTATGGTAGAACTGCCATGAAAGGGTGAGCTGATATGGAGAGTTCAGGCAGCTGTATCTAGAACCACTTGGTGTCTGGTCATCCAATCCATCCCAAGGATGATATCTATTCCTTCCAGGTCAAGGATGATGAGATTTTCCTTGAAAAGAGTTTGGCCTAGCTGGATAGGTACAAGGGTAATGATCTGGTCTGAGGCTATCTTCCTTCCAGGAGTGGAGATCACATATGATCCTTTAGTGTGACCGACACTCAGCTCACATCTTTCTCTAGTCTTACTCTCGATGAAGCTATGGGAGGCTCCCGAATCAAACAAAACAACAACAGCTTGATTTAAGACAAGGAAAGTACCCGTCATCACTGGCGCACCTTCGGGGAGCTCTGTCAAGCTGGTGTAGTTGAGCCGTCCTTGGCGGACTTGCACCTTAGGCCTTCTTCCTCTGTTCGCCATGGGGTTCTGGCCAGGCTGCTGATTTTTGTTCCTAGGGCAGTCCTTAGCAAAATGCCTTTCATTGCCACAGGTGAAACAGCGGTTACCAGTTGCAGGACGCGGTGGTTGTCGGGACTACTCCCCAGAACCACGAGTAGGCCTTGGACGGCCCACTATGGGACGTACTCGGACGTGATCAGAACAAGGATGGGCGTATGCTACTCAGACTAATCTTGTATGTTTATGGAAAACTACTCGGGTTGGCTCCGAGTAGAACTCTATAATAGTACCCGACTAGGACTCAGACTTGTAACCCTGCCCTCCCGGGTATATAAGGCCGGGCAGGGACTCCCCTCAAAATAGATCCCCAAGATCAATACAAACCAACACACAGGACGTAGGGTATTACGCGATCTAGCGGCCCGAACCTGTCTAAATCGTGTTCCTTACGTCACCATTGATTCCTTGATTCTCGACGACCCTTACTGCATAAAAGACCACCTAGGGTACCCCCTAGGTGGGTTGCTGGTCTAAAACACTGACAGCTGGCGCGCCAGGTAGGGGAGATCGTCGAGTTTCTCAGCGAGAACTCAATGGCGAAAGTCATCATTAGGCCCGTCTTCTTCATCAAAGCCGGCGTCACCTTCGTTTTCGGATCCTGGCTCTGCGTCGCCGAAGCTCGGGATCGTTCCGACGCCAGATCGTCGACTCTCAGGAGAAGAAACCAAAAGAAGTAACCAGGAAAAATCAAGATTTCAAAGTCAAGACCAAGTTCGACTACGCGTCGGACTCGACTTCGCCTCGGACTACTTCAACGCCTCGCTCAAAGGTTGGGCTCCGCCGACCCCAGGCCCTGGAGTCGGGCGAAGCAGAGCCTACTTCGGGGTCGGGCGAGGCGGAGCTACCCTTCCGCAAGGTCAGGCTTCGCCGACCCCAGGCCTCAGGGTCGGGCGAGGCGGAGCTTCCCTCCCACAGGGATAGGCTCTCCTGACCCCAGAACTCGGGGTCGGGCGAGGCAGAGTCCCACTCAGGGTCGGGCGAGGCGGAGCTATTCCCTCTCAGGGTCGGACTCGCTTCGAATTCGGCGTCCTCAGTCGGCATCGAAATCAGCCTCGACTTCAAAACGGTTCCCGCACGGACTTCGCAACGCGACAAAAGTCTATCAAGATTTTCTTGCTCGAACTCGAGTTGAACTCGGGTGTGATGAAGACGTTGACTCCGACTCATCCTACTCTCCGGAAATACCATTATCCGGCCCAGCCCAAGGGTTGGTAATAACTTCGATGCCACAAGGTAGATTCGTCCATTGGCCGGGATTGCGACCATCTTTTCTCGACCGTAACTACGACTTGCGCCTCATCGCCCATATAGACAACTTGCCATATCAAGAAGGCGTTCCACTTACCTCCAACCACGAAGGAAGCTACACAGAAATTGCTACATCAAGTTCCGGAAGCTACTACCCGGACAGAGAGATACTCATTATTACTCCAGTTAACAACCCGGGAACTAGCCAGAATAGAACCCCCGGGCGACTAGCACAAGTCAACAACATCTCTGACGATTAGTCTACAGCCGACAATGAAACTCCTGAACAGCGCAAGCAATGAAGGGCGCGCAATACTACTCGAGCTGAGCGTCGACAGTCAATGGCTACCAAGAATCCCTATTACAAACCTCGAACGGGCTTTCGACGCAGTTCAGGCTCAGGAGCACAACACTCCACTCGCGGCTATCGCTTCCATCAACATTTTGACGACATTGATGCCTCAAGATAATGATAACACAGCCACAGCTCAACTCGTGCAGCATGGCAATGGACTAATTGCACAACTCGCAGAGCAAGCTTACAAGCTGCTTGACAAAGAATCACCAATCCCGTCCGTTCCTCGCATTACAGATGGAAGCAGGGGGGCTGTGGATAAAAATGCCGCCCCACGAAACGACGAGGCAGTTAACCAGCCTCGGCAACAAAACCAAGGTCCAAGCAAGCATAAAACTCCTACACAACAGAAGGATGTAGGTGAAGCCAGCTGCACCAACTCGGTTAAAAGTGTTCGCCCTACTCGTAAGAACCGCGGGATGTCCAACATCAGCGATCTACGAGAAATCCTCAACAGCCAGCGTGAACGGGAAGTCGACAGCTACAATCACTTTCCTGCTTTCACAAACCGGGTGATGAAAACAAAATTACCCAAAAAATTCAAACCGACCGGCATCACCAAGTACGATGGCAAGCAAGATCCAGTTCAATGGCTCCGCTGTTACTCGCTAGCTGTCCAAGCAGCCGGGGGTAACAACGACACCAAAGTCATTCATTTCCCCATATGCATGGAACCCGCACCACTGACCTGGCTCGAGTCACTTAAAGCCAAGTCCATCGACTCCTGGGCAGACTTGACAAAGGCTTTTACCAACAACTTCGCTGGCTCCATGGCCAGACCAGGCAACAAGATTGACTTACAACAAATTAAGCAGAGAGAGGGCGAAACTTTGCGTGACTACCTAAGACATTTTTTTGAAAAGAAGGCTACCATCGTAGACATCTCCGAAGCAGACGTCATCGAGTGTTTCCAAAACGGACTCTACGATCGACGAACTTACCAAGACTTCGGTCGCCGACGGCCAGCCGATGTCAAAGAACTCAAGCTCATGGTGCAATAGTGGGCCGATGAAGAAGACAAAGAACGCGAACGGTTCGGTTCCGACCGTAACCGCGAACACGACAACACCCACAACAATGATTCAGATAAACCTTGTCATAATGATGCTCGGAATTACTATCTAGGTAATCATAATCGCAAAAGGAAGCCCGACAATACTGTTGCCGCCATGACCAGCTCTGGGAAAAAGGGACAACGCAGAAACGACGACGGGCCAACCTTCATGGAACTACTCAAAAAGCAGTGCCCATGGAATCCGACTAGCAAGCATTCCGCATTGGACTGTTACAGCATGCGCCGTGTCATGCAAGAATTAACAACACCACCAACTCCTGAAGAGTACGCCAAAAACAGAGACAAGGGAAACAACAAAGCCCACAACGACGAAGATGAAGATGGTGATTTCCAACCAGCCTCAACAACCGTCAACGTCATTTTTGGTGGCATCCCTGGTACAGCATCCAAGCGAGCCAACAAACTCGTACTCCGGGAGATCATGGCTATCGAGCCGACGGACCCCACACTGCTAAAATGGTCGGAAGTTCCAATTTCTTTCAGCAGAAAGGATCAATGGACAAAATTTTCAGAACCCGGCCGTTTCCCACTAGTCATGGATCCAGTTTTGGCCGGTTCCAAGTTAACCAAAGTACTCATCGATGGCTGGAGCGGTCTCAACGTCATCTTCGCCAAAACATTAAGGAAAATGTGCCTCGACGTCACGGACATTCTTACTCCAACAGATTCACCTTTCTACGATATTTTGCCTGGAAACGCGGCCATACCATTAGGGCAAGTTGTCCTCCCAGTCACCTTTGGCACTAAGGAACATTATCGCACCGAGTACATCAGATTCGAGGTTGCCGACTTCGACACATCTTATCACGCCATACTCGGGCGGCCAGCACTAGCCAAGTTTATGGCCATACCACATTACGTCTACCTGGTACTAAAGATGCCAGGTCCCAAAGGAGAGCTCACGCTACGAGGAGATCTCCGGAGATCCTACGAGTGTGACACCGAAGCCGTGGAAATTGCTGCGACTACTCAATCTCCTAGTCCCAAGCAGCAAGTCTTCACAGCTTCAAAGAAACTCCATCCAACTGAATTCGAGATCCCAGATAACAAGTCGGGCTCCACAAAGGTCAAACCCGCCAGTGAGCAAGACTTCAAATCGATCGACCTCCAGACCGGTGATCCTTCCAAGACAGCCCTGATCGGAATAGGGCTGGATCCTAAATAGGAACTCGCGCTCGTCAGTTTCCTTCGGGCTAACCACGATATCTTTGCTTGGAAGCCGGCCGACATGCCAGGTGTGCCCAAGGAACTGATCGAGCACTCCCTTAATGTTGATCCCAAAGCTACTCCAAAACGGCAACGACTACGCCGTTTCGCTCAGGACAGACGCGATGCCATCAAAAAAGAGTTAGCCAAGCTACTCGCGGCAGGATTCATCAAGGAAGTCTTCCATCCTGACTAGCTCGCCAATCCTGTGATTGTTCGCAAGAAAAACAACGAATGGAGAATGTGTGTTGACTACACTGACCTCAACAAACATTGCCCGAAAGATCCTTTCGGGTTACCCATGATCGATCAAGTGGTCGACTCCACCGCTGGGTACGCCTTGCTATGCTTTCTCGATTGCTACTCCGGCTATCATCAGATAAGTCTCAAAGAGGAAGATCAAGCCAAAACAGCGTTCATCACGCCCTTTGGAGCTTTCTGCTACAAAACAATGTCCTTCGAACTCAAGAACGCAGGAGCAACTTACCAAAGGGCCATATAGATGTGCTTTGAAAAACAACTTCATCGCAATGTCGAAGCTTATGTTGATGACGTTGTCGTCAAAACAAGACACCGGGAGGAACTCATCGCCGACTTGGAGGAAACTTTCTCCAGTCTCCGCGCTTTCCGATGGAAACTCAATCCTACCAAGTGCGTCTTCGGAGTACCTTCCGGCAAACTACTCAAGTTCATCATTAGCCATCGCAGCATTGAGGCCAACCCTGAGAAGATATCTGCCATCACAAACATGCAGGCTCCCCCCAGCATTAAAGATGTGCAGAAACTCACCGGCTGCATGGCCGCTCTCAACCGATTCATCTCGAGACTTGGAGAACAGGGAATACCCTTCTTCAAGCTTCTCAAACGACAGGACAAGTTCAAATGGACGGAAAAGGCAGACAAGGCATTGACACAACTCAAAGACTTTCTGTCAAAGCCTCTTGTACTCAACGCTCCCTCGCCGAACGAGGACTTGCTCCTATACATCTCTGCTACTACTCATGTCGTCAGCACGGCAATAGTAGTCGAACGGTCTGAACCGGGCAATGCC
Organism: Setaria italica; assembly: GCF_000263155.2. Lineage (NCBI taxonomy): Eukaryota > Viridiplantae > Streptophyta > Magnoliopsida > Poales > Poaceae > Setaria > Setaria italica. The sequence continues at coordinate 35,607,264 of NC_028452.1, forward strand.
TACAAGGTTCAACGACCTGTCTACTTCGTCAGCGAAGTACTCTCGGACTCCAAAACTCGGTATCCACCGATCCAAAAACTCCTATATGCTATTCTGCTCACCTCCCGAAAGCTACGCCATTACTTCTAAGAGCATAGCATCATAGTCATCTCCGACTTCCCGCTTGGCGAAATTCTCCATAACAGAGACACCACTGGTAGAATCTCCAAATGGGCAGTTGAACTCGAGGCTCTTACTTTGAGCTTCAAACCGAGGACAGCCATCAAGTCTCAGGCTTTGGTCGACTTCATAGCCGAGTGGACCGAAAATCAAATTCCAACTCCAGTTGAGTGACCAGAGCATTGGGTAATGTACTTCGACGGATCCCTCAAACTGGAAGGTGCCGGCGCAGGCGTCGTACTCATCTCCCCCAAAGGAGACCAACTCAAATAATGAAGCATCCAATAATGAAGCCGAGTACGAAGCACTGCTACACGGCCTTCGCCTTGCAATCTCCCTCGGCATCAAATGACTACTGGTGTACGGCGACTCACTAGTCATCATAAACCAGGTCAACAACGAGTGGGACCGCAACAAGGACAATATGGACGCTTACTGCAAAGAAGTTCGTAAATTGGAAAACAAATTCTCCGGCTTGGAGTTCCATCACATCGTCCGCGACAACAACGTTGCCGCTGACGTCTTATCCAAAATGGGCTCAACTCGTGCGGAAGTTCCAGCAGGAATTTTCGTACACGAGTTACGCAAGCCATCCATACCCGAGCAGGTCCTACCACCAGAAGTCGCGACTACTGACGCCTCTCGAGAGATCATGATGATAGAAGTCGACTGGAGGACACCCTTCATCGACTACATCAAGGATCACCAGCTACCATCTGACAAGAATAAAGCCGAGCAAATCTCCCGACGGGTCAAAAATTACGTTCTAGTCGGCGACAAGCTCTATAGGAAAGGCGCATCATCTGGAGTACTCATGAAGTGCGTTACCAGAGAAGATGGCCAAGAAATCCTAGAAGAAATTCACAGAGGAATTTGTGGTAACCACGCTTCTTCGAGGACACTAGTCGGCAAGGCCTTCAGAGCAGTGTTCTACTGGCCAATGGCTCTGGCCGACGCCAAGCAACTCGTCCAGAAGTGCAAAGGTTGCCAATTCTTCACAAAATAGCAACATGTGCCGGCTTACAAGCTAGTCACAATACCTCCAACATGGCCATTTGCCTGCTGGGGGCTCAACATGATTGGCCCGTTACCAACCGTGCCAGGAGGATTCAACAGAGTACTCGTGACAATCGACAAGTTCACCAAGTGGATCGAGGTCAAACCAGTCACTTGCCTAAAGGCAGATTGAGTTCTCGACTTCTTGGATGAAATCGTACATCGTTATGGTTTTCCCAACAGGATTATCACCGATCTTGGGTCAAACTTCAACAATCATGACTTCTGGGAGTATTGCGAGAACAGAGGCATCGACGTCCGCTATGTCTCGGTTGCTCATCCGCGAGCCAATGGTCAAGTCGAGCGTGCCAATGGCATGATACTCGATGCTCTGAAGAAACGACTACACGACGTCGGCAACACCAAAGGCGGCCGATGGCTCAAAGAGTTACCCAATTCCTTGTGGGGCCTACGTACCCAACCATGCAAGACTATGGGGCTATCACCTTACTTCCTGGTATATGGCTCCGAAGCCATCCTACCCGCCGATATCATGTGGCAATCACCATCCGTCGAACAATATGACGAAGAGCTTGCCATAGAAACACGGCGTACAGATATCGACAGTTTGGAAGAAGCAAGATGCGCAACACTAGTGCAATCTGCCAGATACCTTGATGGTTTAAGGCGTTACCACGATTGCAACGTCAAGGAAAGGTCTTTTAACTTGGGCGATATGGTCCTTAAGCGTATTCAAGACACATCAGGATTGCACAAACTCAATTCACCATGGGAAGGCCCTTACATCGTATCAAAAGTTACAGGACCTGGATCTTACAGACTCCAAGAGCTCTCAGGCGAACAGGTTCCAAACTCTTGGAATATAGAACACCTTTGTCGCTATTACCCATAGCAGCACTCGAGTACTCACTTCCAGGTGACTACTCGGGACGGTTACTCGGTTATTAACTTCAAAGGGTGTTCGCTTCAACGCGCTATCAATACAACAAAGGAAACTCTTCTTTATTGAAACAAGAAGTACATCACATTACATACGAGTACAAGGACTCAGCTCAACAAAGACTACAAGCAACTGCCTACTGGCGGGCTGCATTTAAGTCTCAGGCTTTTACTATATCACAAGGCCACTCAGGTCTGCCGACCGCAGGAGGGGCCTACACGCAAGGAAGCTGCGCAAAACGCTGCAACGCCCTGGTGTCCTACCCAAGGCACGTCCAGGTACTCCATTACCGCCATCACCAGGACAGTGGCAATGTCAAAACCGGGAAGACGCACCTAGAAGGAACCAAGGCTGCTCTTTTGCTAGCCTTGCGAAGCCTATCTACTCCACGGCCGCACCCCCACTATCTTTCCAAGCGGGATGAAGACCGCAACCCTCATCACCCATCACTCGCTGCGAGTTCCAGCGCGTACTCCACTGGATCAGTAGCTACGAGATGAGGCAGGCGATGAACCCTCCTACGAGGATTCTTCTAGCATCGCGGCTATCCCTACGAGCGCAGGAGCCTGTGGAGGCCAGGTGGCCTTAATCTACAAGGAATCTTCTAGCACCGGTGCGCTCTTTGCTGGTTCTCTACACTGAAACAGAAGCAACCGCAGGCAATCCATTGCAACTCAGGAGTTTGAGTTGGCTCGCCCACCAGATGGCTCTATTTATAGCCGGAAGCTCCAACTACCACCGGCCCAAGAGTTACTGTGTACCCGTGATCAATGAGTCTGACGACTCCTGACTCCACCCATGTGACAACACTCATGCTGCAACAGACAAAAAGCTCAGTACACCCGTACGGCAACAAAGGACAGCTGTGTACGGTGCATCCGTGTCCCTCCGAAGACGAGTACTCAAACAGCATTACGACTACTCGATACTTGGGACTACTACAAGCCAAGTTTAGCCTACACGACGGGGGCTCCGACTACTTCGATCCTAGGACCTAAGGTCGGGCGAGGTGGAGTTCCACCCGCAAGGGGTCGGACGCCTCCGACCCCAAGACTCGGGGTTGGACGAGGCGAAGTTCCACCCGCGAAGGGTCGGGCGCATCCGACCCCAGGACTCGGGGTCGGGCGAGGCGGTGCTACTCCCTCAAAGGGTCGGGCACAGTAGAGTTGCAACAACTTTGGGATTCAACAACATTTTTTCATGACAAACAAACCCCAAATTCCAACATCTTGATATTCAAAAGTATCAACATACTTGGTACAAGAACAAGAGTACACACAAAAGCTTAAAGTTCTTCTAAAGAGACGAACTTCGACATCTTGGCTGCAATGGGCTCCGCCTCCTCAAGGTACTGCGCATAGGCCTCCTCTGTGCAGTTGCGAGCCACGCCATCTCCAGCCACCGCCAAGTCTGCCCTCGGGTAGTAGGACTTCACAACTGCAAGTACCTGTTTGCAAACAGTCCTGCACAGTCCCGCTACTTTACTCGGGGCAGCTCTTAGTCGCTCTACTAGCGATTGCGGCCCCGCGCCTTCCACGGGGGCTATGGCATTCACCAATTCTTCGGCAGCTCCGGACAGTTCTAGGAGTTCACCACGAAGTCGTTCCAAGGTCTAGGCATGATCCCTGCACGCCACCATGGCCATGGCAAGCATCACGCCATTCTGCATCTTTCGGTCTTGCTGGTGCTCGCATGCAGCTTCCGCTTCAGCGAGCGCGGCTTGAAGATGTTCGGCTTCATTTGCCACTCGGTCATGAGCGTTCCTCCAATCAATGACCTGGTTCCTTGCAGATGCCTCCTGTTTCTTGAGCTCTACAAAACAAAAGGAACTCAGGCTACAACCAACTACAGTTGGACACACCCAAAAGCAGTTGCAATGCTTACCTTGATACTTCTTGTTCAAGGATTTATAGCGGCTCTCCAGTTTCTCCTGCAGAACGGCAAGATCCGCGCGCTCCACAGCAAAGGATTTTGCCCCGACTTCATGAACCTGAAGCGCTTCTTTCAGTCGGGTGCACTCCTGCTCCAGCTGGTGGTTTCTTTCCTGACAAGATTCAAGTACGCCATGGTGAGTTTTACGATGCACGACTGCTTGGGTCAAGCAGTAATGACAGCCATATCTACCTGAATGCCCCAGAACACATCCATGGCCCTCTGGAGCTCCAAGTCAGAAGGCAGATTGAGTACTAGCCTTTGGGTACTCCCCACAAGATGCAGAGCTGTACCCAGAACAACACCTACAACATTCACCATATTAGCTACCGACTACGACTACAATAACAAATTCCAGCCACCTACCTGGAGCAGTCATTTGTTTGGACTTCTCGACAATTGCTAGCACTCCGCTAGAGGACGAGGACAGGCCGGCACTTCCCGAGCCTGATGCAGCAGCAGGCTCCTCTACTTAGCGAATCACGTCTTGAAGCATCGACATCATAGCTCCAAGACGACCCGGGTCAACCTCGGGAACTTCTTCAACAATCATGTCCTCAAAAGGAACAGATGTTGTGGCCAAAGGGTCTGGTACTACCCCTGTTTCTACAGGGATAGTTTCCTCCGCATCCCTGCACCGCCAAAATGTTACTACATGATTTCCAGACAATGCAACATTGTTTAAGAGGACAAGAGTGTTGGAGGTATGCCCTAGAGGCAATCATAGAGATGATGATATTCTATTTGTATCCATGATTTGTATATTGTGTTCATTGAATATCCATTAAAGGCTACTTGAATTGATTTGCAATTATGTGAATTGTATGTGAAACTCTTTACTTGTATGGTTATTCTAAAGTTGTCCCTAGTCAGAGTTCATGTGAGGACACACATGAATATTAGACTAGCACATGTATTAGTTGATGACTATGTTTCACAAGTCATGGACATAGAGATGTTGAACTAATAGTGTGGACACATGTGGAGACATGTGCTAGGACTGACCCAACACGAGAAGTAGTTCTCTCTTTAAACAACATATATGCTTTGTCCTTAGACCTGAGATTGTCGCATGTATTTTAGATGTGGATCGACCTACTTAGGGGCTATCAAACGCTACGCTGTAATAGGGTAGTTATAAAGGTAGCTTTCGGGTTTGTCAAGAAGCATGCTATGAGACATGGTCAATCAAGATGGGATTTGCCCCTCTCTGATTGAGAGAGATATATCTGGGCCCCTCGAGTGATCGGATCCGAAAATGCATGGCCATGCTACGTACGGTTAAGAGTTAACCTACAAAGGGATTCCGAATCACAGGATCGAGAAAGAGCGGTCGGCTTGAAGCTAGACCAAATATCGTGAGGCAAAGGGAATAGCATGAATTTTATGTTGTGATGGTTCGTCTGATATGATCTTCGTGTGCGTATAGGAGTTGGCACGTCTTGCTAGAGGCTGCTACCGACTATTGGGCCGAGTAGGAGTACTCGGGCCATGTCTATACGTATCCGAACCCATAGGGTCACACACTTAAGGGGCTGGAAGCCCAATTCGGATCTGATCCGAGTTGGATTAGGTTTAGAAGTACTAATGGGCCTCGGACCCAGAGGCCCATCAGGAACCTCTATAAATAGAGAGGTGGGGGCGCCCTAGGGTTTACACCTTTTGGCGAAACACACCTGCCGCGCCTCCCACGCCCTCGCCTGTTGCAACTCGCGGATCTAGCAGTCCAGCTTGCGACGCTTCCTCCCTGCACGTGTGGATACCTTGGAGGTGTTGCGCCTGCAGCACTTGGACGAGCCGTCGACGAGCCGCGGCAACGGAGGCGATCTTGCTGCACGTGGACGAGCTGTTGAGGAGCTGCTGGACGTGACGTGATCGACTACGTACGACTACGTTGATCGACTACGTACGACTACGTGATCGTCTTCACTGCATCGACGCATATCTACATCTTCCGCACCAGTAGTGCGTCGAGTGGTAATCCCGTGATCCTTATACGGCAGTTCTTCCTGGTTATACGCGGTAGAATTTTTTGAATTGCGCTAGTGTAGCCTACCTCGTATCCAAACAAAGGTATCAGAGCCAGGTTGCTTAGTTTTGGATTCGGGATGTGTGCATATGGAGATATGCGAGTTTTTCGTTTGATCTATGTCCTGTTTTCGTGCCCTTGCTGCAATGGTAGTGTAACGACATACTCCTACCGGTCGGTTTCCGCCATCGGAGTTAAGTGATACACGTAAATCCAGTTGCAGTGAGCGAAGATCAATATGATTGGTCGAATCGAGATCCAGGGGCATACGCCAGGGGCATTAGATGTGCAATAGTAGATGAGATCTACTGCCGGGGTCGGGATTTTTGCCGTATGCGTATGCTTCGGCAAATCAGCCGTAACTTTTCGGTACGATCTCGGATCGGGGCGAATTTTATATGAAAATTGATCTACAGAAAAAGTTTTCGGCGAGATTAGATTTCCCAAATTCGGCTTGGAAGATGGAGTTTCGGGCATCCGAAGTTTGGAACGTTAGGGCGCCTAACTCTGTTTTGCAGGATGTATGTATGTATCTTGTGATCAGTATGGCCCCCTTGTGTATGTGATGCATGTGTGTAACTCATTCGTGACCTGCGTGTCGCGTGTACGCCAACACGGCAGGAGCCATATGTGTTGTCACTTTATTGTATTTAATGGTCTGCGTACCAATCTGTGATGATCCAAGCAACTATGTAATCTTCATTACTAGATTCTTTACTAGCTATTAGGTGTAATAGCATGTTCTAGTTCTTGGAGGACTCATCACCAGGAGGATGGCGCATATAGAACATGGAGATGGAGATCACCATGGTGAACAGGTTCTATGGAGATGGAGATCACCATATGAAAACGGGCCATACTGTGTCACAACTATGTGAATGCTATTCTGTTTATGTTTTACTTTCTGCATGCTGTGATGTTAGAAGTAGAACGATCCCTCACAAAGTTTAAGTTAGTATGCCCTCCCAACTAAAACATGCACCGTCCCATGTCTTGTACATTTAGTGGTGGGTCTATGAAATTAGGGTGCCACTAGTTTTCCTTGACTAGACGGGTTTGTGTCGGACACTTACACGCATAAGGGTTGGTTTGCTTAACAAGGTTATCTTAACGGTTAAGGACCTTGGGGCATAAAGGTTGGGCGCCGAGACATAGAGATGTCACCCAACAACAGGAGTCATATGTGATATGATTAGCAAAAGTTGCTTACCGATCTACCTTGTTTGCTAGCGGTGATGCTAAAGCTCACTAGTGGACTTGTTAGTTGTGGATCCTGAATCACTAAGTTTCAATAGAGGGATATTGATTTTAGTGGGAGTAGATTATGTTAAAATAGTTTAATATGATTTGCTCTATCATGGATACGTTTGTCTTAGTGTATTTTGCATTACTTTGTTGTAGATTAAATGGCACCTAGCAGCACTACACCGTTTGCTTTGCGTTCGGTCCTTGAGAAGGACAAGTTGAATGGAACAAATTACTCGGATTGGATCCGTAACCTGAGAATTGTTCTCAGGGCTGAGAAAAAGGAAGATGTTCTAGACAACCCACTACCAGAAGAACCTGCTGATGATGCACCCGCTGCTGCTAAGAATGCTTACAAGAAAGCATGTGATGCTAACCTCGAAGTAAGCTGCCTTATGCTTGCTTGCATGGAACCCGAGCTGCAGATGCAGTTCGAAACAAACCATGAGGCGCATGATATGATCGTGGCGCCTAGAGACATGTTCCAAACACAGGCCAGGACTGAAAGGTTCAATGTGTCTAAGGCCTTTGTTGAGAGCAAGCTAGCAGAAGGCGCAGCAGTAGGACCACACGTAATCAAGATGGTTGGTTACACTCAACGGTTGGAGAAGCTAGGCTTCCCACTGGGCCAAGAGTTGGCCACTGATTTCATTCTTTCGTCTCTTCCGCCTAGCTATGGGAACTTCATCTCGAACTACCATATGCATGGGACGGAGAAGGGTCTGAATGAGCTGTGTGGCATGCTTAAAACAGCAGAGACTGACATCAAGAAAAGCGCTAGTACCAGCTATGTGATGGCGATACAGACCAAGCCTAGCTTTAAGAAGAAGGGCAAGGCTGGAACGTCCAAGCCAAACCCACCGCCCAAGGTTAAAGCTGGACCTGGACCTGCTCCAGACAAAGAGTGCTTTTACTGTCATGAACTTGGTCACTGGAAGAGAAACTGCAAGCAGTACCTAGCTTCCTTGAAGAATGGCGGAAGTAAGAGTACTTCTACCTCAGGTACGCTTGTTGTTAATGTTATAGACAACATATTTCTCGCTGATACAATTATTAATTCTTGGGTATTTGATACCGGATTGGTTGCTCATATTTGCAATTCGATGCAGGGAATGATAAGAAGTAGAAGCGTGGAAAGAGGAGAAGTTGATTTCCGCGTGGGCAATAATGCAAGAGTTGTTGCGTTGACCGTCGGGACGATGCAACTCCACCTCCCGTCAGGATTTATTATGGAGTTGAATAATTGTTATTTTGTTCCTAGTTTAAGTCAAAACATTTTATCTCCTTCATGCTTGATGAAGTATGGTTATTCATTTGCGAGTGAAAACAATGGTTGTGTGATCTCTAAGAATAATATGTTTATGGCTTTTGCACCCATTGTGAATGGATTATTTGTTTTAAATCTTGATGGTTCACCTGTCTGTAATATAAGTGCTAAAATGCCTCGGCCTAATGATTTGAGTCCTACCTACTTGTGGCATTGTCGGTTGGGTCATATAAGTGAAAAACGCATGAAGAAGCTCCATTCTGATGGACTTCTAACTTCGTTTGATTTTGAATCATACGAGACATGTGAGGCTTGCTTGCTAGGCAAGATGACCAAGACGCCTTTCACAGGATTTCCTGAGAGAGCAGTAGACTTGTTGGAACTCGTACATAGTGATGTATGCGGACCAATGAGCACGACGGCTAGAGGAGGATTCCAATACTTCATAACTTTCACTGATGATTTTAGTAGATATGGCTATGTCTACTTGATGAGGCACAAGTCTGAAACCTTTGAAAAGTTCAAGGAATTTCAGAATGAAGTTGAAAATCAGCGTGGCAAGAAAATTAAGGCCTTACGATCTGATCGTGGAGGCGAGTATTTGAGCCACGAGTTTAGCAATCATCTAAAGAGTTGCGGAATTGTTCCACAACTTACGCCGCCTGGAACACCTCAGAGAAACGGTGTGTCCGAGCGACGTAATCGAACTTTGTTAGACATGGTTTGATCAATGATGAGCCAATCGGACCTACCGTTGTCATTTTGGGGATACGCTCTAGAAACAACAGCTTTCACACTTAATAGGGTACCATCTAAATCTGTAGTTAAGACACCATATGAGATATGGACTGGAAAGGTTCCTAGTTTGTCTTTTCTAAAGATTTGGGGATGTGAAGTGTTTGTCAAGCGACTTCAGTCGGAGAAGATCACACCCAAGTCGGATAAGTGCATTTTTGTGGGATATCCAAAGGAAACTTTGGGATATTATTTCTACAACCGATCAGAAGGCAAAGTGTTTGTCGCTCGGAACGGGGTTTTCCTAGAGAAAGAGTTTCTCAAAGGAGAAAAGAGTGGAAAGACAGTGCATTTTGAAAAAGTTCAAGATGAGCCGATTGGGCAAGAATCAATGAGTGATGCTAACGTAGCAGAACAAGTTGAGATACCCATGGCAAGAGAAGCACCGCCACAACCACGAAGGTCGGCAAGGCTCCGCGAAATGCGGGAAATATTTTTGTTGGACAATGATGAGCCTGCGACATATGAAGAAGCAATGATGGACCCAGACTCCGAAAAATGGCAGAGTGCCATGCAATCCGAAATAGAGTCCATGGGAGACAATCAAGTTTGGAACTTGGTTGACCCGCCTAATGGTGTTAAAGCCATAGAGTGCAAGTGGATCTATAAGAAGAAAAAGGACATGGATGGAAATGTTCACATCTATAAAGCACGACTTGTCGCAAAAGGTTTTCGACAACTTCAAGGAGTTGACTACGACGAGACCTTCTCGCCCATAGTGATGCTTAAGTCCATTCGGATTATTCTAGCTATAGCTGCATATTTCGATTATGAGATATGGCAGATGGATGTCAAGACAGCTTTCCTGAATGGAAACCTAGCTGAGGACGTGTATATGATACAGCCCGAGGGTTTTCTCGATCCGAAAAATGCTGGAAAGGTATGCAAGCTTCAGAGATCTATTTATGGATTGAAGCAAGCATCTAGGAGTTGGAACATTCGTTTTGATGAAGTGGTCAAAGGGTTTGACTTCACCAAGAACGAAGAAGAGTCTTGTGTTTACAAGAAGGTTAGTGGGAGCTCTGTAGTATTTCTAATCTTATATGTGGATGACATATTACTGATTGGAAATAACATTCCTATGCTTGAGTCTGTAAAGACTTCACTGAAAAATAGTTTTTCGATGAATGACTTAGGGGAAGCGGCATATATTCTAGGCATTAAGATCTATAGAGATAGATCGAGAAGGCTTATAGGTTTAAGCCAAGATACTTACATTGACAAAGTGTTGAAGCGGTTCAGCATGGAAGAGGCAAAGAAAGGGTTCTTGCCTATGTCACATGGCATACATCTCAGCAAGACTCAGTGTCCTTCGACTGCTGATGAGCGGGATCGCATGAGTAGAGTGCCATATGCCTCGGCTATTGGATCTATCATGTATGCAATGATAAGTACTCGCCCAGATGTTTCATATGCACTAAGTATGACAAGCAGACACCAATCTGATCCAGGTGAGAGTCACTGGACAGCGGTGAAAAACATTCTTAAGTACTTGAGAAGGACTAAAGATATGTTCCTCGTCTATGGAGGTGAGGAGGAGCTCGTTGTAACAGGTTACACCGATGCTAGTTTCCAAACCGACAGAGATGATTCAAAGTCACAATCAGGATTTGTGTTCACGCTAAATGGTGGTGCTGTTAGTTGGAAGAGTTCCAAGCAGGAGACGGTGGCCGATTCTATGACAGAAGCCGAGTACATCGCGGCTTTGGAAGCTGCGAAGGAAGGTGTTTGGATAAGGAATTTCCTCATTGAGCTTGGTGTGTTCCCGAATGCGTCCAGCCCATTGAATCTCTACTGTGATAATAATGGGGCAATTCCGCAAGCAAAGGAGCTAAGGAACCACCAGAAGAACAAACACATAATGCGGCGATTTCATCTCATTCGAGACTTCGTTAACCGGGGTGAGATCAAGATATGCAAAATACACACGGATCTGAACATTTCTGATCCGTTGACAAAACCACTCCCGCAGGCTAAGCATGATGCGCATGTAAGAGCTATGGGTATTAGGTACCTTCTAGATTGACTCTAGTGCAAGTGGGAGACTGTTGGAGGTATGCCCTAGAGGCAATCATAGAGATGATGATATTCCATTTGTATCCATGATTTGTATATTGTGTTCATTGAATATCCATTAAAGGCTACTTGAATTGATTTGCAATTATGTGAATTGTATGTGAAACTCTTTACTTGTATGGTTATTCTAAAGTTGTCCCTAGTTGGAGTTCATGTGAGGACACACATGAATATTAGACTAGCACATGTATTAGTTGATGACTATGTTTCACAAGTCATGGACATGGAGATGTTGAACTAATAGTGTGGACACATGTGGAGACATGTGCTAGGACTGACCCAACACGAGAAGTAGTTCTCTCTTTAAACAACATATACGCTTTGTCCTTAGACCTGAGATTGTCGCATGTATTCTAGATGTGGATCGACCTACTTAGGGGCTATCAAACGCTACGCCGTAACAGGGTAGTTATAAAGGTAGCTTTTGGGTTTATCAAGAAGCATGCTATGTGACATGGTCAATCAAGATGGGATTTGCCCCTCTCTGATTGAGAGAGATATATCTGGGCCCCTCGAGTGATTGGATCCGAAAATGCATGGCCATGCTACGTACGGTTAAGAGTTAACCTACAAAGGGATTTCGAATCACAGGATCGAGAAAGAGCGGTCGGCTTGAAGCTAGACCAAATATCATGAGGCAAAGGGAATAGCATGAATTTTATGTTGTGATGGTTCGTCTGATATGATCTTCGTGTGCGTATAGTAGTTGGCACGTCTTGCTAGAGGCCGCTATCGACTATTGGGCCGAGTAGGAGTACTCGAGCCATGTCTATACGTATCCGAACCCATAGGGTCACACACTTAAGGGGCTGGAAGCCCAATTCGAATCTGATCCGAGTTGGATTAGGTTTAGAAGTACTACTGGGCCTCGGACCTAGAGGCCCGTCAGGAACCTCTATAAATAGAGAGGTGGGGGCGCCCTAGGGTTTACACCTTTTGGCAAAACACACCTGCCGCGCCTCCCACGCCCTCGCCTGTTGCAACTCGCGGATCTAGCAGTCCGGCTTGCGACGCTTCCTCCCTGCACGTGTGGATACCTTGGAGGTGTTGTGCCTGCAGCACTTGGACGAGCCGCCGACGAGCCGCTGACGAGCCGACGACGAGCCGCGGCACCGGAGGCGATCTTGCTGCACGTGGACAAGCTGCTGAGGAGCTGCTGGACATGACGTGATCGACTACGTACGACTACGTTGATCGACTACGTACGACTATGTGATCGTCTTCACTGCATCGACGCATATCTACATCTTCCGCACCAGTAGTGCGTCGAGTGGTAATCCCGTGATCCTTATACGACAGTTCTTCCTGGTTATACGCGGTAGAATTTTTTGAATTGCGCTAGTGTAGCCTACGTCGTATCCCAACAAAGAGCGCTCACCGGGTTGAGCGTGGCGGCAGTCGCACACGTTTCTTCTCGGCCATAGGCGGCTGAGTACTCGAAGCCACGGGAACAGCTGCCGGCGCCGTTTTTTCACCAAGACCTACAAAACTGAAGTCAAGACTACAGTACTACTCAAATGACTACATTTGACAAGGATAGCGCTTACCGCTGGCGATCACATTTGACAGCAAGGTGCCCGTAGCAAGTACTGGTGACACCTCCTTTGCCACCCCAGCAGGCAGCCCCAGAACTGCCTGATCAGCAGTGGGCGGCACGGCAGTTGACGGAGCTGGTGCGGTTAACTCAGGGGCTACCACAGCTATTGACAGCATTTCTTCCAGCAATATGTCGACGGACACCTCACCGACTTCAGGGTCGGACGCGGCCTTCATAAACCAAAACATGATTCACCACATCAAATAAAGCATCTCAAAGTTCATCAGTAACATACAAGATTATCGGGTACATACCTTGGTACCCTGAGACTTTTCAGTGGTTGCAACAGACTTAGTCGCTGCCATCTTGCGGATTACTCTGCGCCTCTTGACAGGGGGAGAAGGCTCTTCCTCTAACTCCTCGACGGCGGCCTCTGATTCTTCTTCCGACTGAGCCACATAGTCGTCAAGTACTCGGGACTTCTAAAACAAACAAAACGGTGTCAGCAACACAAATCACAAGTCAACAGAAAACAAGTCAGGACAGAAATACTTACCACCTCTGGCTCGTACCAGGATTCATACTGGCGAAGGACCGCAGGAAGTACTGGTACTCCCTGATAGTTCTTGAAAAATTTTGCCAGCAGCGCCTCCATGACATCGTCAGATATGTCCTCCTCAAACATACGCGACGGATCTTTCAGACCCTTATACTCACTTCCCGGGTGAGCACGTTTCTGAAGCGGCTGGACCCTTCTTTTCAGAAAGCTGGCTGCCACATTGATCCCAGTCAGACCGAGTACTTTCAACTTGGTGATCTGCTGCATCTGAAGATCAAGCTCCAGAGTATCTTCAGGCTCGCTTACCCAGTTTTCCGCATGCTTGGGCACGTGCCCAGTCACCACAGGCAGGCGAGGAGCATGGTTCCCGATGTAGAACCACGTTTTCTTCCAGTCCCCATGGGAGTCTGTCAGATTATACTCAATGTATGCATTCGAGTTCCTGAGTTGGAACCCGGCGCCTCCAAAGACCTCCGTCCGCTGGGCACTCGGCGGAGGCTTGCAACGGAACAACTTCCTGAATAGCTCGAGGCTTGGAGGTATTCCCAGGAACACTTCGCATAGATGTACAAATATAGCCATGTGCAGTACTCCATTGGGATTCAAGTGGACGAGCTGAAGATTGTAATACTCGAGAATACCTCTGAAGAAGTCGGAGGTAGGCACGGCCAGTCCCCTTTCCATGAAGTGACCAAGCATCACCGTCTCCGCCGGGTGTTCCTCGAACTGCCACGCATTGGGGAATGCGGGACACCACTGCACGATTTCCTTTGGTTGAAGGAGCTTGGCGTCAACTAGCGCCTGGACTCCCTCCTCCTTCATCACTGAATGTTGCCAAGTTGCCCCAGGTGGCGGCGGAGCAGTCTGGTTCGTCGGCCCCACCTTCGGCGCCGGCAGCACCAACTCCTTCCCCTTCTTGGATCTGATCCTGCCTATTGCCGGAACCTTGCCTTGGGTCTTCTCAGGTTTCTTACCCATCTTCTTGGAGCACATCCGCTAGGTCTCAACCTCAAGTTAAGAGGTTTCCACCCGGATCTAAGTAGCAATGGCGGAGGCGGCGGCACTGGCGGCAGTGATAGCGAGCGAAGGCACAAAGGAGGAGGAAGCAAACAGATCTAATGCCCATGCGGCGTCACAACAACTGAAAAGGGGGTTTTCCAGATTTATCTCCGCCGGTTCCGGATTCGACGCGTCAGTTGCGCAACGGATAGATTAAATTGCATATTAATCGCAATAAACACCCAACGGTTACTACATTCAACGGATTGCTGACCACTTCAATGACAGGAATCGCCTAAGTGCTCGGGGGCTGCGGGTACCGTACCCGTTGGTCAGTTTTTTCTTTTTCAAGATCTCCGAGGGTAAAATGGGCAAAAGATGGTTTGACCCTAAGCCTAAGTCTTTGACTCAACCTAAGGCTAAGGGGCTACTCCATATGGAGTGCGATTGACATCGCACTACCATATAAAAACTACTCGGGATGGAGACAACTCGAAGCTGTAGAAAGAGTACCTTCCAGCCACACCACAGTACTCGGGACACTTCGCAAAATTACTCGGGTAGTGCCTGCAGTGCCTGACTATGGCGCACAACTACAAGGTACTCGGGGGCTTGTCGGGACTACTCCCCAGAACCACGAGTAGGCCTTGGACAGCCTACTATGGGACGTACTCGGACGTGATCAGAACAAGGATGGGCGTATCCTACTCGGACTAGTCTTGTATGTTTATGGAAAATTACTCGGGTTGGCTCTGAGTAGAACTCTGTAATAGTACCCGACTAGGACTCAGACTTGTAACCCTGCCCTCCCGGGTATATAAGGCCGGGCAGGGACCCCCCTCAAAACAGATCCCCAAGATCAATACAACCCAACACACAGGACGTAGGGTATTACGCGATCTAGCGGCCCGAACCTGTCTAAATCGTGTTCCTTACGTCACCATTGATTCCTTGATTCTCGACGACCCTTACCGCATAAAAGACCACCTAGGGTACCCCCTAGACGGGTTGCCGGTCTAAAACACCGACAGTGGTGGTGGTAGGGTCGGCCGGGGCGCGTGTGGTTGGAAACCAGGAAAACGAGGTGCTGCCGTTGGTGGGGGTTGGGCAACCCATCTTCCCGACTGCTAGGGTCGGCTGGGCGCCTGTGGAGGAACCATCCTGAACCTTCGAGCGGGCGGGCTCGGATATGCCACGGAGGCCTTTCTCTTCTAGTCAGCTTTGAGAGCCTGCATGCAGTCCTCTTGCGAGATAGCCAGATTCACCAACTCGTTGTAGGTATCCACCTTAATGGGGTTCAACCTCTCTCTGAGCTCCAGACTTAGCCCTCGACGGAATCTATCCCGCTTCTTCTTGTCTGTGTCCGCATGATAGCCGGCATAACGGCACAGGTCATTGGAAGCTTGGGCGTAGTGCAGGACATCTCGGTTTCCCTGGGTAAGAGCCAGGAACTTGTTGAGCTTGCACTCCAGGAGACCTTCCGGAATGTGATGCCCTCTGAACGTGGTCTTGAAGTCATTCCAGCTGACAACATGGTCGGCCGGCAACATAGCATGATAGTGATCCCACCAGAGCCGGGCGGAACCACGCAGCTGTTGAGCCGCAAACCGGGCTTTGTTGTGGTCGAGGCACGGGGCGGTGAGGAGCTCGAACTTGGATTCGATTGTGCGAACCCAGGCATCGGCGTCGAGCGGGTCTTGTGTCTTCTGGAACAAAGGGGGTTGCGTCCCCAAGAAGTCCTCATAGCGAGCAACATGAGGCTGCTGCTGCTGAGCCCTTCCCCATGGAGCTGCTGCTGTTGTCCCTGCACAAGATGCCTCAGCAGCTTGGTTTGAGCCGCTAAGATCGCCTCCAGCAGAGACGGGGGCAGGGGCGGGGGAAGATCCTGCCTCTGCTCACTGCTGCTGGGCACAGGGCCGGACCTGGTGCGATGCGCCATCTGCAAGAGCCAACATTCCATTAATTCCATAACCTCAGAAGTATTCCAACCAAATGGGAACGCACATGTTAAATCCTCAAATGCGACTCTTGCCGACAATGCAACACAACACAGCTTTATAAAGGAGACACACACTTCCTCTTGCCATCTTAGTTAGCAACTATTTTAGTTCTGCACACGACTTTGGGCGAACCATAACCGTATCCCAGGAGTTCCATTATATCTGACCTTAGGCCAAGGGGTCGGGCACAAGAAGGGGTCGGGCAAAGCGATCTGCACCAGAAAGGGTCGGGTGAAGCAAATTGCACAGGAAAGGGGGTCGGGTGAAGCGATCCACGCCAGAAGGGGTCGGGCGAAGCGAACCGCACAAGAAGGGGTCGGGCGAGGTGGAGAATCGCCTCGAGGGGTCGAGCGCATCCAACCTCGCGACCCGGGGTCGGCCAACTTTGGACAGACGCATAGAAAACGGGTGTGTGGTCACAGCACAAACTCACATAGTCTGGCATCCCAACGTGTTGCAAAAGAGTCAAAGGTCAAGCTAAGATCTGATTTCAACGGAGATCATTACATGGTTGTTCCCAAAACACAGGGAATACTTGACTCAAGGCTAACCTATTACATGACTATCCAAAATTTAGGTTGCTGAGGAGTACAACAAAAGATGAGATCCCTACAGCTCCTGATCTACGAGGGAACACTGTGAGTTGGAGAAGGGGCGTCGTCATCCTCAATGTCCATGCTGGACGCTCCCTTGACCTCCTCAGGGTCTTCTTGCTCTTCCAACTGCATCTGAAGGGTGTTCAAGTCGTCGAGCTCGGCGTGGTGCTCGTTCAGATGGGCATTAGCAACCGCTAGCTCCATCTCTTTCTCCATCTTTTCTTCGGATAGCTCGATCATGCCATCCACCAGATCGGTTACTTCTCCCTCGAGTTCGGAGATTCGGTCTTGCATGTCGTGGATTTGGATGCCTCTCTGGATGAGTTGATAGGTTTGTCCCACCAGGTCTCTCTTGGCGGCGTTGAAGTGCCTCTGGGTGTCCACGGCGATCCGAGCCAAGACAGCCATGGCCCGGCCTTGAAGCTCGATCAGCCTATATAGGGCTAACATGCATCTAATGTTGGTGGAGATGGTGACCAGCGAGTGGGATGTGGGCAACACCTCGATGTTGTTGACACGATCAAGCCACGCCGGGTCCATACGATCTCTGGCAGGGAACAGGCCGATTGGGTCCAAGGTGACCTCAACTGGATGCAACTGACATAACTGAGTGAGGAGTTGTAGAGCAGCCGACTCCCATGTATCTTCCAAGGCGTGTCCGTATGTCGAGACTCCGAGCTGGGGCCACTCGGGCCGCACAGGGGGT
The DNA here is from genome assembly GCF_000263155.2 of Setaria italica. NCBI lineage: Eukaryota > Viridiplantae > Streptophyta > Magnoliopsida > Poales > Poaceae > Setaria > Setaria italica. Next base: position 35,625,121 of record NC_028452.1, read on the forward strand.
GGAGGTACCACCGCCTGCACGTTGCACCTCTGTACGCCGTGCTCCAGGTATATCCGTCCAACATACAAGGGCGGGGACTGATACCCGAACCACCTCAAGTGTCCCACAGAATAGCAGGAAAACCTTCGAAGTGTAAGCACGTCGAGTGGGAGATGCCATCGGCACCGTACAGAACGTGTCCGGGGACGGCCATCTGGAACCAAGAACCAAAACAACATGAGACAGAACTCTAAGAAGAAAGGGGTCAGACAGAAAAGCATTCTGATTTGACTGAGCACAAGCTGGAAGAAAACTAGAAATCCTTAGAACCGAAGAGGAGCTTTTCCAAGGCAAGGTTGCTTTTGGGAGGTGGCTTTACAAATTTTAGTTGATGACGCATGCACGGCCTACCTCGTTTCTCAACCAAAACAACTGCCAAAACATTGGTCTTACGTAGTCAGTGCCAGTGGCAAGGCAACCATTACGTAGTCAGAAAACATTGGTCCACTGCTCAGATTGAGAAGAGACACTGCGGGAAGACTTAGAAGATCCGGCGGTATGGGTTGGGGTCGGCAGGGGTTGGAGCTGGGAACCAGCGGAGAGGGGTCAGATTTTCAGGGGTCGGGACCGGACTGGAGGTTGAGCACTTAAACTCGGAAAAGCTGAGACAGGGGGATTAGGGACTCGGATTAAGATTAACTCGAGAAATTTGGGGTCGGTCATCACAGTCAGGTCCAAACTTCCCTTGGCATGCAATGCTCCACAATCCCGGCCTATTGCTGCACTGTGACCGCACTTGCACCCACATGATGCACCATGGGAACCTTGTTCTAGGGATAGTAGGGGTATAAGCCACGCCCCGGTTCAATAAGGTACTAGGATTCCTCATCCCATACTAGGTCTGAGATTAGTACTTTCAAACACTTGATCATGAACACCATCACCTTTCGTCCTTAAACCAATTTCCTGTAGACAAATGGGGCAATCCACCGACCACCAAAACTAGTTCACAGAGCCCTACCCCGTCCATCGTCCTTATAGTTGTAACAAAAGAGGAGTAAGCAACTCCTATAACTCACGAGTGACTGGAAATCACTCAACTTTTACCGAGTCTTGTTTAAGCATTGCCACTACTCGTCCTATCATACTAGTGTTCAGATCAAAAGGGAAACTAAGTCATGCATCTACGGTTTCAAACAACTCCTGAAACGTAAATGCACCAACAAGGCAAGCAATTGTATTGCAAGTAACTAAAACATAAGAATTTATGCTCCGGGGCTTGCCTTTAGAGAAAACTAGCAGTTCCTTGGGGTCTTGACCTTGCTTGGACTTGCTCTCCAAGTGATGAAGTCCCGCAGCAGGTTCTTCCTCTAGTGCAGGGTGGAGCTCGTAGGTGCTGTCGACGAGGTTCAGCTCTACACGAAATGCAATGCAAGGGGGGTCAATTGTATCCATGTTTGTGCAAAGAGAGAGAGGTTGCGTTTGGGGCAGTTCAAGTGCATTAGGCGAGTTATTACTTCTGAATGTTTTTAAGTACCTCTTCCAAGATTACTTATTTTTGCCAGAAACTAGACAAAACAAGGATTCCAACAAAAGTGATTTGGTATATTTTTGATTTTTCTACGATTAAAGATGAAACTTCCAAGCATCGGTTGATTTAGAACTAGTTAAAAGAGTCGGACAGGGAAAATCTTACGATCTAACCCTTAAACTTAAGGAAATACGGTACTGGGATCCTCAGATTAAACACAAAGAAGTCCCCAAAATTTTTTACACATATACCCTCGGTCAAAAGAAATAGATACCACCAAGCTCTCGGGCGAGGCGGACAGCACTCGGGCGAGGTGGAGAGGGGTCGGGCGAGACAAATAGGGTCAGGCGAGACGGACAGGGGTCGGCAGCTTACCTCCGGTCCTACGGACGAGGTCTTGGGGTTGGGAAGAAACAAGCCAAAGCGGAACGGCGGGAGGCGGTAAGCTTCGGGCGGCGGCGAGGTCCGGCGGTGCTCCAGCGGAGGTGGTGCTTCTTGTGGACAACAAGCAAGCTCTAAAGCTGTGCGAGGGGATGGTGAAGCGGTGGGTGGTGTCGGCCAAGCTTGGTGTTGGGCGGAAAGGGGAGTTCCACAGAGAGCTCAAGCAGCGGCGAGTGCGGTGGAGAAGAACAGAGCAAGCAGTGCAGCAAAGGCAGTGATGGCGAAGGCAACTCCGGTAAGAGGCTTCGGTACCCCTTTTATAGCTGCGCGAAAGTGTTCGGAGGAAAGATGCGAGCTCCAGCGGCGAGAGGATAAGATCGAGGAAGAAGGAGGTGCTCTGTCGCGGTGGCGATTGGTTGACGCCTCCATTAGGCAGAGAAGCGGAGCTCCTGGGATAGGATCTTCCAGCATTGGGCAAGGGAGATAACGTCAGGCAAGCGCAGTGTTGCCGGGTGGAAGGATTGGCGAGGTCGAGCGTGTGTCTGGTCGCGTCAAGCATCGGATTGGGGGCAGCGGCTCGGTCGGTGTGCGGCAGGATAAGGCCGGGGAAAGGCGGGTGCACGGGCGAGGCAGCCATTGGCCAGCGGTGCCATTGGCCCTGGGAAGCGGAGCTCCGAATGCGCTCTTACTGTGGTTGGCCATAGGCGAAGCATGGCATGTGCATCCGGTCTGTCGGGCGGGCGAAGCGGAGCACCAAGGCTCTGGTTGGGCGAAGCGGATGTACGGCAGGAGCGAGGGGTGCACTCGGCCGGTGAGTGGCCAGCACGGCGCTCGCCCCATTTTGTCGTGGGTGCGGGTTGGGCGTCGAGGCTCTCGCCCTATTGCTTTCTCGCCGGGGATAGGGCGCCGGCGAGTTGCTGGTGGCCGGTGGCCACGCGGCGCGTGGCGCGCGAGTGAACATGCCCGGGCGCGCTGGCGTCGAGGCAGTGTTGGGCAGCAAACTTGACTGGCTTTGGGGGCTCTCGTCTCCAGATTTTTAAACTAAACTTTCGAGAACCCCTTAAGGAAACTTGCAGAACTCTGGCCGTAGCTCAAACTTTATTCAGGGTTTCTGCTCAGATTTTGAAAGGATTTGGAGATAACTCAAGCCAAAGTTTGCCAAAAACCACAGTTTTTGAACATAGGCATTTCAGCCGAGTGGGTGAGTTTTCAGGAGTTTGGCTGTCTTTGACTTGACTTTAGGGCAGCTTCTGAGTGGAACTAGACCAAAGTGCCTTTGACAAAAGGTGTTTGAAATAAAAAGTTTTACAACTCTTATTTGGACAAAAATTTTGAGTTTGCAAACAAAATCTCAAGTTTTATTTTAAACACCAAAAAGAACCTTTTTAGGGTCAAAAAGGACAGGTTACCTCTTGTGTTTTAGCGACTAACAACTGGTTTAGGTTTAAGTACACCAAGTTGGGGCAGAGTTGTTACAGCCTACCCCCCTTAAGGGAATCTGATCCCGAGATTCAAGTGCAGAAAGGAACTAGTGTGGCTGGTGCAACGTACCTTCCTGATCGAAAAGAAAACCACGGAAGTTAGTGTTGAGATACTCTTCTGTCTGCCACGTTTCTTCATCTTCTGTATGGTTACTCCACTGAATCTTATAAATCTTCACTACTTGCTATCGAGTGTACCTCTCCTTACAGTTGAGAACTTTGGCAGGGTGTTTTGCATAGGATAAGTCAGGTTCAAAGTCAAGTTGTTCCTGCTCCAATACTTCGGTCGGGTCTCGGACACATTTCTTCAGTTGAGAGATATGGAAGACATTGTGAATGGCTGAGAGCCATTCTAGTAGTTGGATCCGATAAGCAACGAGTCCGCAGATTTCCACGATCTCATAAGGGCCAATATAACGGGGAGCCAATTTCCCTTTTACCCCAAACTGTTGCAATCCTTTGGTCGGGGAGACTCGGAGGTATACATGATCACCAATGTCAAACTGCAGGGGTCTCCTCCTTTTGTCGGAATAGCTCTTTTGTCGAGATTGGGCTTCCTTAAGATTGGCTTGAATCACCTTAACTTGCTCTTCGGCTTCTGCTACTAGATCAGGACCATAAGTTTGTCTTTCCCCAACTTGTGACCAATTTACAGGTGTCCGACACCTCCGACCATACAAGGCCTCGAATGGTGCCAACTTCAACCTAGCCTGGTAGCTATTATTATAAGAAAAACTCTGCTAATGGCAGACACTTATCCCAGTGTTTGTCATAATGGATGACACAAGCCCGTAGCATATCTTCTAGGATTTGATTCACGCTCTTTGTCTGGCCATCTGTTTGAGGGTTATATGTTGAGCTACGGATTAGCTTGGTGCCAAGTGAAGTTTGTAACTGTTCCCAAAAACGTGCTACAAACTGAACACCTCGATTGGAGATGATCATCTTCGGAACACCATGCAAGGAGATGATACGGTCCAGGTATAACTCTGCATATTTCTTGGTAGTGTAGGTGGTGTGAATAGGAAGAAAATGTGCAAACTTGGTGAGGCGGTCCACAATAACCCAAATGGAATCATGTCGCTGAGAGGTAGGGGGCAATCCAACAATGAAATCTATGCTGATGTCTTCCTATTTTCAAGATGGAATAGGTAGCGGTTGCAAGGTACCTGCTGCCTTCAAGTGACTTGCCTTGACACATTGACACGTGTCGCATTCAGAGACATAGCGCGCAATTTCTGGTTTCATTCCACTCCACCAAAAAGTTTAACGGAGGTCATGGTATACTGCTGCTAGGATGAATTGAGAACTTGGAGAGATGAGCTTCATCCAAGATTTGCTTTCTAGGATTGGGGTTAGATGGGACAACAAGTCGGTTCTCATAGTACACTCTCCCATTTTCATCCTGTCGGAAATGCTTATACCTCTCATCCTTCTGTGCAATCTTCCCTTTAATTAACTTTATTTCCTCATCTTCTAACTGTGCCGACCCAATTTGGTCTTCCAAGGCAGATTCCATGGAAACATGACCGAGGGTGCCATGGGAAACAATTTCCAACTTAAGCTTGGCCATCTCATGACATAAGGTCTCGGCATAGTTGGTCGCAGACAAGCAGTTACAATGGATTTTGCGACTGAGAGCATCTGTAACTACATTGGCTTTGCCTGGGTGATGTGCACTTCTAAGTCATAGTCCTTGATCAATTCTAACCATCTTTTCTGATGCATGTTGAGGTCTGCTTGAGTGAAGATATACTTGAGACTCTTGTGATCTGTATAGATATTTCAACGAGTCCCCATATGATAATGTCTCCACATTTTTAGAGCATGGACGACTGCTGCTAGCTCAAGATCATGGGTAGGATAATTCAGCTCATGTGGCCATAGCGCTCGTGAGGCGTAGGCAATGACTCGGCTATCTTGCATGACAACACACCCAAGTCCAGTGCTAGAGGCATCGCAATAAACATTGAACGACTTAAAGGTGTCTAGCTGAGCTAACACCGGTGCAGAAGTCAACAATTGTCTCAGGGTGTGGAAAACTTCTTCACATTTGTCGCTCCACACAAACTTAACTCCTTTCTTCAATAGTTAAGTCATTGGCTTAGCTATTTTTGAGAAGTCAGGAATGAATCGATGGTAGTAGCCTGCTAAACCGAGAAAACTTCAAATTTGATGAACTGAAGTGGGCGGCTTCCAATCCATTACTTCTTGAACTTTGCTTGGGTCTACTGCTATGTCATCGCTAGATATGGTATGCCCCAAGAATTTAACACTATCCAGCTAGAAGTCACACTTGGAGAACTTGGCATAAAGTTGATGATCTCTTAAGTGTTGGAGCACAGTATGTAGGTGCTCTACATGTTCTTCCTCATTCTTCGAGTACACCAAGATATCATGGATGAATACCACGATGAATTTGTCAAGTTCGGGCATGAACACCGAATTCATGAGATACATGAAATAAGCCGGCGCATTAGTAAAAGCCCAAACGACATGACTAAGTACTCATAGAGTCCATACCACGTAGAGAAGGCAGTCTTAGGAATGTCGCATGGTCAGATCTTGATTTGATGGTAGCCGGAATGAAGATCAATCTTGGAAAACACTCTAGCTCCAGCTAGCTGATCGAACAAAACATCAATGCGGGGCAGTGGGTACTTGTTCTTTATCGTCACCGTATTGAGGGGTCGGTAGTCCACACACATTCGCGGACTCTCATCCTTCTTTTTCACAAACAGGGCGGGGCAACCCCAAGATGATGTACTTGGGCGGATGAAACCTTTCTCCAACAACTCATGCAATTGGGTTTTTAACTCAGCCAGCTCTGCCGGTGGCATTCTATAAGGTCTCTTGGAAATAGGGGCTGTGCTGGGGATCAATTCTATAGCAAACTTCACATCTCTGTCGGGCGGCATGCCCGGCAAGTCATTTGGAAACACATCGGGGTACTCACACACCATTGGAATGTCCTCCAATCGGGCTTCAGTTACGGGATAGGCACAAGAATTTTTGCACTCTCGGTGGGGTAAGTGTATGATTGAGCTACCCTGTAAGGGTGAATTTATATGGACTGCTCTAGCAGAGATGTCCAGTGCCACTCAGTGCCGAGTCATCCAATCCATACCCAAGATAATATCTATCCCCTCTAGACCAAGGATAATGAGATTTTCCTTAAAGAGGGTTTTGCCTAGCTTAATAGGCACATTGACATTCATCTTATCTGACATGATTTTCCTACCCGGGGTAGATATCATAAAGGACCCTTTAGTTTGACATTCTGTCAACCCATATTTGTCACTAGTTTTTCTTACGATAAAACTATGTGATGCTCCTGAGTCAAACAAAATCAAAGCTGAGTGACTGTGGATAAGAAAGGTACCGGTCATCACTAGTGCACCTTCGGGAAGCTCTGCTGCGTTGGTGAAGTTCAGCCGACCCTGGTGAATCTGCACTTTGGGCTTCTTTCCCTTGTTGATCATCGCATTGCTCTGACCGGGCTGTTGATTTTGGTTGCGGGGCAGTCTTTGGCAAAGTGCCCCGTATTCCCGCAGGTGAAACAGCGGTTTCCAATGGCAGGGTGGGGCGGCGGTGGTAGGGTCGGCCGTGGTGCCTGTTGCTGAAATCCTGGGAAATGAGGTGCTGCTTGCGGTGGGGTCAGGCAACCCATCTTCCCGACTGCTGTTGTCGGTGGGGCGCCTATGAGGGAACCATCCTATATCTCTATGCAGGTGGGCTGGGTGCCGGCATTGGGGCCTTCCGCTTTAGGTCGGCCTTGAGGGCCTTCATGCAGTCTTCTTGGGAAATTGCCAGGTTCACCAGTTCATTGAAGGAATCCACCTTGATGGGATTCAGCCTTTCCTTGAGCTCCAAACTCAAGCCTCTGCAGAAGCGGTCCCTCTTCTTCTCATCGGAATCCGCATGATAGCCGGCATAGTGGAACAGAACGTTGAAAGCTTGCGCATAGTGCAGGACGTCGTGGCCTCCCTGGGTGAGAGCCATGAACTCATTGAGCTTGCACTCTAGGAGACCCTTAGGTATATGATGGCCCTTGAACGCCGTCTTGAACTCCTCCCAGCTAACGACGTGGTCGGCCGGCTGCATGGCGTGGTAGTGATCCCACCATAGAAGGGTAGAACCACACAGCTGCTGTGCGGCGAACCGAGCCTTGTTCTCATTTGGGCAATGGGCGGTGAGAAGGAAGAACTTGGACTCGATGGCACAAATCCAGGCATCGGCGTTGAGCGGATCCTCTGTCTTGTGGAACAGAGGGGGCTGTGTCCCCAGAAAGTCCTCGTAGTGAGCAACATGAGGTTGCTGATGAGCTCTTCCTCCCTGGGCTGCTGCTGTTGCCCCTGGGCGATGTGCCTCAGCAGCTCAGTTTGAGCAGCCAAGATTGCCTCTAGTGTGGGCGGATGCGGAGGCGGTTGAGGCACCTGCCTCTGCTCACTGCCACTAGGAATAGAGCCGGAGCGGGTGCAGTGCGCCATCTGCAAGAGTCATCTTTCCATTAGTCACATAATCCCAAAAGCTTTCCAATCATGAGGGAATTTATGTGCTAAATCTTTAAATGCTAATCTTACCGGTAGTGCAAACACAACAATCATATCTTTTATTGAGTAGGCGCATATTTCCCCTTTTTGGCCATTTCAGTCAGCAATTAGATGGCTCCTGGCGCGCCAACTGCCAGTGTCAAAAATCATAGCCAGGATTCCGGCAAGTATTTTTGTTTTCTGCGCGCGAGGCTCGGATGGTGGCCGTCGGGTCCATCCGACCCGTAGCGCCCGGGGTCGGGCGAGGCGAAGCTCTGTCTTGTGGGTCCGGATACGTCCGACCCTTAGCGCCCGGGGTTGGGCGAGGCGGAGACCCGCTGCAAGGGGTCGGGCATGTCTGACCTTGTTGCGAGGGGTCGGGCACGACGGAGACCTGCTGCGAGGGGTCGGGCGCGTCCGACAAGGTGACCCGGGGTCGGCCAAGTCGGTGGAGGTCACCGTTTCTGTTTTTGGGCTGATTTTTAGCAAGCTGAGCTGCGGTGTTTTGGTTCTAACACGAGATTGACAAATCCAAAGGAGCTGAATTTTGATGAGCCGTTAGAACACATGTTTCCCGCACAGCTTTGGTATTCAATCCTCGGATCAAAAATGAGTGGAGACAGGATAAAACTGAGGAGAAACAGCCACTGAATTTCTGCCATAATTTGTCGGATAGGGCAACTGGCCGGTAGCAACAGCAAATCATACATGGAATCAGTTTTTCAACACCCGAATACTCAACTCAAGCTAACCCATTACATCACTGGCCAAAACTATAGGTCGCCGAGGAGTACAACAAAAGAAATTGCTCTCATACATCTAAAAGTTGTCAAGGTTGCCTATGGAGGCAAAGCTGAGTGCCGGAGAGGGTGCATTGCCAACTTGAGGCTACGGAGCGGTCTCCTCAAAATCCATGCTCGAAAATCCCTTGATCTCCTCGGGCTCCTCCTCTGAGCCATAGGCTCATCCAACTGCACCTCTAAGGCGTGGATGGCATCGAGTTCCGCGTGGTGCTCCTGTAGGTGCTCGTTGGCGTTCGCCAGCTCCATGTTCACATCATAGAACTGGTCGGCCAACATCTCCATGTCGTGCTCCATCTCTACCTTCTCCTCCTCCAAACTAGTAATCCTGTTCTGCATATCAGAAATCTGGACATCCTTCTGTACTAACTCTAGAGATAAGTCCACCATGCCATTCTGCACGGTAGTGAGGGCAACTTGGTTGGCCACTGCCATCCCAATCACAGTGGTCATCGCCCTGCTCTGCATCTCAACCATCCGGTAGAACACATTTAGGCAGCGAGCTGAAACGAAGATCGTGCGCTGTGGGTCCAAATCACCTAGCAAGTCCATGTGCTCCATACAGTCCAACCAATCCAGATCTCTCCTATCTCTGGCAGGGAACAACCCAATCGGGTCTAACACAATCTCCAGGAGGTGTGCCCTGCAAAACTATGTTAGCGCCTGCAAAGCGGCAAACTCCCAAGTGTCCTGCAAGGTGTGTCCCTCGGCCACGACCTCCAACAGTGGCCACTGTGGCTGGTCCGGGGGTGGGGGCACCTTCACATGCACGCAGCTCCGAGGAATCCCATGGTCCTGGTACGCACGTCCCACATAAACAGGCGGCGACGGGTACCCAAAGGAGCGCAGGGTGTCCCACAGTATGGCCGGAAAACCCTCGTAGTGGAGGCACCTTGAGTGGGTGGTGCCATCTACACCAACCGCAACATACACGGGGTGAGCCATCTGTAACAAAAGGACAAGTGAGGAATGGAATCGACACTCGGAAATCAAAATAGATTTTGGACAGTTAGAGAAAAGCTCATAACTCAGCAAGTGTTTATCCAAAATTTCTCAAACTTTACCAGCATGTTCTTTACTAAGCTCTGAGCAACTTAGATAAAAGGGCTTCTGGCAGAAAAAGTTGCCAGGGGGTTGAAACAATAACACTCCAGCTGGTATACACCTAGTGTTAACAGCCAAAAAGAGGGTTAAAAAGCCGACCCTAAAAGGCTACTTGAATTGATTTGCAATTATGAGAATTGTATGTGAAACTCTTTACTTGTATGGTTTTTCTAAAGTTGTCCCTAGTCAGAGTTCATGTGAGGACACACATGAATATTAGACTAGCACATGTATTAGTTGATGACTATGTTTCACAAGTCATGGACATGGAGATGTTAAACTAATAATGTGGGCACATGTGGAGACATGTGCTACGACTGAACCAACACGAGAAGTAGTTCTCTCTTTAAACAACATGTACGCTTTGTCCTTAGACCTGAGATTGTCGCATGTACTCATGTGGATCGACTTACTTAGGGGCTATCAAACACTGCACCATGACAGGGTAGTTAAAAAGGTAGCTTTCGAGTTTGTCAAGAAGCATGCTGTGAGACATGGTCAATCAAGATCGGATTTGCCCCTCTCTAATTGAGAGTGATATCTCTGGGCCCCTCGAGTGATCGGATCCGAAAATGCATGGCCATGCTACGTACGGTTAAGAGTTAACCTACAAAGAGATTCCGAATCATAGGATCGAGAAAGAGCAGTCAGCTTGAAGCTAGACCAAATATCGTGAGTCAAAGGGAATAGCATGTATATAATGTTGTGATGGTTCGTCTAATATGATCTTCGTGTGCGTATAGGAGTTGGCACGTCTTGCTAGAGGCCGCTACCGACTATTGGGCCGAGTAGGAGTACTCGGACCATGTCTATACATATCCGAACCCATAGGGTCACACACTTAAGGGGCTGGAAGCCCAATTCGGATGTGATCCGAGTTGGATTAGGTTTAGAAGTACTAATGGGCCTCGGACCTAGAGGCCCATTAGGAACCTCTATAAATAGAGGGGTGGGGGTGCCCTAGGGCTTACACCTTTTGGCGAAACACATCTGCCGCGCCTCCCACGCCCTCGCCTATTGCAACTCGTGGATCTAGCAGTCCGGCTTGCGACAATTCCTCCCTGCACGTGTGGATACCTTGGAGGTCTTGCGCCTGCAGCACTTGGATGAGCCGCCGACGAGCCACGACGAGCCGCAGCACGAGGGCGATCTTGCTGCACGTGGATGAGCTGCTGGACGTCGACGTGATCGACTACGTACGACTATGCTGATCGACTTCGCTGCATCAACGCGAATCTACATCTTCCGCATCAGTGTGTCGAGTGGTAATGCCGTGATCCTTATATGGAAGTTTTCCTGGTTTACGCAGTAGAAAATTTTTGATTTGTACTAGTGTAGCCTACCTCGTATCCCAACAGTGGTATCAGAGTTGTAGCTATTTTGTTTTGGTTTCGGGATATGTGCATATGGAGATATGGGAGTTTTTAGTTTGATCTATATCCTGGTTTCATTTTCTTGCTGCAATGGTTGTGTAATGACATACTCCTATCGGTCGGATTTCCGCCATCGGAGTTAAGTAATACACGTAATGCCAGTTGCAGCAAGCGAAGATCAATGTGATTGGTCAAATTGAGATCCAGGTTCGTACGCCAGGCACATGAGATGTGCAATAGTAGATTGGATCTACTACCGGGTCGGGATTTTGCCATATGCGTGTCCTTCGGTAAATCAGCCGTAACTTTTCGGTATGATCTCAGATCGGGTCAAATTTTATATGAAAATTGATCTACAGAAAAAGTTACACATGAAACTTAACTGCTTTGCCATTTTTGGTGAAATTAGATTTCCCAAATTCAGCTTGGAAGATGGAGTTTCGAGCCTCTGAAGTTTGGAACGTTAGAACGCGTAACTCTGTTTTGCAGGATGTATGTATCTTGTGATCAGTATGGCCCCCTTGTGTATGTGATGCATGTGTGTAACTCATTTGTGACCTGCGTGTCGCGCGTACGGTAGCACGGCTGGAGCCATATGTGTTGTCACTTTAATGTATTTAATGGTCTGTGTACCAATCTGTGATGATCCAAGCAACTATGTAATCTTCATTACTAGCTATTAGGAGCAATAGCATGTTGTAGTTCTTGGAGGACTCATCACCAGAAGGATGGCACACATGGAACATGGAGATGGAGATCACCATGGTGAACAGGTTCTCTGGAGATGAAGATCGCCATAAGAAAATGGGTCATACTGTGTCACAACTGTGTGCATGCTATTCTGTTTATGTTTTACTTCCTGCATGATGTGATGTTAGAAGTAGAACGATCCCTCACAAAGTTTAAGTTAGTATGCCCTCCCAACTAAAACTTGTATCGTCCCATGTCTTGTACAATTAGTGTTGGGTCTATGAAATTAGGGTGCCACTAGTTTTCCTTGACTAGACGGGTTTGTGTCGGACACTTACACGCATAAGGGTTGGTTTGATTAACAAGGTTATCTTAACAGTTAAGGACCTTGGGGCATAAAGGTTGGGTGCCGAGACATGGAGATGTCACCCAACAACAGGAGTCATATGTGATATGATTAGCAAAGAGTTTCTTACCGATCTACCTTGTTTGCTAGCGGTGATGCTAAAGCTCACTAGTGGGCTTGTTAGTTGTGGATCCTGAAGCACTAGATTAAATGGCACCTAGCAACAGAGGGATATTAATTTTGGTGGGAGTAGATTTTGTTAAATAGTTTAATGTGATTTGCTCTATCATGGATACATTTGTCTTAGTGTATTTTGAATTACTTTTGTTGTAGATTAAATGGCACCTAGCAACACCACACCGTTTTCTTTGCGTTCGGTCCTTGAGAAGGACAAGTTGAATGGAACAAACTACTCGGATTGGATCTGTAACCTGAGAATTGTTCTCAGGGCCGATAAAAAGGAAGATGTTCTAGACTCCCCACTACCACAAGTACCTGCTGATGATGCATCTACTGCCGTTAATGCTGCTTACAAGAAGGCATTTGATGCTAATCTTGAGGTAAGCTTTCTTATGCTTGCTTGCATGGAACCCGAGCTGCAGATGCAGTTCGAAACAAATCATGAGGCACATGATATGATCATGGTGCTCAAGGACATGTTCCAGACACAGGCTAGGACTGAAAGGTTCAATGTGTCCAAAGCCTTTCTGGAGTGCAAGCTAGCTGAAGGCGCAGCAGTAGGACCACATGTAATCAAGATGGTTGGTTACACTTAGCGATTGGAGAAGCTGGGCTTCCCAATGGGCAAAGAGTTGGCCACTGACTTCATTCTTTCATCTCTTCCGCCTAGCTATGGGAACTTCATCTCGAACTACCATATGCATGAGACGAAGAAGGGTTTGAATGAACTGTGTGGTATGCTCAAGACAGCAGAAGTTGACATTAAGAAAAGCGCTAGTAGCAGCCATGTGATGGCTGTACATAACAAGCCTACCTTCAAAAAGAAGGGTAATTCTTGGAAGAAGAAGGGTAAGGCTGGAGTGTCCAAGCCAAACCTAGCGCCGAAGGCTAAAGCTGGACCTGCTCCAGATAAAGAGTGCTTTTATTGTCACGAACCTGTTCACTGGAAGAGAAACTGCAAGCAGTACCTAGCTTCGTTGAAGAATGGCGGAAGTAAGAGTACTTCCACCTCAGGTACGCTTGTTGTTAATGTTATAGACAACATATTTCTCGCTAATACAATTATTAATTCTTGGATATTTGATACCGGATCGGTTGCTCATATTTGCAATTCAATGCAGGGAATGATAAGAAGTAGAAGCGTTGAGAAGGGAGAAGTTGATTTTCGTGTGGGCAATAATGCAAGAGTTGCTGCATTGACCATCGGGACGATGCAACTCCACCTCCCGTCAGGATTTATCATGGAATTGAATAAATGCTATTTTGTTCCTAGTTTAAGTCAAAACATTATGTCTCCTTCATGTTTGATGAAGGATGGTTATTCATTTGCGAGTGAAAATAATGGTTGTGTGATCTCTAAGAATGATATGTTTATGGCTTTTGCACCCATTGTGAATGGATTGTTTGTTTTAAATCTTGATGGTTCACCTGTCTGTAACGTAAGTGCTAAAAGGCCTCGGCCTAATGATTTGAGTACCATCTACTTGTGGCATTGTCGTATGGGTCATATAAGTGAAAAGCGCATGAAGAAGCTCCATTCTGATGGACTTCTAACTTCATTTGATTTTGAATCATACAAGACATGTGAGGCTTGCTTGCTAGGCAAGATGACCAAGATGTCTTTCACAGGTTTTCCTGAGAGAGTAGTAGACTTGTTGGAACTCATACATAGCGATGTATGCGGACAATGAGCACGACGGCTAGAGGAGGATTCCAATACTTCATAACTTTCACTGATGATTTTATTAGATATGGCTATGTCTACTTAATGAGGCACAAGTCTGAAACCTTTGAAAAGTTCAAGGAATTTCAGAATGAAGTTGAAAATCAGTGTGGCAAGAAAATTAAGGCCTTACGATCTGATCGTGGAGGCGAGTATTTGAGCCACGAGTTTAGCAATCATCTAAAGAGTTGTGGAATTGTTCCACAACTTACGCCGCTTGGAACACTTTAGAGAAATGGTGTATCCGAGTGACGTAATCAAACTTTGTTAGACATGGTTCGATCAATGATGAGCCAGTCAGACCTACCGTTGTCATTTTGGGGATACGCTCTAGAAACAACAGCTTTCACACTTAATAGGGTACCATCTAAATCCGTAGTTAAGACACCATATGAGATGTGGACTGGAAAGACTCCCAGTTTATCTTTTCTAAAGATTTGGGGATGTGAAGTGTTTGTCAAGCGACTTCGGTCGGACAAGATCACACCCAAGTCGGATAAGTGCATTTTTGTGGGATATCCAAAAGAAACTTTGGGATATTATTTCTACAATCGGTCAGAGGGCAAAGTGTTTATCGCTCGGAACGGGGTTTTCCTAGAGAAAGAGCTTCTCGAAGGAGAAAAGAGTGGAAAGACAGTGCATCTTGAAGAAGTTCAAGATGAGCCGACTGGGTAAGAATCAATGAGTGATGCTAATGTAGCAGAACAAGTTGAGATACCCATGGCAAGAGAAGCACCGCCACAACCACGAAGGTCGGCAAGGCTCCGCAAAATGCGGGAAATATTATTGTTGGACAATGATGAGCCTGCAACATATGCAGAAGCAATGATGGACCCAGACTCTAAAAATTGGCAGAGTGCCATGCAATTCGAAATAGAGTCCATGGGAGACAATCAAGTTTGGAACTTGGTTGACCCGCCTAATGGTGTTATAGCCACAGAGTGCAAGTGGATCTATAAGAAGAAAAAGGACATTGATGGAAATGTTCACATCTATAAAGCACGACTTGTCGCAAAAGGTTTTCGACAAGTTCAAGGAGTTGACTACGACGAGACCTTCTCGCCCGTAGTGATGCTATATGGCAGATGGATGTCAAGACAACTTTTCTGAATGGAAACCTAGCTAAGGACGTGTATATGATACAACCCGAGGGTTTTGTCGATCCGAAAAATACTGGAAAAGTATGCAAGCTTTAGAGATCCATTTATGGATTGAAGCAAGCATCTAGGAGTTGGAACATTCGTTTTGATGAAGTGGTCAAAGGGTTTGACTTCACCAAGAATGAAGAAGAGTCTTGTGTTTACAAGAAGGTTAGTGGGAGCTCTGTAGTATTTCTAATCTTATATGTGGATGACATATTAGTGATTGGAAATAACATTCCTATGCTTGAGTCCGTAAAGATTCACTGAAAAATAGTTTTTCGATGAAGGACTTAGGGGAAGCGGCATATATTCTGGGCATTAAGATCTATAGAGATAGATAAAGAAGGCTTATAGGATTAAGCCAAGACACTTACATTGATAAAGTGTTGAAGCAGTTAATCATGGAAGAGGCGAAGAAAGGGTTCTTGCCTATGTCACATGGCATACATCTCAACAAGACTCAGTGTCCTTCGACTGCTGATGAGCGGGATCGCATAAGCAGAGCACCATATACCTCGGCTATTGGATCTATCATGTATGCAATGATAAGTACTCGCCTAGATGTTTCATATGCGCTGAGTATGACAAGCAGACACCAATCTGATCCGGGTGAGAGTCACCGGACAGCGGTGAAAAACAATCTTAAGTACTTGAGAAGGACTAAAGATATGTTCCTCATCTATGGAGGTGAGGAGGAGCTCGTTGTAACAGGTTACACCGATGCTAGCTTCCAAACCGACACAGATGATTCAAAGTCACAATCAGGATTTGTGTTCACGCTAAATGGCGGTGTTGTTAGTTGATAGAGTTCCAAGCAAGAGACGGTGGCCGATTCTACGATAGAAGCCGAGTACATCGCGGCTTCGGAAGCCACGAAGGAGGGTGTTTGGATAAGGAATTTCCTTATTGAGCTTGGTGTGTTCCCGAATATGTGTCCAACCCATTGAATCTCTAGTGTGATAACAATGGGGCAATTGCGCAAGCAAAGGAGCCAAGGAATCACAAGAAGAACAAACATGTAATGCGGTGATTTCATCTCATTCGAGACTTTGTTAACCAGGGTGAGATCAAGATATGCAAAATACACACGGATCTGAACATTTCAGATCCGTTGACAAAACCACTCCCGCAGGCTAAGCATGATGCGCATGTAAGAGCTATGGGTATTAGATACCTTCTAGATTGACTCTAGTGCAAGTGGGAGACTGTTGGAGGTATGCCCTAGAGGAAATCATAGAGATGATGATATTCCATTTGTATCCATGATTTATATATTGTGTTCATTGAATATCCATTAAATGCTACTTGAATTGATTTGCAATTATGTGAATTGTATGTGAAACTCTTTACTTGTATGGTTTTTCTAAAGTTGCCCCTAGTCAGAGTTCATGTGAGGACACACATGAATATTAGACTAGCACATGTATTAGTTGATGACTATGTTTCACAAGTCATGGACATGGAGATGTTAAACTAATAATGTGGGCACATGTGGAGACATGTGCTACGACTGACCCAACACGAGAAGTAGTTCTCTCTTTACACAACATGTACGCTTTGTCCTTAAACCTGAGATTGTTGCATGTACTCATGTGGATCGACTTACTTAGGGGCTATCAAAGGCTGCACCGTGACAGGGTAGTTAAAAAGGTAGCTTTCGGGTTTGTCAAGAAGCATGTTGTGAGACATGGTCAATCAAGATCGAATTTTCCCCTCTCTGATTGAGAGTGATATCTTTGGGCCCCTCAAGTGATCGGATCCGAAAATGCATGGCCATGCTACGTACGATTAAGAGTTAACCTACAAAGGGATTCCAAATCATAGGATCGAGAAAGAGCGGTCGGCTTGAAGCTAGACCAAATATCGTGAGTCAAAGGGAATAGCATGTATATAATGTTGTGATGGTTCGTCTGATATGATCTTCGTGTGCGTATAGGAGTTGGCACGTCTTGCTAGAAGCCGCTACCGACTATTGGGCCGAGTAGGAGTACTTGGGCCATGTCTATATGTATCCGAACCCATAGGGTCACACACATAAGGGGCTGGAAGCCCAATTCGGATGTGATCCATGTTGGATTAGGTTTAGAAGTACTAATGGGCCTCGGATCCAGAGGCCTATTAGGAACCTCTATAAATGTAGGGGTGGGGGCGCCCTAGGGTTTACATCTTTTGGCGAAACACATCTGCCGCGCCTCCCACGCCCTCGCCTGTTGCAACTCGCGGATCTAGCAGTCCGGCTTGCAACGCTTCCTCCTTGCACGTGTGGATACCTTGGAGGTGTTGCGCCTGTAGCACTTGGACAAGCCACCGTCGAGCCACGATGAGCCGCCGACAAGCCACAACGAGCCGCCAACGAGCCACGACGAACCGACGACGAGCCGCAGCACGAGGGCGATCTTGCTGCAGATGGATGAGCAGCTGAGGAGCTGCTGGACGTCGACGTGATTGACTACATTCGACTACGCTGATCGACTTCGCTCCATCGACGTGAATCTACATCTTCCGCATCAGTGCATCGAGTGGTAATCCCATGATCCTTATACGGCAGTTTTCCTGGTTTACACGGTAGAAAATTTTTGATTTGCGCTAGTGTAGCCTACCTCGTATCCCAACATCCTAGGTGGTCTTTTATGCGGTGGGTGTCGTCGAGAATCAAGGAGTCGATGGTGATGCAAGGAACACGATTTAGATAGGTTCAGGCCGCTAGATCAGGTAATACCCTATGTCCTGTGTGTTGGTTGTATTGATTGAGTTGTTTTCTCTTGTTCTTCGTTGTTTAGAGGGGGGCCCTGCTCACCCTTATATAGTTGGGGGAGCAGGGTTACAGGACGGATTGTGTACAAGTCCTAGTCGAGTACGTTACAGAGTCCTGCTCTAACTTGGTAGAGTAATCTGCTTCCTACCCGACTAAGGTAGAAGTAAAACTTACCTCTGTATACTCGCCTACACGGCGGTGCATATCCAACACCATGGCCTCCATTTCAATGGTGGCTAGAGGGTCAGCTATCAGCTGGATCTTTTCCAGGTCCACCACGGAAGCAAACCAATCTTCCTCATGCTCCTCATCCTCATCGGCTGTCGGTGCACACAGGGCGTGGGTAGTGGACGGATCAGCTTCCAGGCAAGAGGGAGGCTGCACTACGACTAGTCGATGGCCCCACTTTGGACGGTGGGACAATGGCTGGTACTGGCCCTCCACCTTGGCTTCTAGATCTAGCATGAGGGCTACTGTCGATGTTTTAGACCGACAACCCGCCTAGGGGGTACCCTAGGTGGTCGTTTGTGCGGTAAGGATCGTCAAGAATCAAGGAATCAACGGTGACGCAAGGAACACGATTTACGGGCCGCTAGATCATGTAATACCCTACGTCCTGTGTGTTGGTTTGTATTGATCTTGGATGGAATTGGAGATGTTCTTGAGGGGGGTCCCTGCCCGCCCCTATATACACGGGAGGGCAGGGTTACAAGTCTGAGTCCTAGTCGAGTACTATTACAGAGTTCTACTCGGTATGGCCCAAGTAGTTTTCCATACACATACTTGACTAGTCCGAGTGGGATACGCCTATCCCTTGTCCTGATCGTGTCCGAGTATGCCCCTTAGTGGGCCGTCCAAGGTCTACTCGTGGGCCTGGGGTGCATGCCCGACAGCTACTAACTCCTCCACCACCGTGGAAGTACTCGCCGCAATGGGCTTGACCACTCACAGCTCGGGAGTTGGCACTATAGCAACATTAAGCGACGGTATGATATCATGCATAAGGGCTGCGACAAGGGATACCACACCTAGAGCGATTTCGGGCACGGGCTGCTCCTCTGGCAGCGGCATTGCGGACTTCGGGATGATTTCCTGGGCTGAGCACCTACTGCCATCAGCTCCAAACTTGGAGCTTGGGCCCCAATATCCATGCTGACGGATTTCCTGAAAATAAGTCAAAGTGTCAAAACACACTACATATTTACATCAAGTTCCAATCAGTACTCGGATACTTACTTGGTGGACCTCTTTATCTTGATGGAGGGCTCGGTCCTAGACACAAAGACTTGACGGTGGGCAACGACTTCTTCAGCGCAGCTGGATCCTGGCCAGCCTTAGTTGTCGTCTCCACCCGTTGAGTAGTCTGCGTTGGGATGGGGTTGGTCCTGGCAATACGAGGATCCTCGATCTCCTTGATTGCTAGCAGCTTCTGCTACATGACTTCAGTAGTCATTTTGTTGACTCCAGATTTTGACACGTATTTGGAATTGGCGTCAAAGGAGAAGGAAGGCGGCCGATGTGTCGGACTAGAAGCTACAGTTGGGAATCAGCCGATTAGAGCTACGGTGTTTTGGCCAACTGGCAGAAGGAGTCGATGGAGGCTGGCCAATTGGGAGTCAAAACGGCTTGGCCAGTATGGGCCTAAGGTGGACCAGGATGAAGACTAGCTGAAGAACAAGGTTGGCCCAAGGGAAGATAGTAACCAACTCCGATACGAGTTGTGTTTGTAAATATTCGTTATCATTTAAAATTAGAGATAGATCCTAGTCGGTTAGGAAATCAGTTGTAATAGGGTATAAATAGTTGCCTCGTAAGGCTTGTAAAAATAACACATCAATCAATACAACAAATCTACTTTTTTCCCTATACTTTACTTTCAAGTCGGTGACTTCGCCAAAACCTTTTCTTTTCACGAGTTCGTACGAGTTGGCGGGGCTGCATCGACATGATCTCTTGCCGATTGGTAAGTTCCGCTTATCGAGTAATATCTAAGCTTTAACTTTGGGCGCATCGCTGTTGTTTTGTTTAGATTTATTCACCAGTTATTGATATTAACTAGAATTATAGGTTTTACCTGTTGTTTTAGTTTTATCACCAGTTATCCAGCTTGAGATATGAACTGTCAGCTTTTCATTATTATTTTTGTTTATCATCACATAGCCGATTAGATATATTCCAAGTGTTGCCTTTGTAGTGTTGTCTAGGTTGCTCTAGTAGTTTTCCTTACAATTGCTATGTGGTTATCAACTGTTTATAGCTAGTCATCTCTACAGTAAATCGGCCGATTTGCTGTTATGCTTTTCAAGACATATCGGAACTTTAGCCGATCGAAAACCCTGGAATTTAATACTTTTCTTTCCTTGTCAATCAACAAGTTAGATTGACTGGCACGCCGCGCGAACCGCACCAGGGCAATAACCCAAACAGGAGTTAAGCAGATTCTCCCGGGTCATGTGTCCGACGCTAAGGGTCATCGGTCGATTTTCAGCGCCAACACACTTTTGGCACACCGGTGGGACCAAAGCAAGATCCAACATGTTGAAGGCTGCAGAGATCACTGAAGATAATGTCATCGAAGTCACTGAAGTAGATCTCAAGGACGACTAGAAGGAGGAGTTGGCAAAGGCTTTGGAAGAATACAGGAAGACATGCCTACAATCCTTTAGTTGTACCAGAAGTGGGGAGACCGTCAGGAAGGCCCCTCTTCCAACTCCTTGCCATATCACCATCATCGAAGACTCAGGAAAGATGTCTGAAATGATCCAGCAGTCTGTTTATCAGGCTATGATCGACTAGTCTAAGGTGATGACCAACACAGTTTAGAATGCCGTCGTTAGCTCCATGGTCAACGGCGCAGCTCAGGGGTATCAGGGACCAGCTTATGCCCCTCCCATCGTGGCAACAATCAGAGGCTTCTCAACAGCGCCAATTACATCTCAGTCAATTCCTCAACCGATGTAGATGCAAAATGGAGGGTACAATACTTCAATGCCCCTGGGATATAACGGTGCAACACTCTATCAATCACAAGCGCTGTTTTATCCTTCACCAATTCCCCCGTACAACTGCTATTTTCAAACTCGGTGCTGTGGGGAGCAATGGTGACACTAGTTGATCTGGACCTGTCCACTAGTTATGGGAGATCTCCAGTACAGGCATCATTCCCATCAGCCCCTCGGCCGACAGCCCCGCAATACTAGCAAACTACTTCAGAAATCGGCAGGGGGGTAGGAGCTCCAGAACCACTTAGAACTGCGGCGCCAATAATATGGTACGATGAGGCGGCAGATGCACTACGTCAGGTTGACCCTATGCGACAGCAGCCATCGGCTCCTCAGCCGATAGCCCAGCCACAAGATCTACAGCATGCACCAGTCTATCATCCAATTGTGGTACCGCAAGTCCAACAGCACGTGTCGATTGCTCAGCCGGTCGTGCATCAGTAGCAGCAGCATCAGCAACAAGTGGACTGGACCGCAAGGCTAGCAGATATAATTCAAGATTAGTTCGGGTTAAAACCAAAGGTACAGATTTACACGTACAAGACACCATACCCACTTGCTTACGACCTGTTTCCATTCCCTCATCGGTACAAAGTCCTCGACTTCACCAAGTTCTCGGGCTTGGATGACATGTTGATAGTAGAGCACGTTAACAGATTCATCATTCAGTGCGGAGAGGCCGCTACGCAAGATGCTCTGAGGGTCCGCCTATTCTTGTCTTCCCTGTTTGGATCAGCTTTTCAGTGGTTTACTACACTGCCACCCAACTCCATTGTTACTTGGGCCGATTTGGAAAAGCAATTCCATAAATACTTCTACGCAGGGGTCCACGAGATGAAGCTCTCAGATCTAACCAGCCTCAAGTAGAGAAGCGATGAGTCAGTAGCCGGCTACATACAGAGGTTCAGAGAGGTTAGGAACAAGTGCTACACTCTAGTCTTGACCGACGCCCAGTTGGCCGATATTGCTTTCCAAGGGCTCCTGCCACACATCAAAGAGAAATAGGCTTCCCAGGAGTTCGAAGCTTGAGCCAAATTGTTCACCGGCTGTTCGACCAGGAAATACGCCCCTTTGACCAACGAAGAAACTTTTAGAAAAAGGTAGCATATTTGGAAGGGTCTGAATCGGCCTGGCAGAGTGGGTAAAAGGGAAAAACTCAATATCGTGCTCGTTCAGTAAAAAAGAACCGGAGACATTTGGCTTCGACACATCAAAGGCCGACAAAATCTTTGACTTGCTGCTTCAGGAGGGACAGATCAAACTCTCACCTTAGCACACGATTCCGTCAGCCGAGCAGCTCAAAAAGATGAAATATTGCAAGTGGCACAATGCCAAATCTCACGACACCAATGAGTGCAAGATCTTCCGTCAACAAATACAGTCAGCTATTGAACAAGGAAGACTCAAGTTCGAAGCCCCAGCAAAGTCGGTGAAGCTGATGAAGATCGATCAGCACCCCTTCCCTGCTAACATGGTCGACGTGGGAAGAAACACGCTCCAAACCAAGGTGCTGACGTCAGAATCGGCTAGAAGGAGCAACGCGGTGGACCCTAGAAACCAAGCCTCGGCCGAAGACGTTAAAGGTAAAGGCCGGATGGAACCGATGGCGAGGGCTCAGAAAGACCACGTCAGCCCATCACATCTCGGGACTTGCTCAACAAATACCAGAGGCAGCGGAAGGACACGAGACGCCGCGAGGAGATGATGCACCGACACATGGATCACTGTTGGTGCCCATTTTTAATTCATTGCTGGGAAAACAACCTCAGATTACCATCAGCTGATAAGTGCCCCAAGTGCAACGGTCAGTATCGTAGCAGCCGCCCGTTCAAGAGATCACGCTCTAGAGATCAAGGACTAGAGCCGATCAGCAGAAACAGGCATGAGCAAGAAGATTGGCGCATTTCAGTGCTTGATCGGCTGGGGGGTAGAATAGACCAGCGTAATCGGCTGGGGGGTAGGACCAGCGCACATGATCAGCTAGGGGAGATGGCCGATGCGAGGGTCTCAGATGAAAGCCCTCGGGGGCGAGAGCCAGACTAGGAGCGTGCAAAACCACCAAGCAAACCAGTAAGCCCTAGATGGTGTCCAGATGGTTTGACCAAGTCCTTATAAAGGAGGGTCTAGCGTTTACGCCAATGGGAACAACAAGAAGAGGAACAAAGGCAAGCGATGGACAAGAGAGGGGACAGGTCTCGAGTTTGGCATCCTAGAAGAAAAATTGACGAAGAAGACAACGATCACGACTCGGCAGCTGACATCAACATGGTGTTCATCTTGCCGATGGACTTCATGGCTCCCACCGACCGAGACAACACGGCAGAGATAGAGGAACATATGGCACGGTTGGCTTTGGAGCCAATGACCACCACTTTTGAGAACCCCGAAGACGAAAAATGCCATCATCTCAAGGCTCTGTTCCTCAAAGGACACGTCAATGGACGACCGGTCGCTAAGCTGTTGGTGGATGGAGGCGTTGCCGGGAACATCATGCCATATGCTATGTTCCGCAAGCTGGGAAAAGGAGAAGAAGATCTAACCAAGACGAACATGATGCTCAAGGACTTCGAAGGCAACATATCTCCGACACAGGGGGCACTATGCTTCGACCTCACCATCGGCAGTAAGACCCTACCCACCACTTTCTTTGTTCTTAATGGCAAAGGGTCCTATAACATATTGCTCGAGCAAGATTGGATCCATGCAAACTGCTGCATCCCGTCTACAATGCACCAATGCCTCATCCAGTGGGTCGCTGACACCATCGAAGTAGTCACCGCCGATTCCTCCTACAGCGTTGCCGCAGCCGACGCGCAATAGTGGAGCTGCGAACACGTTAGATGCATATCTGGCAGAACTTGGGACACTGATTTCCTGAAGGTGTCCGATTTTGATCTACAGCCGATCCAAGCAGTCGGCTCTGAAGAATCAAATTAAATGGATCAGTTCGACCGAGAAGATGGGAAGCTTGGGCACGGGTTTACGTCGATCGATTCATTAGAAGTGGTGGACCTTGGAGATGGCAGCAAGCCAAGGCCAACATATATTAGTGCTAAGTTAGACCCCGAGTATAAGCGTGAGTTAACGAGTTTGTTAGGAGAATTTAAAGATTGTTTTGGTTGGGAGTATCATGAGATGCCTGGTCTAGACCGGTCCATTGTTGAACACCGGTTGCCTATCAAACTAGGGTATCGGCCATATGAGCAGCCTGCACGATGGTGTAACCCTAAAAGTCTACCTGATATAAAGACCGAGATTACAAGATTAATTGAAGCAGGGTTTATTCGACAGTGTTGCTATGCCGAGTGGATTTCCAATATTGTGCTCGTATACAAGAAAAATGGAAAGCTACGCGTGTGCATTGATTTCAGGAATCTTAATCAAGCTACGCCGATGGATGGATATCCGATGCCGATGGCTGATGTTTTAATAGACGCGGCCGCGGGGCACAAGGTCATCAGCTTTATGGATGGTAATGCTGGGTATAATCAAATATTAATGGCTGAAGAAGATATCTCAAAGACGGCCTTCAGATGTCCAGGCCATCTCGGTTTATTTGAGTGGGTGGTGATGACTTTCGGTTTGAAAAATGCTGGAGCTACATATCAACGGGCTATGAACTATATATTCCATAAGCTTATTGGTGTCCTAGTGGAGATCTACATTGATGATGTCGTGGTCAAGTCAAAGGGGCATCAAGAGCACCTGGTCGATTTGCGGAAAGTGTTGGAATGCGCAAGGAAGCACGGGTTGAAATGAATTCTAACAAATGTGCCTTTGGCGTTTCGGCTGGCCAATTTCTGGGTTTCATGGTCCACGAGCGTGGCATCGAGATCAATCAGAAGATTATAGCCGCCATCAACAAGGTTGTGGCCCCACAAGACAAGACTGAGCTACAGTCCTTAATCGACAAGGTCAACTTCATCCGGCGATTCATATCTAACTTGTCTGGGCGTATTCAAGCTTTCACCCCTTTGTTGAAACTGAAGCCCGACCAAGAATTTGTCTGGGGTGAAGAACAACAGAAAGCATTGGACAACATCAAACAGTACTTGGTCTCACCCCCGGTATTGGTCCCTCCGTAGGCTGATAAGCCATTCAGACTGTACCTATCAGCCGATGAGTGGGCTATTGGATCAGCGTTGGTCCAGGAGTTCGAGGGGAAAGAAAGTGTAATCTATTACATCAGCAGAAGACTTCTAGACGCTAAAACCAGATATCCTCCGGTGGAGCGGCTGTGCCTTTGTCTATATTTTTCTTGTACCAAACTCAGGCACTACCTGTTATCGGCAGAGTGCGTGGTTGTCTGCAAGGATGATGTTGTCAAGTATATGTTATCACTACCGATTTTGAAATGAAGAATTGGAAAATGGATTCTGGCCCTCTCAGAATTCGACCTGAGGTACGAATTGGCCAAGGCTGTCAAGGGTCAAGTAATGGCAGATTTCATGGCCTAGCACTGTGGACCAGATATTGTCGTTGTCGGGCCAGCTCCATGGACACTATACTTTGATGGGTCTTCATGTGGGGCTGGATCAGGAATCAGAATCATCCTCATATCGCCTCGGGGGGCAAGTTACGATTTCTCTCTGCCGATTGAGGCGTCCGCCACTAATAATCAAGCGGAGTACCGAGCTATTTTAAAAGGTATCCAATTGTTGAGAGAGGTCAAAGCCGACGCAGTGGAAATTTTTGGGGATTCCATGCTTATTGTGGATCAATTAATCAGGAAATTTGAATGCAAGGATGATATTTTGAGGATTTATTATGAAGATTGCCTGCAGCTACTGAGGGAATTCAAGTCCGCAATTATTGAGCATATTCCCAGGGACTACAATGAGGAAGCTAATAGGCTTGCTCAAAATGCTTCCGGGTATCGGCCCATTCAAGGAGCTATGACCATAGAACTTGCTGACAATGACTGTAGGAAGGAGATCACTGATTGCTTAAAGGATCTGTCTAAGAAAGTCGAACAACAAGTACATTTTCATGATACGAAATATGTACTGCTTGAAGATGACTTGTTTTACCAGACGATTGATGGGGTGTTACTCAAATATCTTGGAGTCGAAGAAGCAAAGACTCTGATGGGAGAAATTCACGAAGGTGTATGTGGGGCCCATCAATCGGCCTACAAGATGAAGTGGATGATTCGAAACAATGCTTATTATTGGCCGACAATACTCGAAGATTGCTTTAAATATTATAAGGGATGTCAGGATTGTCAGAGATTTAGCAACGTGCAACGAGCACCAGCTTCAGCATGAACCCAATAATTAAACTGTGGCCATTCAGAGGTTGGGGGATCGACCTCATCGGACAAATTTATCCTCCATCGAGAAAGGGGCACAAGTTTATATTGGTGGCTACTGATTATTTCACCAAATGGGTGGAGACAGTCCCCCTGAAAACTGTGATATTGGCCGTAATGATCGAATTCATAAAGGAGCACATTGTCTATCGGTTTGGTATTCCTCCATTACAACTGATCAAGGAATGATGTTTACTTCAGGAGAGTTTGAGGAGTTCACTGCCGACATGGGAATTAAGTTGCTAAATTCTTCTCCGTATTATGCTCAGGCCAATGGTTAGGCTGAATCGTCCAACAAAGGAATAATCAAGTTGATCAAAAGGAAGATAGAGGAACAACCAAGATGATGGAACACAACTTTGAGTGAGTCTTTGTGGGCCTACAAGATGGCCTGCCATGGCGCTACCAAAGTATCTCCTTATCAATAGGTGTATGGACATGAGGCAGTGCTACCCTGGGAATTGAGAACTGGGTCTAGGCACACGTCACTTCAAGATCAGTTGACAACCGATGACTATTCTCTCCTCATGAAAGGAGAGCTAGACGATTTGGCGAGTCAGTGATTGAGGGCCTTGATCAGTATTGAGGAGAATAAGAAAAGAGTCGCCAGGTGGTATGACAAGAAAGTCAAGGTCAAACAGTTCTCCCAAGGGGATTTGGTATGGAAGTTGGTCCTGCCGATAGGGTCCAAAGATCCTAAATACTGCAAGTGGTCGCCTACTTGGGAAGGGCGTATAGAATCAGTCAGTGTGCACCAGGAAATGCGTACATATTAGAGACTATTGAAGGACAAGAATTTACAAGGGATTTAAATGGAAGATATTTAAAGAGATACTATCCCAGCATATGGATAGATGCTTAGCCGATGATATAGCGTGTCGAGTCCTTATGGCTGATTCCTATTGACTCGTGTTTGTATAGCTGATGCAGGGGGCATCGCCTTGAGCACGAAAAAGCAAGAAAAATCTCTGCTCAAATAGGTCGATTATTATTCGGTACATTGGTTGGGTACATGGCCGACATGGTACAAGTCACCCTTAGAATAAAAAGTACCAACATATTCATTAAGTTACAATATGATTAGTGGTGTTTCAACTAGGCTTTGCTTGTATTGATCTCTCTTTGGATCCGACCTAGTTCGATGAGGAGACGGGTGCTCTTTTCCTCCACATACGCCATGGCATCTTCAAGAGTGATTTGGCGGGGTAGTTGGTGGCTCCTCTAAACTGGTGGCTGGGGTGGCTTCCTAGAGCCATTGGCTTTGATGTGGTCCACAATCTTCTTGATGTGGGCGGGAAGGTGGTGTTTTAGTTCTTCACGATGGGCTTCGATCAAATCTTTGTCCGCCTGTGTTAGCGGTTCCTCGGAATGCATGATCTCGATAGCCTGCTCGAGATCGGGACTGAGCCGGGTTGGCTGGAGAAATAGTGGGTAGTCACTCATCGGTAAAAATTGGTCAAGGAGCACAAAGGTGATTTCGTACCTGATTGACGGAGGAAGAAGAAGACATCTTGGCGTCCGGTTGAGATCTGAAAGCGTTTAAGCAGAGGATGGAGATATGGACGTAATGCGAGTGCCTCTGAAGAGACACGGAGATCTCGTATTTATAGGAGGAAACAATGAGGGGCAACGGTTAGTAAAAGCGTCCATTCAAAGCAACTGACCGTTGGGCTAAAAAGCTGCAAAGGGGAGCCATTCAAGTTTGTATTCACACAGCGACAACAAAAGGGCATTAAATGTTTTTTTTTACAAAAGTGTTCAAAGGACATTCAATGTTTGATACATTCACCCAAGGAGGATATTAATGGCCGCAATCGCCCGCTGGCGGATCTAGTCTGCTGAGTCTAATACTCGCTGGTCGTCGTTGGCCGATCTGAGAACCTCTAGCATGTTGCGATGGAGTCGGATGGCCTCGTGGGCAAGAGTTTGCCTCTCCTGCTTCAAATTGGTGATGGTGGCTAGGAGATCATGAAGTTTCTTTTCTTCAGCGGTGATGGCTTTCACGACCTGCTCCATTTCCTTGGCGAGTTCTGCCCTACGTCGTTTGAGATGGTCTATGGCGCCGACGATGCTTGGGCGAGATTTTTCAAAAGCGCTGATTTGATGATGTACTTCTTGAGCTCGGTGCTTGAAGGATTCTTCCTCTTCACGTGCCTTTGCCAGCTTGGCACGATCAGCCATATGTCGCAAAGCTCTGAACACCGGAATTTGCATTGATTCAATATATGCTGCGGGTGCGAGAGCCTCCTCTGCGTCTTCTGGGACTAGGCCTTTGATTTCGTTGAAGATTTGCCGAATCGGTGAAGCGTCTTCCACCAATAGGCCAATGTCATCCTGGAGGAGGGTTCGTATACTCTGGAGCTTGGCGCGGATTTCCTCGGGAATTGAGCTCAGAGCTTCCTGATGCGAGGCGACCTCCTCATCATCGGAGATAGCGACTGCGAAGGAAAAGAGGCTGTTGTTGGGTGTGTCTTGCTCCTGAGAAAATAAAGAGGAAGAGGTGGATTAGCCAACAGTAGTAGGAAATTGGCTGATTTAAGTACTGAAGGTCCTTACCTCTTTAAAGCGGATTTCTTCTGCTTGCGTTGGTGGGAGTGTTATCCTTGGCTCAGGAATCAGCACGGCTGGCTCATCAGAGAAAGAGGATTCGACGATGATTGGTGCAGTGCTTGGACCAGCCTCCTAGAGAATGATAGGACAAATCTCTATAAGTATAAGGGGGTGATTGGATCTAAAAATGGGTGTTAGTTGTCTTACCTCTGCGAGTCGTGCGACCGATGGATGTTGGAAAGGTACGATTGGTGTGCCCAGGGTAACCTGCGCCAAGGAGTTAGTTATTTTTAATTAAAGATTGGAAAAGATAAATGAAAGGTATATTCTTTACCACAATTGGAAGGACCGCTGGTGGCTAGGTCTTTGCCTGAGGTTCGGCCGGTTGATGAGAAGTATGCTACGGGAGGATTTGCGCGACCTGATAAGGAGTCAAGTTTAACATTAACAATATACTTAGAAGGTTTGCAACATATAGGATTACATAGACAGCTTCTACCAATAAAGATGCAGCCGCCGATCTGGCTTCTGAGGCTTCTTGGGGGTCAACCTCCTGAATGACTGGCAGAGTCGGCGCGGCTGAGGGCTCGGATGATAGTGTCGCCGATTGAGTGGCCGATTCTGTGTGGGTGCGTACCTGACGGCTTGTTTTCTTCAAGGAAGATATCTTCAGCTTTTGCTTCAATCGGCCAGTGACTATGTCTTCCATCGATGGAGCGTGAAAGCTAATGATTAGAAATGAAGTATATGGGTGGTGATTCTCTTACGGTTTGCCACTTCGGCTGCACGTTGGAGGAGGCTGGCTTTCAGACTGTGAAAAGAAGAAATTAGTAATGATTATATAGCATAAAGAAGATAGTACAAAATCGGCCAGGAGGATTAATACCTCTGTGTTTGGATCGACATTAGCATGGTCCAGCTCATTGCAATATACTGTAGGGGACACGCAGAATAGGTGTTGCATCCATTCACCCCACCATAACTTGAATTGTTGGACAGAGAAGGGAGCTACTAGCTAGTTGGTCAAGTCGATCATGCTGGAATCTGGTATCAAGCTGCATAGCCGATTGTATTCGAGCCCTCTTGAGAGCCACTCCCGGAACTTCACACGGCCGACAAGGTAAATTCTAATCGGTGTCTGCCCCAGGCCAAATTGCTGAGCTGCCACCAACGGATTATAGAACTCATAACTTGGAGAGTCCTTTCCAGAAAAGAAGTTTGCTGGTAGGATCCCGAGCTTAATCAAAATATTCATGAGCTCGTTCTCAAAGGAGTTGCAGGTTGAGTCAAAGCAATCAGGATTTTCAAAGAGTGGTTCATCTCTTTGATATGGATATCAGCTTGTGGTTTCTTCACTAAAGCCGATGTAGAAACACCTGAAGTACTCGACTGTTCTTGTCGGGTTGAATCTGCTACCAGGGAAAGCTGACACTGCCTCACCAAAGGAGGTGCAACGTCGTCGTGATGTTGGGTCATCCTCCGACTCAATATTGGGGAAAGTCTTGGACTCGACTCATTCCCTGGAGACCTTGCTCATGTATAAGTTAAGCTAGAGGGTGACCACCAGGGACCACCAGGGTTCCCAATCGGCTCTCCGGATGACAGCTTGACAGCGATCTGGTGCATCATATAATAAGCTGATCCTAGCAGATGTTTTCCCAAAGGGACAGTAGAACCTCTTGCTAGGGCCTCGGCTAAAGCCTGTGTGTTGGAAGAAGGGCCGACTGCTCTATCGCAGAAGAAGTGTTTCTCTAGCCTCATCATCAAAAAAGTTTTGTACTCTCTGTCGCCGATAGGCCCGGTCTTCATATTTTTCTCAATGATGCCCTTTGTTTCCAGGCGATGAGTGGGCTTGATCAGGAAATCAAAGGGTGAATCACGAGAGGAGATGTCAAGGCCGGTCAGCATTAGGACATCGACCAAAGTAGGAGTCATGGGCCCGTGGCCGAAGAGGAATGCATTGAGGGCATCAGACCAGAAATAAGACGCCATGATGACCAAAGAATCATTCCTCTCCAGTTGAGATAGGGACAAGTTTATGCAATGGCCGATTTTCATTTCATCCCAAAGAACTCTCTTGGAGTTAGACATCCTCTGAAATCATTCCCTCCAACCATGGGTTTCATTCGGCAAAGACCTAAAAGCGTCTGCCTAATGATTCAAATCCATGGTTGACTGCTTGAAAGGGATTCTGTGGGTTTCTAGGTTGATCAGTTCAGTTGGATCCGGGTTCCCCATGGGTCCTAGGCCAATGAGGCCTAGTGCGTTAGATATAGGAATGGTGATCCTTTGCCTAAGCTCCGGAGAGGGTGTAAAGGGAAAGTTAAGAACAGATATAAAAATGCACGAAACGGTGAAAAGTGAAAAGGGAAAATTTTGGGGTAGTTACCTCTGGGATGAAAGCCATGGTTGCCGATCGAGTTGCCATTGGAGCGAATGGAGTGTGATGATCAGGGGATGAAGGAAGAGTCGCTGGAGGAATATAGCTGGAAGCTGAAAGGGCGCCGGGATGCATCAGGAGGTGATCCACAGGGGAAGGAAGGTTCGTGAGCTTGTAGAGAAGAAGCGGCGGAGGATGCGAGTACTTAAGGATGGTCCGAGAAAAGGGTAAAGGTGGGATTTTTACAGCGCCATCTACACAAATTTCAGGAAGAGCGGTTGCCTGCGGGCGCCTCATTCTAAAAAATCACAATCATCAGAAAGAAGACTACGGAAAGAAAAAGAGCTATCGCCGCGCTTACTGTTGCGTTTCCTTCGGAGAGGGAGTTAGAGTTGAAAAAATTTCAGGGCAAAAGTTGTGTTTTACTCTGAAATTGGGGGGCATGTGTTGACGCCGGATTTTGACACGTATTTGGAATCAGCGTCAAAGGAGAAGGAAGGTGGCCGATGCGGCGGACTAGAAGCTACAATTGGGAATCGGCCGATTAGAGCTACGGTGTTTCGGCTGACTGGAGGAAGGAGTCGATGGAGGCTGGCCGATTGGGAGTCAAAACGGCTTGGCCAGTATGGCCCTAAGGTGGGCCAGGATGAAGATTAGCTGCAGAAGGAGGTTGGCTTGAGGGAAGATAGTAACCAACTCCAATACGAGTTGTGTTTGTAAATATTCGTTGTCGTTTAAAATTAGAGATAGATCCTAGTCGGTTAGGAAATCAGTTGTAACAGGGTATAAATAGCTGCCTTGTAAGGCTTGTAAAAATAACACATCAATCAATACAACAAATCTACTTTTTTCCCTATACTTTACTTTCAAGTCGGTGACTTCGCCAAAACTTTTTCTTTTCACGAGTTCGTACGAGTTGGCGGGGCTGCATCGACACGATCTCCGACCGATTGGTAAGTTCCGCTTATCGAGAGTCATCGGTCGATTTTCAGAGCCAACACGTTTTTTCTGCCTTTGTCTCCTCCTCGACTACCTACAATTCATCCATGACAGAATCAAAGTTAGATGTGGCAATAAAGCAAAAGACTTACAGGTACTCAATCATCAACATCTTGTCCTTCTTCAAATGTGATTACCGGAGGTGGGACTTCATCGGCGGACAACTTCTTCACTGCCCGCTTGATGGCGATAGTACGCACCTTCTTCAGGGGTGGCGCCAATCTGACTTCCAAATCATCCTCAGCTTCATGCTTGGACGTGCCAGAAGAAGACCCTGCCTTGTCTAAAAGACGGGGCTTGACTACAAATTTTTCAGCATCCTCTAAGTCAGAGCTGCTGAAGGAGGACCAATCCTCCGATTCCTCTTCCTCCTCCTCCTCCTCCATCACTTTCTGTACAGCCGCAAGGGTCTATATGCACGGAGTGGCACTAGAGCCATCCAGTCCAGGTGGAGGAGGGTTGGACCAGTACAAGTGGAGTTCTTCCTTCAAACAGAAGACAAGTCAGTACATTGATAGACGCCAAAATTAGTACTCTGGGCCATAGGCCATGGGTACTTGGTTTGGTGGATTGGCGGCACAATGTTCTCGCACGATCGTCGGGATGCCGCTGACATGCTTGAAGAAGCATTTCAGTCATGCCATCACTTCATCCGCAGACAAGTCTTCCAACATCATCCGCGATGGGTCATTAGGAACTGAGTAGTCATACACCCATGTGCAGCACAACTACAGGGTATGAATCGCCTCCTCATGAAGCTGAAGGCCACACCAAAGCCAGTCAGACCTTCCCTCTTGAGAGCAGCGATCTTCTTTATCAGCTCTGGTAGTTGGAAGCTGTCTGCAGTACTTGGCTCGTCCAACCAGTGGTTGTTCCATACTGGACGGTGGTCGATCACTTCCAATATACAACTACCATTGCTTCTAGCCAGAATGGGAGTCTATGAGTTCATAATCCAAGTACTGGCCCTTGATCTTCTCCCGCAGTTGGATCCCTGCCCCCCCCCAACTACCTCAGTATGGTCCATTTTGGGTTGGAGCTTAACTTTAAAAAACTTCCTAAATAACTGGAAGTGGGGCTGAATGCCAAGGAAAGCTTTGTAGAGATGCACGAAGATGGTGACATCCAAGATTGAATTGGGATTGAGGTGGACTAGTTCAAAATTGTAGTACCTCAAGAGCCTAACACCTGGATGTCTGCCTCTTTCATGACGGACTTCTTCCAAGTGTAGGCCTGATTTGGCGGTGCCATCTGATCAGTCTTGCCATACCTCAACGCCGGTAGCTGGATCTCCTTCTTAGTGGCCTTCCACTTCTTGGTCTCCTTCGGTGCCATTGTCACAAGGGTCTTCTTTCGCATAATCACAGGGGCTAGGCAATGGGGAAGGATGGCACTCAAGCTCGAGAATGGCAAGCGGCGGCTCTAGGGCTACAACATGGAAGACGAAAAGGCAAAATGGTTCAGGTGAAATGGAAGGGATGAATTCCTCCATTATTTATAACTGTAGCACAATTAATCGAGTGAGGGATATGGTTACCCCATGGGTCCCTACCAATCAGGATACTGACCGGACCTAACAAGTGGGCCCGCCTGACCAGGGCGTGCGGGCCGAGGATATGAAGATACTTGGAGTACACGTCAAGGCAACAAGATAGTTCAAATCTGCCCCGATATCAAGGAACGCATATTGTAGTCTGACTCAGATTACTTTCCATGTAACTATCAAGTAGATTAAGATTCAAACTGATTTGTAACCCTAGGACGTCAGCCTATCTAAGGCGGCCAAGGGAGCCTCCCGAGGGCATCGAAACTTACAAGCAATACAATCCACCAGCGTACAGGACATAGGGTATTACTCTCTGGAGGCCCGAACCTATATAAAAACTCCTGTGTCTCTCCTGTTCTCATGATCACCTTTGAGTTCTAGCTCTGGGATTTCTTTGCCAAAAGCGTCTAAAGTTGGTCCTTACTTTCAATATTTTACCTCATGTTCTATGTTCTTTATCCAGTCTAGATTAGCATTTATATTAAACATACAAAATTTTCAAGAAATTAAATAACAAGCGATCATGTAGTCAGTGCAGAATAGCGATCAAGTAGTCCCAAACTGTGAGAGGCACACGAATCGATTCGAATTTATTAACCATGCATGGCGAACCTAATCTCACAACATCCGCGCACCACGAAGGGTCGCTTCATTTGTCAGCCGTCCCCATCGATCCCTTAGGCACATGTCAGGGCCAACTACCTTTGGCATGCAATGCTTCATAATCCCGGCCTCTGCCGTACTATGACCGCACTTGCACCCACATGATGCACCATGGGAACAACGTTCCAAGGACAGCCGGAGGGTATGCCACGCCCCAGTTCAATCAGGTACTAGGCTTCCCCATCCCATACTAGGTATGAGATTAGTACATTCAAACACTTCATCACGAATGCCGACATGTTTTGACCTTAGATCAATTTCCTTTAGACAGACAGGGAAAAAACCACCAAGTATCGAACATAAGCCCGACCCTGTCCGTCGTCCTTATAGTTGCAACATAAATAAACATTCAACTCCTATAACTCGCGAGTGACAGGAAATCACTCGACTTTTACCGAAACCTATTAAGCATTGCAACTACTCGACTTTAGCAACTAGTATTCAAACAAGGCACTAAGTTCATGCATCTACGGTTCCAATCAACTCCTACACACGTAAATGCACAAACATAAGCATCAACAAGTTGCATAAAGTAAAACAGGGAATTCATGCACTGGGGCTTGCCTTCAGGAAAGGTTAGCGGGTCCTCGGGGTCTTGCTCCGGTTCGAACTCGCCTTCCAAGGGGTGAAGCTCCGCAGCGGGGTCTTCTTCCGGTGCCGGGTGGAGCTCGTAGGTTCCGTCAACGAGATTTGCTTCTATACGACATGCACATGCAAACATTTAGTTGGACTCATGCATTTATTCAATGACACAAGGCATGTCTGAAAACAAGAGTCACAACAGCCATAACAAGGCGAGGTTTACTTTCTTTTAACTTCAACGGAAGTGGTCCCTTTAAACTTGAGTTCGCGTTGAATGGTGATTGTGTACATATGTAGTTTTTCGTATTTTAGAGTTGCATAAAGAGAGTGAAATGTCGCGTTTGGGTGGTTTGGGTGCATTAGCATAATTACTTACTTCTGAATGTTTTTATGTACCTCTTTCAATTTCCACTCATTTATCGTATTAGAGTTTGTGCTTTCCTTTTTATTCTTTTAGGTTGATTAATTAACCAAAATGACTTCATACTCAAACAGTAGTTAAAGGCATTGATAAAATTTCAACATCTCACTTAAGCCATCACTAGGTTACTGCAAAAGTTTGGGGGCCAACGGATGGCTTAAAAAGAAGTTATATGCATTTTATTATTAAAGGTAAAGTGAACTTAACTTTTTCTATCTTCAAAGTTACTGTGCAACAGGGGGTGAAACTTAACTAGTGTATTAAGGGTAGGTTACAAGGGCTTTGGTAAATTTTTCATAATTTTTGGAGAAGGTTAACTATTTACTTTATTTCCCTTTTTAATTAAACATACTTAGCAAGGAAAGTGTTTTTCTTTCTGATTTGCACAACAATTTATATTTTTCCTACAAGCTTCACAGCAAAACAAAACTAACCCAACTAGTTTAACATTTTTCTGAGCTCTGGAACAATTCTTATGCAAAAAGGAAGATTTATACTTAGATTACCAAATTAAAGTCAAAACAGTGACTTAAAGTGTTAGACCAGAGCCCTAACCATTTTTCTAAGCTTCTACACATAGAAACAAGCATCACAGAGTTGGTTGCATATTTTTCCCACTTTTCTTCTATGTATTAGGATTTAAAAGGCCTAAACCAAGATTAAAAGCATAGGATATTATTTACCATAGTAACATGAGCAAACTTATTTTTCTTAGGAACTAGACAGAGCAAGGATTCCGACAAAAGTGGTTTGGCATTTTTGTGATTTTTCTATGATTTACTGGGCATTTCCAAATTTCAAGCATTTTTCTGACTATTATTAAAAGAAAAGCCGTGGCAGACTTGCAAGCTAGCCCCTGGGGTTAAGGTTAAACTATGTAGGGTTCCCTGAGTTTTGTGCCCAGGCCCCTAGAAAGAATGGGGACGATGCAATGTAGTCCCCAGGGCGCGCGCGGCGGCGGTGGGAAAATTCTTGGCAGTTCGCCGGCGAGGATGGGACAACAAGTGGCCGGGAGGGTGCGAGGGCTCACCTGAGCTTGGTTTGGTGGGGTTGGGGCAACAGAGATGGCCAGCAGGGATCGAAACACGGCAGCCGCAGCAGAGCTTGGCTGGCGATGGTGCAGGCGGCATTCCGGCGCACCGGCGACGTCGGGGAGGCCACGGATTGCTCGGAGACATGCGCGGAGGGGTGGCGAAGCGGGCGGCGAAGTCGCTGGAGTGTGGGGTGGCACGGAGGGGTGAGCTCCACGGGAGCTTAGTGGCAGCGCAGAGGAGGAAGCGGTGGCGCGTGTGTGGGCGGTGGCAAAGGGGTGGCATTGCCGGTGAGGGGGACCTTTTTATAGGGCCGCGGTGGAGCGGAGGGTCGAGGCGGGCCTCCGGTGGGGGAACGATAAGGCCGGGAGTGGCGGGTGCGCGGGCAAGGCAGCCATTGGCCAACGGCACCATTGGGCAAAGGAGGCGGAGCTCCAGGTGGTCTCCGGTAGTGATTGGCCTTAGACGACGCATGTCTGGGGCTTCCGGTCTGTCGGGCGGGCGAAGCGGAGGGCTACCGTAGGGGTTGGGCGAGCGGGCGGAGGCGCGGGACATCGTCGGCGTGGCGGCTTCTCCAGCGGATGGGCGGAGCGCGGTTGGCAGAGCAGAGCCGCGGCAGGAGGAAGAGGACACGCGCGCGGCCGGTGGTTGGCCAGCCCGGCGTTCGCCCCGTCCTGTCGCAAGCACGGGTTGGGCGCCGTGGCTCTCACCCTGTCGTTGTCGCGCCGGTGATAAGGCACCGGTGAGCTTTCGGTGGCCGGCGGCCACGCGGCACGCGGCACGCGGGCGAACGTGCCCTGGCGCGCGGGCATCGAGGCCCCCTTCGGGCAGCAAGCCCGACCAACTTTGGGGAGATCCTACTCCAGATTTTGCAACACAATTTCCAAAACTTTCTTAAACAAACTTGTTCAACTCTAGACGCATTTCAAACTTGGTTTAAGCTGTCGGTTCAAAATGTGAAAGGATTTGGAGAAATCTCGTGCCAAAGTTTGCTAAAAATCTGGAAATCCAGACTTAGCCAATTTGGCCGGAGAGGTAGAATTTTAGGAACTTAGCTATGTTTGAGTCGATTTTTTTTGGGAAGCTTCCAAGTTGAATTAGACCAAAGTGTTATTGAAGGAATTGCTCTCCAAACTGAGGACTTCAACTTTTATTTAGGGTATTTCTTGAGCTTAGTTCAGAAATTTGGAGGAACGCCCTCGCCAAGAGGTGCACTCTGCGCAGTTTTTCAGACTTAGCATTTTAGGGCATCAGGGGTGAGTTGACTGTTTTACCTCACTTTGACCGAGGTTTTGAACAGGTTCTGGCCCAATTTGGACTTGGGTCAGTGTAACAAGGTTGGAACACACTCGAGGGACTACAACTTTCATTAAGGGCCTGACTTGAGTTTAGATAGGAATTCGTGAGATAAAGGTTTATAGGGTTCTTTAGTACTCCGGTTTTGATTGCTGTTTTTGACTTCCTTCCACTCCGAATTAGTCAAAGTGCCTTTAACAAAAGTTGTTTGAAATTAAAATTTTTACAACTCTTATTTGGGAAGAAATTTAAGTTTGCATATAAAATTCCAAGTTTTATTTCAAACTCCAAAAAAGAGCTTCTTAGGGTTATAATGGTCATTTGGATTAACCACTGGTTTATACTTAAAAGCACTTAATTTAGGTAGAGTTGTTACAGCCTACCCTCCTTAAAGGAATCTCGCCCTGAGATTCAAGTGCAGAAAGAACTAGCGTGGCTGGTGCAACGTACCTCCGTGGTCGAAAAGAAAACCGCGAAAGTTAGCGTTGAGATACTCTTCCGTCTCCCATGTCGCTTCGTCTTCCGTATGGTTACTCCACTGAATTTTGTACGTTTTTACCATTTGCCTACGAGTATGTCTTTCCTTCCGGTCAAGGATCTTGAAAGGGTATTCTTTATATGATAAATCGGGTTCGATCTCCAATTCTTCCGGGGCAATGATTTCAGTTGGAACCCGAATGCACTTCTTGAGTTGTGAGATATGGAAAACATCGTGTATCGCTGCAATCTTCTCTAGAAGTTTAACTCGATACGCTACGGGTCCACAAACTTCTACAATCTCATAGGGGCCAATATAGCGCGAAGCCAACTTTCCCTTTACTCCAGAATGTTGTACGCCTTTGGTCGGTGAAACCCACAGGTATACAAAATCCCCAACCTTAAATTGGATAGGTCTTCTTCTTTGATCGGAATAGCTCTTCTGTCGAGACTGGGCGGCCTTGAGATTTTCGCGGATAACTCTCACTTTTTCTTTGGCCTCCATGACCAGGTCGGGTCCATACATCGTTCGCTCTCCGGGTTGTGACCAACTTAGAGGGGTTCGGCATCTACGTCCATACAAGGCTTCAAAAGGTGCCATTTTCAGGCTAGCTTGGTAACTATTGTTGTATGAGAACTCCGCCAGTTTTTGTCATAATGAATAGCACAGGTGCGTAGCATATCTTCCAAAATCTGGTTAACCCTTTCAGTTTGTCCATCGGTTTGAGGATGATATGTGGAACTACGAATCAATTTAGTGCCAAGAAAAAACTGCAATTGCTCCAAAAAGCGTGCTATGAACTGACTACCTCGATCAGAGATGATCGTCTTAGGTACACCATGCAAGGAAACAATCCGGTCAAGGTACAGTTCTGCATATTTCTGTATGGCGTGGGTGGTGTGCACTAGAAAGAAATGCGCGGTTTTAGTTAGTCGGACTACGATAACCCATATGGAATCATGCTTGCGGGGGGTATTGGGTAGTCCGACTATAAAGTCCATGCTTATGTCCTCCCACTTCCACGAGGGAATAGGCAGTGGCTGCAAGGGGCCAGCTACCCTCAAGTGGCTTGCTTTGACTCGCTGACAGGTATCACACTCTGAAACATATCATGCAATGTCGGGTTTCATCCCACTCCACCAGAAATTTTGTTAGAGGTCGTGATACATCTTGGTACTACCAGGGTGAATCAAGAACTTGGAAAGATGTGCTTCGTCCAGAATTTGTTTCTTAAGATCGGGATCATATGGAACTACAAGTCGAGCTCCATAATGTACCACTCCTTTCCAATCCTGTCGGAAATGTTTATATCCCTCATCCTCCTCTACAAGTTTCCCTTTGATAAGGTTTATCTCTTCATCCTCTAGTTGCGCTAGAATTATTCGGTCAAGCAGGGTAGGCTCCAAAGAAATATGACTTAAGGTGCCGTGGGGAACAATTTCCAAGTTGAGTTTAGCCATTTCATGACATAGGGTCTCGGCATAATTAATCGCCGATAAGCAGTTACAATGGATCTTGCGGCTGAGAGCATCTACAACTACGTTGGCTTTGCCTGGGTCATAATGCACTTCTAGGTCATAATCTTTGATTAATTCTAACCATCTTCTCTGACGCATGTTGAGGTCTGCTTGAGTGAATATATACTTAAGACTCTTGTGATCTGTATAGATGTTGCATCGAGTTCCCATAAGATAATGCCTCCATATTTTCAGAGCATGAACAACTGCTGCTAACTCGAGATCATGGGTAGGGTAATTCAACTCATGTGTCTGTAGCGCTCATGAGGCATAGGCAATGAGTCGGCTATCTTGCATAAGAACACAACCAAGTCTAGTGCCAGACGCATCATAATATACATCAAACAGCCTAGTGGTGTCAGGCTGGGCTAAAACCGGCGCAGAGGTCAGCAATTGTCTCAGGGTGTGGAAAGCTTCTTCACATTTGTCGCTCCACACAAACTTAATTCCCTTCTTCAGCAGTTTCATCATTGGCTTAGCTATTTTTGAGAAGTCAGGAATGAAACGACGATAGTAACCTGCTAAACCAAGAAAACTTCAAATCTGATGAACTGAAGTGGGTGGCTTCCAGTCCATTACTTCTTATACTTTGCTTGGGTCTACGGCTATACCATCTCTAGATATGGTGTGCCCCAAGAATTTAACACTGTCCAGCCAGAAGTCACACTTAGAGAATTTGGCATAGAGTTGGTGGTCTCTTAAGCGTTGGAGTACAGTATGTAGGTGCTCTACATGTTCTTCCTCATGTTTTGAGTACACCAAGATATCGTCAATGAATACCACGACGAATTTGTGGAGTTCAGGCATAAACACCGAATTCATGAGGTACATGAAATAAGCCGGTGCATTAGTAAGCCCAAATGACATGACTAAGTACTCGTAGAGTCCATACCGTGTAGAGAAGGCAGTCTTTGGAATGTCGCACGGGCGGATCTTGATTTGATGGTAGCCAGAACGGAGGTCAATCTTGGAAAACACTCTAGCTCCAGCTAACTGATCGAACAGAACATCAATGCGGGGTAGTGGGTACTTGTTCTTTATCGTCACCGCATTAAGAGGTCGGTAGTCCACACACATACGCAGACTATCGTCCTTCTTTTTCACAAACAAGGAGGGGCAACCCCAAGGTGATGTACTTGGACGAATAAAACCCTTTTCCAACAAATCATGCAACTGAGTTTTCATTTCTGCCAGCTCGGCTGGTGGCATCCGGTACGGTCTCTTTGAAATTGGGGCAGTACCTGGTTGCAATTCAATAGCAAACTCGATATCTCTATCAGGCGGCATACCCGGCAAATCATCTGGAAACACATCAGGATCCTCGCACACCACTGGGATGTCTTCCAAACGGGCTTCAGTCATGGGATAGGCACAAGAAGTTTGGCACTCTCGGTGAGGTAAGTGTATAGTTGAGCTACCATACTTGGGTGAATTTATATGGATTTCTCTGGCAGGGATATCTAGGGTCACTCGGTGTCGGGTCATCCAATCCATACCCAGGATAATATCTATTCCTTCTATCCCAAGGGTAAGCAGGTCTTCCTTAAGAAGGGTTCTCCCCAACTGGATAGGCACTCTGTGGCTCACTTGGTGTGAAGCTACTTTCCCACCCGGGGTAGAGATTATGTATGTACCTTTTGTGTGATAGAAATCTAACCCACACTTAGCACTGGTTCTAGTCCCAATGAAACTATGAGATGCTCCCGAATCAAACAGAATAAGGACGGGTTGGTTATAGATAGAAAAGGTACTCGTCATCATTGGTGCGCCCTCTGGAAGTTCAGCAAGGGTGGTGAAGTTCAGCCGGCCTTGTCGGATCTGAACCCTCGGCTTCTTTCCCTTGTTGCCCGATGCATTGCTCTGACCGGGTCATTGATTCTTGTTGCAGGGGCAGTCCTTGGCAAAGTGTCCTGGGTTCCCGTAGGTGAAACAGCGGTTTCCAGCGACTGGGCGTGGCGGCATAGGGAGAGCAGGTCGGGGCCCTTGCGGCTGGAATCTAGGGAAACGAGGTGCTGCCTGTGGTGGAGGTCGAGCAACCCATCTCCCAGGCTGTGCGGGCCTGCGAGACGCTTGTGGGGGAACCATTCTGTATTTCTGGGCAGGTGGGTCGGGTGCTGGCATTGGGACCTTCCTCTTCATGTCAGCCTTGAGGGCCCTCATGCAATCTTCCTGGGAAATTGCCAGGTTCACCAGTTCATTGTAGGAATCCACCTTGATGGGATTCAGCCTTTCCTTGAGCTCCAAACTCAAACCTCTGCGGAAGCGGTCCCTTTTCTTCTCATCGGAGTCCGCATGGTAGCCTGCATAGCGACACAGGTCACTGCGCATAGTGCAGGACATCGCGGCCTCCCTGGGTGAGAGCCAGGAACTCATTGAGCTTGCGCTCCAAAAGACCCTCAGGGATGTGATGGCCCCTGAATGCCGTCTTGAATTCCTCCCAGCCGACGACGTGGTCGGCCGGCTGCATGGCATGGTAGTGATCCCACCACAGGAGAGCAGAACCACGCAACTACTGCGCAGTGAACCGAACTTTGTTCTCATCCGGGCAATGGGAGTGAGAAGGGAGAACTTGGACTCGATAGCACGAATCCATGCATCGGCGTCAAGCGGGTCCTCTGTCTTGTGGAACAAAGGAGGCTAGGTCCCTAGAAAGTCCTCTTAGCGAGCAACATGAGGCTGCTGATGGGCCCTTCCTCCCTGGGGCTGCTGCTGCTGCCCCTAAGCGATGTGCCTCAGCAGCTCGGTTTGAGCCGCCAAGATCGCCTCGAGGGTGGTCGGAGGCGGAGGTGGGGGAGGCACCTTGCTGCCACTGGGAATAGAGCCGGAGCGTGTGCGATGCACCATCTGTAAGATTCACCTTTCCATTAGTCACATAGCCCCAAAACCTTGTTTGACCATAAGGAACATTATGGGCGGAAATGATAAACGCTAGTCTTGCTGATGGTTCAAAAGCAACAATCACAACTTTATTGAGTAGGTGCATATCTCTTCTTCGAAGTGCACAAGGTTCTCATCCTTAAGCGAGGGTTAGCATATGTCGTACACAACCACTTTCATGTTACGCTTGTTGACCGAAAAGGAAGGGAAAGGGGGTCATTTAGATGCTCTAGCAAGTTGTTGTCCGGCTGATTTTTCAGCAAGCTAAGCAGTGGGGTTTTGGCTCTAGCGGGCGTTTGACAGATCCGAAGGAGCTGAAAATTTATGAGTAGTTAGAACAGAAGTTTTCGCACAACTTTGATATTCAAACTTTGGCTCAAAAACGAGTGGAGACAGGGGTAAAACTGAGGAGAAACAGTCACTGCAATTCTGCCATAAATTTCAGACATCACACTAAAGATAGCAATGGCAATCCTACATAGAATCAGTTTTTCCACATCCTAATACTCAACTCAAGCTAGCCTATTATATCACTGGCCAAAATATAGGTCGGCGAGGAGTAAAAACAAAAGGGAACCGCTCAACAACAAGTCAACACAACAAGTCATTGAGGTTGCCCACGGAGGCATAGCTAAGGACCAGAGAGTGAGCATCGCCAACTGGAGGCTGCGGAGAGGCCTCCTCATAGTCCATGCTCGAAAAGCCCTCAATCTCCTCGGGCTCCTCCTCCTGGGCCATCAGCTCATCCTGCTGCATCTCTAAAGCGTGAATGGCATTAAGCTCATCGTGATGCTCCTGCAGGTGCTCATTGGCGTTCGCCAGCTCCATGTACACATCATAGAACTGGTCAGCCAAGATCTCCATATCGTGCTCCATATCCACGATCTCCTCCAAACGAGTGATCTTGTCCTACATCTCAGCAATCTGGACATCCTTCTGTACTAGCTCGAGCGACTGGTCTACCATGCCACTCTACACGGCAGATAAAGCGACCTGGTTAGCCACTGCCATCCCGATCACCGTAGCCACCGCTCGGCTCTGCATCTCGACCATCCTGTAGAACACGTTCAGGCAACGAGCTAAAACAAAAATCGTGCGCTGTGGATCCATAACCCCGAGCAAGTCCATATGCTCCACACGATCCAACCAGTCCGGGTCCCTCGTATCCCGGGCAGGGAACAATCCAATCGGGTCCAGCACGATCTCAAGAGGGTGTGCCTGGCAGAACTGTGTCAGAGTCTGCAAGGCTGTGAACTCCCAGGTGTCCTGTAGTGTGTGTCCCTCGGCCACCACCTCCAACAGTGGCCACTGTGGCTGATCCGGAGGCGGGGGCACCCGCACATGCACGCGACTTCGCGGAATCCCGTGGTCCTGGTACGCACGTCCCTCGTAAACCGGCGGTGACGGGTACCCGAAAGAGCGCAGGGTGTCCCACAGTACGGCTGGGAAACCCTCGTGGTGAAGGCACCGTGAGTAGGTGGTGCCATCCATAACGACTGCAACATGCACGGGCTGAGCCATCTGTAACCAGAGGACAAGTGAGAAACGGAGTTAACACTTGGAAATCAAAATAGATTTCTGGTAGTTAGAGAAAAGCTCATAACTCAGCAAATATTCATCCAAAGTTTCTCAAATTTTACGAGCATGTTCTTTAGATAGTGTGTAACAAGTTTGGTATTCAAAGGTAGGCCTAGAACAGAACCTAACAAGGTGATAATCTCAGATTCCCATTAAGTGTACATGCTGGAATTTTTCAGACCCGAGTCAAGCTAAACTGAA
The DNA here is from genome assembly GCF_000263155.2 of Setaria italica. Classification (NCBI taxonomy): domain Eukaryota; kingdom Viridiplantae; phylum Streptophyta; class Magnoliopsida; order Poales; family Poaceae; genus Setaria; species Setaria italica. Next base: position 35,669,570 of record NC_028452.1, read on the forward strand.
CATAACTTCAAAACCAGAGATCTAATAAATCTGAAATTTTACCAGTAAGTTCTTTACTAAGTTCTGAGGAACTTTGCTTAAGGGACTCCTAGCAGAAAAAGTTCTTAAGGTGGTCGAAACAACAGAATTTCAACTGGTGTGCACTCAGGACTAACAGCCAACAGGGGGTCACAAAACTGATCACAACTCTCAACCCAAGTGATAGTACTTTGTGAAACTTTTTCAGCAGTTTACTTGGGGGATTTAACACAAATTTCTTATATAAAGTTTCTGGAGTTATCATGTGGATCATCCTAAAAGATTTATTTTACCGTGCATGGTGGAAAAAGGACAGCTAGACAATCCTTAACGCGGTGCATTTCTTTTTACGATGCACTCGAGTTTGGTTTTATTTCCTTAGGTTGTGATTTTTATTTCTTAATGCATGCACGTCCTAGTCGTCCTCTCAACCAAAAATAATTGCCAAAAACCTTTAGACTTACGTGGTTAGTGCCGATGGCAAGGCAACAATACGACTCACACTATAATAACTAGTCGAGTTGCTAAGCAAGTTTTGAACGCAACGTTGTTAGTGTACCTGCAGAAAAGCACATCACAGCTTGAACCTTCCATGCCAGCACTCACGAAAGTATCCACAATCATTACCGTTTACTATAGAAACGGCACCCATGCGTTTAACGCTGCATGGACAGCACACTAACTGTGGAAATATGTTCCTTTGAATAGAATCCTATAACCCTTCGCATTGTCGTGATGCGGAATCATGCACACATATAATAAACGTGGGCGAACAACCATGACGATAGGCTCATTGGAATCGAACCATACCATCCTTCGCATGCATTAACATACGGAACCTGCGCACGTATAATAGACGTGGGCGAAACAACCGTGATGATAGGCTCGTTGGAATCGAATTCCTATCACCCTTCACATACTCGCGATGCGGTTCTCGGCACATGTATGATAAACGTGGCAACAAGTGCTGGAAGTTAGAAGATAACCAATAACTATTAGCCACCTTAAAAGACCCAAAATTCCCCTAGGGCTCCTCTTACTAAACTCATCCTTAACGAACATACGAATTTCTCAACTCATTCTTGCAAATTTTAGTTCGAAAAGTGTTTTAAGGTTTGTTGTTCTCCGTACCGTGCTTCGAGCTCCGATGCCAGCTGTGGCGGAACCGCCCAAATTAACCTGACTAAAATGCATTGAAGTCGCCTAACATGCGATTATGCACTTTAAGCAAGTCAACCTGGTCGACCGTCGGATTTCATCCGATAAACCACATAAACAGGATCGAGAAGCATCACTCACGCAAAGGTGAGTAGCATAGAGATTACAACATTCCATCACATAACTTAGTCTCTCAAATTATTACATCAGAGTTCTGAAATTCAAACAAGTTGCAAGGTTCGAAAAGTCAATTAAAACAAGTGGAAGCTAAACGTCGATACATGACATCACGATGGAGCCGATCATGACATCAAAAATCCCTTCCCTCGCCATCCGAGGAGGGATCCCACTCGACTGTCTAGCCCGGAGGGAGCTGGGTAGGCCAAGTGGTACCAGCAACCAAACTATTGACATTACCTGAAAAGATTAAGCCAAAACAAGGCTGAGCAACTAATACTCAGCAAGACTGACCCATAGAGCGAAAAGCATGACCAAGACCTAGACATGCAAGGCTTTCTGGCTCTGGGATTTCTTTGCCAAAAGCGTCTAAAGTTGGTCCTTACTTTCAATATTTTAGCTCATGTTCTACGTTCTTTATCCAGTCTAGATTAGCATTTATATTAAACATACAAAAATTTCAAGCAATTAAATAACAAGCATCAACTTAATCTCGTAATCATGTTTCATCGTTACTCAGTGCAGAATAGCGATCAAGTAGTCCCAAACTGTGAGAGGCAGACGAATCGATTCGAATTTATTAACCATGCATGACGAACCTAATCTCACGACATCCGTGCACCACGAAGGGTCGCTTCATTTGTCAGTCGTCCCCATCGATCCCTTAGGCACGTGTCAGGGCCAACTGCCTTTGGCATGCAATGCTTCATAATCCCGGCCTCTGTCGTACTATGACCGCACTTGCACCCACATGATGCACCATGGGAATGACGTTCCAAGGACAGTCGGAGGGTATGCCACGCCCCAGTTCAATCAGGTACTAGGCTTCCCCATCCCATACTAGGTATGAGATTAGTACTTTCAAACACTTGATCATGAACGCCGACACGTTTCGACCTTAGATCAATTTCCTTTAGACAGACGGGGAAAAAACCACCAAGTATCAAACATAAGCCCGACCCCATCCGTCGTCCTTATAGTTGCAACATAAATAAACATTCCACTCCTATAACTCACGAGTGACAGGAAATCACTCGACTTTTACCGAAACCTATTAAGCATTGCAACTACTCAACTTTAGCAACTAGTATTCAAACAAGGCACTAAGTTCATGCATCTACGGTTTCAATCAACTCCTACACATGTAAATGCGCAAACATAAGCATCAACAAGTTGCATAAAGTAAAATAGGGAATTCATGCACCGGGGCTTGCCTTCAGGAAAGGTTAGCTGGTCCTCGAGGTCTTTCTCCGGTTCGGGCTCGCCTTCCAAGGGGTGAAGCTCCGCAGCGGGGTCTTCTTCCGGTGCCAGGTGGAGCTCGTAGGTTCCGTCGGCGAGATTTGCTTCTATATGACATGCACATGCAAACATTTAGTTGGACTCGCGCGTTTATTCAACGACACAAGGCATGGCTGAAAACAAGAGTCACAACAGCCATAACAAGGCAAGGTTTACTTTCTTTTAACTTCAACGGAAGTGGTCGCTTTAAACTTGAGTTCGCGTTGAATGGCAATTGTGTACATATATAGTTTTTCGCATTTTAGAGTTGCATAAAGAGAGTGAAAGGTCGCATTTGGGTGCTTTGGGTGCATTAGTGTAATTACTTACTTCTGAATGTTTTTATGTACCTCTTTCAATTTCCACTCATTTATCGTATTAGAGTTTGTGCTTTCCTTTTTATTCTTTTAGGTTGATTAATTAACCAAAATGACTTCATACTCAAACAGTAGTTAAAGGCATTGATAAAATTTCAACATCTCACTTAAGCCATCACTAGGTTACTGCAAAAGTTTGGGGGCCAACGGATGGCTTAAAAAGAAGTTATATGCATTTTATTATTAAAGGTAAAGTGAAATTAACTTTTTCTATCTTCAAAGTTACTGTGCAACAGGGGGTGAAATTTAACCAGTGTATTAAGGGTAGGTTACAAGAGCTTTGGTAAATTTTTCATAATTTTTGGAGAAGGTTAACTATTTACTTTATTTCCCTTTTTAATTAAACATACTTAGCAAGGAAAGTGTTTTTCTTTCTGATTTGCACAACAATTTATATTTTTCGTGCAAACTTCACAGCAAAAAAAAACTAACCCAACTAGTTTCACATTTTTCTGAGCTCGGGAACAATTCTTATGCAAAAAGGAAGATTTATACTTAGATGACCAAATTAAAGTCAAAACAGTGACTTAAAGTGTTAGACCAGAGCCCTAACCATTTTTCTGAGCTTCTACACATAGAAACAAGCATCATAGAGTTGGTTGCATATTTTTCCCACTTTTCTTCTATTTATTAGGATTTAAAAGGCTTAAACCAAGATTAAAAGCATAGGATATTAGTTACCATAGTAACATGAGCAAACTTATTTTTCTTAGGAACTAGACAGAGAAAGGATTCCGACAAAAGTGGTTTGGTATTTTTGCGATTTTTCTATGATTTACTGGGCATTTCCAAAGTACAAGCATTTTTTGACTAATGTTGAAAGAAAAGCTGTGGCAGACTTGCAAGCTAGCCCCTGGGTTTAAGGTTAAACTGTGCAGGGGTCCCTAAGTTTTATGCCTAGGCCCCTAGAAAGAATGGGGACGATGCAATGAAGTCCCTGGGGCGCGTGCGGCGGCGGCGGGAAAATGCCCGGCGGTTCACCGGCAAGGATGGGACAACAAGTGGCCGGGAGGGTGCGGGGGCTCACCTGAGCTTGGTTTGGCGTGGTTGGGGCGACGGAGATGGCCGGCGGGGATCGAAACGCGGCAGCGGCGGCAGAGCTTGGCTGGCGGCGGTGCAGGCGGCGTTCCGGTGGGGGAAGGATAAGGCCAGGAGCGGCGGGTGCGCGGGCAAGGCGGTCATTGGCTAGTGGCGCCATTGGGCAGAGGAGGTGGAGCTCCAGGTGGTCTCTGGCGGCGATTGGCCTTAGGCGATGCGCGTCTGGGGCTTCCGGTCTGTCTGGCGGGCGAAGCGGAGGGCTACCGTGGGGGTTGGGCGAGCGGGCAGAGGCGCAGCACGTCGTCGGCGTGGCGGCTTCTCCGGCGAACGGGCGGAGCGCGGTTGGTGGAGCAAAGCCGCGGCAGGAGAAAGAGGACACGCGCGCGGCCGGCGGTTGGCCAGCCCGGCGTTCGCCCCGTCCTGTCGCAAGCGCGGGTTGGGCGCCGTGACCCTCGCCCTGTCGCTGTCGTGCCAGTGATAGGGCGCCGGCGAGCTGCCGGTGGCCGGCAGCCACGCAGCACGCGGCGCACGGGCGAACGTGCCCTAGCGCACGGGCGTCGAGGCCCCCTTCGGGCAGCAAGCCCAACCAACTTTGGGGAGATCCTACTCCAGATTTCGCAACACAACTTCCAAAACTCTCTTAAACAAACTTGTTCAACTCTGGACGCATTTCAAACTTGGTTTAAGGTGTCGGTTCAAAATGTGAAAGGATTTGGAGAAATCTTGTGCCAAAGTTTGCTAAACATCTGGAAATCCAGACTTAGCCAATTCGGCCGGAGAGGTAGAATTTCAGGAACTTAGCTATGTTTGAGTCGATTTTTTTGGGCAGCTTCAAAGTTGAATTAGACCAAAGTGTTATTGAAGGAGTTGGTCTCCAAACTGAGGACTTCAACTTTTATTTAGGGTATTTCTTGAGCTTAGTTCATAAATTTAGAGGAACGCCCTCGCCAAGAGGTGCACTCTGCGCAGTTTTTCAGACTTAGCATTTTAGGGCATTAGGGGTGAGTTGACCGTTTTACCTTACTTTGACCGAGGTTTTGAATAGGTTCTGGCCCGATTTGGACCTGGGTTAGTGTAACAAGGTTGGAACACACTCGAGGGACTACAACTTTCATTAAGGGCCTGACTTGAGTTTAGATGGGAATTCGTGAGATAAAGGCTTGCAAAGTTGGAGGAAAACTCGAGTTCCAGGATTTAGAAGGTTTATAGGGTTCTTTAGTACTCCGGTTTTGATTGCTGTTTTTGACTTCGTTCCACTCCGAATTAGTCAAAGTGCCTTTAACAAAAGTTGTTTGACATTAAAAGTTTTACAACTCTTATTTGGGCAGAAGTTTAAGTTTGCATATAAAATTCCAAGTTTTATTTCAAACTCCAAAAAAGAGCTTCTTAGGGTTATAATGGTCATTTCACCTCTTAATTAGGGATTAACCACTTGTTTATACTTAAAAGCACTTAATTTAGGTAGAGTTGTTACAAAACCATCACGAAGCCACAAAAACAAAGGAACGAGAAGAGCCTTACCCTCGGACTAAGCCTTCAGCTTACGCTCCCGGTCGAGCCCCTGGGCCACGGCGGTCTGAAGCCCCTGCACTTGCACGTGGAGCTGACTGACCTCTACCCCGAGCTCGGCCACTATCTTCTCGACCTCGTCCTTCCAGTTTTCCTTGAAGTCCCGCTCCTGCCACGCCTTCTGCCGTTCACGTCGGATACGCTCAACGGTTTTCTGAAGGTCCTCATGGTCCCCCTTCAGCCATGCGAGCTCCTTGGCATCAAGGTGGGCCTTCTCAGCAGTAGCCTGGAACTCCTCGAGATCGAGGCGAGCCTTCTCGACGACGGCCTGGAACTTGTCCTCCACCCACCGCGCGTCCTCCCACGCCGCCTGCTCACGCCTGCGCAGATCGTCGATGACTTGTTGAGCGGCGGCGACCTGCGCGGTCAGCTCCCCGGTCCGCTTCCTCTCCACGGAGAAGCGTTCCCAGAGCCCCCACTCGAGCCAGAGGAAGTCAGACTTCCCCCGGCTGCATTCCTGGAGGGCCTACAAAACAATTTATGCTCAGCAACGGAGAGACAAAAGGAAAGCAACCACCAGGGAGAACACCATACCTGGCCACCAAGGATGACGACGCCGTCCAGCTCCCCCATCGCGGAAGACAAGGCAGCGCGGACATTCGCAAGCCCACCCTGCACCACCTGCCACTTGCCCCACTCCTCGGCATCGTCCAGCATGAAGAGGGGTCTCTGCGGGTCATCGCGTAACCTCCAGTGCAGGGTAGGCCCACCCCATGCCCTGGGAACGGGATTAACCAGGACAACGGTGGGAGCCCCTCTAGCCACCCCCGACGCCACTGTCTTCGACGCTGCCGTTGGGGCAGGCGCCACCGCCTCTGACGTCGCCGGCCTCAACGACGGCCCCGGCACGTGCGCCACCGTCTCCGTCGCGACTGCCGGAGCGGGTGTTCCCGTCCCTACCGCCGCCACGGCCTCTGTCGCGGCCGCTGGGGCAGGCGTCCCCACCTCAGTCGCGGTCTTCGGGGCAGGCATTCCCGCCCCCGCCACCGCCGGCGTCTCTGTCGCGGCAGCTGGGGCAGGCATTCTCACCCTCGCCACCGCCGGCATCTCCGTCGCGGCGCTAGGGCAGGCGTCCCTGCCCCCGCCGCCGCCGGCATCTCCGTCGCGGTCGTTGGGGTAGATGTCCCCGCCTTCGCCGCTGCCGCTGATGCCATCTTTGTCATGGTCACTGGGGCAACCGTCCCCATCTCCACCACTGCCACCTCCGCCGCTGCCGCCAGAGCCGCAGGCTCTTCCTCCGCCTTGTCGTCGAGGTCTATCACCTCGCCAGTCGGAGGGACCCCAAGGGCAACACCTTGTCCCGCAGGGTCGGTCGTGGAGGTAGAAGGCGGAGCAGGGGTCGGACCCTGCCCGTTCCCAACTGCGGCACCCTTCCTCCGGTTGCCGTCGCGGAGGCCGCCTCCGTGGTAGGCTCCGTGGTCTTCCCGGCGACACCGCCGCTCGCCGCCGGCGGGGTCACGGCTCGCCCCACGGAGGTGGACGACACCCGTAGCCCCTTCTTCGGCACCAGTGGCGGGATGAAGTCCCAAGGGGTGGTGCTGTGAAACAACAGCAACATCATCAAAAACGCTAGGAATTTCCACTTACACTCCCTCAGCGCGAGGACGGCGGGCGCGTTTCACCTCCGAGCCTGACGCCAACCCCAGAGCATCTAGCAGCAGCCGCTTGCCACTGTTCCTCTGCTCTTGGGGCGCAGGCAGCAGGTCGGGGGTCAGCTCCGTCAACTCCCGAGGCGCGTCCCGCGCTGACCCCTGGGGCACAGTCCCAGAGCTTTGCGGGGTCGAGTCCTAGCGGGCGGTCCACTCGGCTTGTCCCCCGCGGCCATTTGGGGGCACTGCTCCCGGATGACCAGGGCGCCCGGTCGGAGGGCCAAAACGAACTCCTCCTCTTCTTCCTCCTCTTCCTCCCCATCGTCGTTGTCGTCATCGTCCGACACGACCTGACCTCGCCATGGCCGTTGGAACTCCTTAGCGGCCTTCCTTTTCTTCCTCGCCGTTTCCTTGTCCTTGCGCCTCTTCTGGCACCAGTGGGTGCGAGTCGACGACATTGGCCATGTGGCCCTGCAGACATGAAAACTCCACGGCAGAGCGATGAACCATGAAATACAGGAAAAAAGAACGAGTGCACGAAGTCCTCACCAGCTCGACAAAATTCGCGTCCGAGCGCATCAGAGGGTGATCGGGCACCGGGTAATCGGCGTCCTTGTCGTCCAGCACCTCCCAGACTCACTGCTGGATCTCGGTGGTGGCAAGCGCACCTGTCGCAAGGACGGTGCCCTCGGTCGGCGCACCGGGAGCCATCTCAACGAGCGAGCGAACCCGGAGCATCAGCGGCGCCACCCTACGAGCATGGTACGCCCCGATAACTCTGGCCCTGGTCAGCCCCTTTTCCTTCAGGTGCTCGATGGCCTGAAGCAAACCAGTGACCCGCTTCTTCTCCTTCTCCACCGGGCCGTACGACCACAGCTCCGGCGCCGCTTCGATGACACGGCCGGTGAACGCTGGCAAGGGGGAGTTAGAGTAGTTCTTCACATAGAACCACTGCTGATGCCACCCCTTGTGGGACGCCGTGGTCTTCATCGTCATATACTCCTTGCCGCGGTTCTGGCAGAGATGGATGGTGGCGCAACCAATCGGCACTGGGGTCATCCGCTGCTAGCTCCCCTTCCTCTCGGTCCTCTGGTACAGGCTGACCACGAAGAAGTACTTCCAGAGCGAGAAGTTGGGCTCGATGCCCAAGAACCCCTCGCACAGCGTGACGAACGCCGCGATGTGTTGGATCCCATTGGGATTGAGATGGTGCAGCTCGAGCATATAGTAGTGCAGCAGCTCGCGGAAGAAGTGGCTCGGCGGGGACGCGAACCCCCTCTCATAGAAGTGCGCAAAGGAGACAATGTAGCCGTCGCCCAGACTCGGCACATCTTCACTTCCGGGGAACCACCATTCATCCCTCTCGGTCCTCTCGCAGAGGAGGCCCTTCCTCATGAGGCCATCGGCGCGCGAGGTCCTAAAGTTCGAGCGTGACGAGGACTCCATCGCTAGGGGGTGGAAAGCTCGATGGCGGAGGGCGAGGGAAGCTGCTATGCTAGGCAGAGGAAGGCGAACAACACGCGATAAGGCAAAGGGCGCGCGAGAATGCGAAAAGATTTGGGAGCAGTTGTGGGCGGAACCGGCAACGCAGACCCCCCGTCTTATAGGGAGGCGCGGGGGAAGCGGAATAGGTGGCCCCATCGCAGTAAATACAGTGCCAGGTACGCCCCGTCACGCCCGCCTTTTTTGGAAGTCGTGCGCACAATCTGCTGTAGGAAAACATCCCTTTCTTCCTCGTTTCGCGGGCCGGCACCTTCCGCCACTTCGCCTCCCAGAGAACGCACGTGTACAACCTCCTCCACGTCCGGCCCAAGGCCCACGAAAAGGTCAAAAAGGGATACGGGGCTGAAACTGCCCCTACGGCCCATTACGGTCCAGGGGTTCGAAGGCTAGCCCACAACGGGTTCAACAGCCGCCCCAGGACACCACCGAGCAAGGGGTGAGAAAGGACGGGTCCGCTAGCGGCCATCACCCGGGCGCACGACAGCCTAGGGCATCCCGACCTCACATTCGAGTCCGGACTGGCATCTAAGTTCATGGTTTTTCCCCGAAGAAAGGTAATGAGCCCCCAGGTCCAATGGAACGGACTCAGGAACTATATGAGCTGGCCAGCCGGAATCAGGGGTACACCACCAGCTTGGCCCGAGCCGGACACCCCCGAATGGGGACCAGGACCCCACTCGAATCAACCCATTTGCAGCTCAATGAGCACCACGGTTCGTCCAACGAGGATAGCGTGGCACGGCTCACCCCCTCCTGTTGGAGGTATGCCCTAGAAGCAATCATAGAGATGATGATATTCCATTTGTATCCATGATTTGTATATTGTGTTAATTGAATATCCATTAAAGGCTACTTGAATTGATTTTCAATTATGTGAATTGTATGTGAAACTCTTTACTTGTATGGTTATTCTAAAGTTGTCCCTAGTCGGAGTTCATGTGAGGACACACATGAATATTAGACTAGCACATGTATTAGTTGATGACTATGTTTCACAAGTCATGGACATGGAGATGTTGAACTAATAATGTGGACACATGTGGAGACATGTGCTAGGACTGACCCAACACGAGAAGTAGTTCTCTCTTTAAACAACATATACGCTTTGTCCTTAGACCTAAGATTGTCGCATATATTCTAGATGTGGATCGACCTACTTAGGGTGTTATCAAACGCTACGCCGTAACAGGGTAGTTATAAAGGTAGCTTTCGGGTTTGTCAAGAAGCATGCTATGAGACATGGTCAATCAAGATGGGATTTGCCCCTCTCTGATTGAGAGTGATATCTCTGGGCCCCTCGAGTGATCGGATCCGAAAATGCATGGCCATGCTACGTACGGTTAAGAGTTAACCTACAAAGGGATTCCGAATCACAGGATTGAGAAAGAGCGGTCGGCTTGAAGCTAGACCAAATATCGTGAGGCAAAGGGAATAGCATGTATATTATGTTGTGATGGTTCGTCTGATATGATCTTCGTGTGCGTATAGGAGTTGGCACATCTTGCTAGAGGCCGCTACCGACTATTGGGCCGAGTAGGAGTACTCGGGCCATGTCTATACGTATCCGAACCCATAGGGTCACACACTTAAGGGGCTGGAAGCCCAATTCGAATCTGATCCGAGTTGGATTAGGTTTAGAAGTACTAATGGGCCTCGGACCCAGAGGCCCGTTAGGAACCTCTATAAATAGAGGGGTGGGGGCGCCCTAGGGTTTACACCTTTTGCAAAACACACCTGCCGCGCCTCCCACGCCCTCGCCTGTTGCAACTCGCGGATCTAGCAGTCTGGCTTGCGACGCTTCCTCCCTGCACGTGTGGATACCTTGGAGGTGTTGCGCCTGCAGCACTTGGACGAGCCGCCGACGAGCCACGACGAGCCGTGGCACCGGAGGCGATCTTGCTGCACGTGGATGAGCTGCTGAGGAGCTGCTGGACGTGACGTGATCAACTACGTACGACTACGTTGATCGACTACGTACGACTACGTGATCGTCTTCACTGCATCGACGCATATCTACATCTTCCGCACCAGTAGTGCGTCGAGTGGTAATCCCGTGATCTTTATACGGCAGTTCTTCCTGGTTATACGCGGTAGAATTTTTGAATTGCGCTAGTGTAGCCTACCTCATATCCCAACAGTGGTATCAGAGCCGTAGCTGCTTAGTTTTGGATTCGGGATGTGTGCATATGGAGATATGCGAGTTTTCAGTTTGATCTATGTCCTGGTTTCGTGCCCTTGCTGCAATGGTAGTGTAACGACATACTCGTACCGGTCGGTTTCCGCCATCGGAGTTAAGTGATACACGTAAATCTAGTTGCAGTGAGCGAAGATCAATATGATTGGTCGAATCGAAATCCCGGGTCATACGCCAGACGCATTAGATGTGCAATGGTAGATGAGATCTACTGCCGGGGTCAGGATTTTTGCCGTATGCATATGCTTCGGTAAATCAGCCGTAACTTTTCGGTACGATCTTGGATTGGGGCGAATTTTATATGAAAATTGATCTACAGAAAAAGTTACACATGAAATTCAACGGCTTTGCCGTTTTTGGCGAAATTAGATTTCCCAAATTCGGCTTGGAAGATGGAGTTTCGGGCATCCGAAGTTTGGAACATTAGGACGCCTAACTCTGTTTTGCAGGATGTATGTTTGTATCTTGTGATCAGTATGGCCCTCTTGTGTATGTGATGCATGTGTGTAACTCATTCGTGACCTGCGTGTCACGCGTACGGCAACACGGCAGGAGCCATATGTGTTGTCACTTTATTGTATTTAATGGTCTGCGTACTAATCTGTGATGATCCAAGCAACTATGTAATCTTCATTACTAGCTTCTTTACTAGCTATTAGGCGTAATAGCATGTTGTAGTTCTTGGAGGACTCATCACCAGGACGATGGCGCACATGGAACATGGAGATGGAGCTCACCATGGTGAACAGGTTCTATGGAGATGGAGATCACCATATGAAAACGGGCCATACTGTGTCACAACTGTGTGAATGTTATTCTGTTTATGTTTTACTTTCTGCATGCTGTAATGTTAGAAGTAGAACGATCCCTCACAAAGTTTAAGTTAGTATGCCCTCCCAACTAAAACTTGCACCGTCCCATGTCTTGTACAATTAGTGGTGGGTCTATGAAATTAGGGTACTACTAGTTTTCCTTGACTAGACGGGTTTGTGTCGGACACTTACACGCATAAGGGTTGGTTTGCTTGACAAGGTCATCTTAATGGTTAAGGACCTTGGGGCATAAAGGTTGGACGCCGAGACATAGAGATGTCACCCAACAACAGGAGTCATATGTGATATGATTAGCAAAAGTTGCTTACCGATCTACCTTGTTTGCTAGCGGTGATGCTAAAGCTCACTAGTGGACTTGTTAGTTGTGGATCCTGAATCACTAAGTTTCAATAGAGGGATATTGATTTTAGTGGGAGTAGATTCTGTTAAAATAGTTTAATGTAATTTGCTCTATCATGGATACGTTTGTCTTAGTGTATTTTGCATTATTTTGTTGTAGATTAAATGGCACCTAGCAGCACTACACCGTTTGCTTTGCGTTCGGTCCTTGAGAAGGACAAGTTGAAAGGAACAAATTACTCGGATTGGATCCGTAACCTGAGAATTGTTCTCAGGGCTGAGAAAAAGGAAGATGTTCTAGACAACCCACTACCAGAAGAACCTGCTGATGATGCACCCGCTGCTGCTAAGAATGCTTACAAGAAAGCATGTGATGCTAACCTCGAAGTAAGCTGCCTTATGCTTGCTTGCATGGAACCCGAGCTGCAGATGCAGTTCGAAACAAACCATGAGGCGCACGATATCATCGTGGCGCTTAGAGACATGTTCCAAACACAGGCCAGGACTGAAAGGTTCAATGTGTCTAAGGCCTTTGTTGAGAGCAAGCTAGCAGAAGGCGCAGCAGTAGGACCACACGTAATCAAGATGGTTGGTTACACTCAACGGTTGAAGAAGCTAGGCTTCCCACTGGGCCAAGAGTTGGCCACTGATTTCATTCTTTCGTCTCTTCCGCCTAGCTATGGGAACTTCATCTCGAACTACCATATGCATGGGACGGAGAAGGGTCAGAATGAGCTGTGTGGCATGCTTAAAACAGCAGAGGCTGACATCAAGAAAAGCGCTAGTACCAGCCATGTGATGGCTATACAGAACAAGCCTAGCTTTAAGAAGAAGGGCAATTCTTGGAAGAAGAAGGGCAAGGCTGGAACGTCCAAGCCAAACCCACCGCCCAAGGTTAAAGCTGGACCTGGACCTGCTCCAGACAAAGAGTGCTTTTACTGTCATGAACTTGGTCACTGGAAGAGAAACTGCAAGCAGTACCTAGCTTCCTTGAAGAATGGAGGAAGTAAGAGTACTTCTACCTCAGGTACGCTTGTTGTTAATGTTATAGACAACATATTTCTCGCTGATACAATTATTAATTCTTGGGTATTTGATATCGGATCGGTTGCTCATATTTGCAATTCGATGCAGGGAATGATAAGAAGTAGAAGCGTGGAAAGAGGAGAAGTTGATTTCCGCGTGGGCAATAATGCAAGAGTTCCTGCGTTGACCGTCGGGACGATGCAACTCCACCTCTCGTCAGGATTTATTATGGAGTTGAATAATTGTTATTTTGTTCCTAGTTTAAGTCGAAACATTTTGTCTCCTTGATGCTTGATGAAGGATGGTTATTCATTTGCGAGTGAAAACAATGGTTGTGTGATCTCTAAGAATAATATGTTTATGGCTTTTGCACCCATTGTGAATGGATTATTTGTTTTAAATCTTGATGGTTCACCTGTTTGTAATGTAAGTGCTAAAAGGCATCGGCCTAATGATGTGAGTCCTACCTACTTGTGGCATTGTCGCTTGGGTCATATAAGTGAAAAGCGCATGAAGAAGCTCCATTCCGATGGACATCTAACTTCGTTTGATTTTGAATCATATGAGACATGTGAGGCTTGCTTGCTAGGCAAGATGACCAAGACGCCTTTCACAGGATTTCCTGAGAGAGCAGTAGACTTGTTGGAACTCGTACATAGTGATGTATGCGGACCAATGAGCACGACGGCTAGAGGAGGATTCCAATACTTCATAACTTTCACTGATGATTTTAGTAGATATGGCTATGTCTACTTGATGAGGCACAAGTCTGAAACCTTTGAAAAGTTCAAGGAATTTCAGAATGAAGTCGAAAATCAGTGTGGCAAGAAAATTAAGGCCTTACGATCTGATCGTGGAGGCGAGTATTTGAGCCACGAGTTTAGCAATCATCTAAAGAGTTGCGGAATTGTTCCACAACTTACGCCGCCTGGAACACCTCAGAGAAACGGTGTGTCCGAGCGACGTAATCGAACTTTGTTAGACATGGTTCGATCAATGATGAGCCAGTCGGACCTACCGTTGTCATTTTGGGGATACGCTCTAGAAATAGTAGCTTTCACACTTAATAGGGTACCATCTAAATCCATAGTTAAGACACCATATGAGATATGGACTGGAAAGGTTCCTAGTTTGTCTTTTCTAAAGATTTGGGGATGTGAAGTGTTTGTCAAGCGACTTCAGTCGGACAAGATCACACCCAAGTCGGATAAGTGCATTTTCGTGGGATATCCAAAGGAAACTTTGGGATATTATTTCTACAACCGATCAGAAGGCAAAGTGTTTGTCGCTCGGAACGAGGTTTTCCTAGAGAAAGAGTTTCTCAAAGGAGAAAAGAGTGGAAAGACAGTGCATCTTGAAAAGTTCAAGATGAGCCGATCGGGCAAGAATCAATAAGTGATGCTAACGTAGCAGAACAAGTTGAGATACCCATGGCAAGAGAAGCACCGCCAAAACCACGAAGGTCAGCAAGGCTCCGTGAAATGCGGGAAATATTATTGTTGGACAATGATGAGCCTGCGACATATGCAGAAGCAATGATGGACCCAGACTCCGAAAAATGGCAGAGTGCCATGCAATCCGAAATAGAGTCCATGAGAGACAATCAAGTTTGGAACTTGGTTGACCCGCCTGATGGTGTTAAAGCCATAGAGTGCAAGTGGATCTATAAGAAGAAAAAGGACATGGATGGAAATGTTCACATCTATAAAGCATGACTTGTCGCAAAAGGTTTTCGACAAGTTCAAGGAGTTGATTACGACGAGACCTTCTCGCCCATAGTGATGCTTAAGTCCATTCGGATTATTCTAGCTATAGCTGCATATTTCGATTATGAGCTATGGCAGATGGATGTCAAGACAGCTTTCCTGAATGGAAACCTAGCTGAGGACGTGTATATGATACAGCCCGAGGGTTTTGTCGATCCGAAAAATGCTGGAAAGGTATGCAAGCTTCAGAGATCCATTTATGGATTGAAGCAAGCATCTAGGAGTTGGAACATTCATTTTGATGAAGTGGTCAAAGGGTTTGACTTCACCAAGAACGAAGAACAGTCTTGTGTTTACAAGAAGGTTAGTGGGAGCTCTGTAGTATTTCTAATCTTATATGTGGATGACATATTACTGATTGGAAATAACATTCCTATGCTTGAGTCCGTAAAGACTTCACTGAAAAATAGTTTTTCGATGAAGGACTTAGGGGAAGCGGCATATATTCTGTGCATTAAGATCTATAGAGATAGATCGAGAAGGCTTATAGGTTTAAGCCAAGATACTTACATTGACAAAGTGTTGAAGCGGTTCAGCATGGAAGAGGCAAAGAAAGGGTTCTTGCCTATGTCACATGGCATACATCTCAGCAAGACTTAGTGTCCTTCGACTGCTGATGAGCGGGATCGCATGAGTAGAGTGCCATATGCCTCGGCTATTGGATCTATCATGTATGCAATGATAAGTACTCGCCCAGATGTTTCATATGCGCTAAGTATGACAAGCAGACACCAATCTGAACCAGGTGAGAGTCACTGGACAGCGGTGAAAAACATTCTTAAGTACTTGAGAAGGACTAAAGATATGTTCCTCGTCTATGGAGGTGAGGAGGAGCTCGTTGTAATAGGTTACACCGATGCTAGTTTCCAAACCGACAGAGATGATTCAAAGTCACAATCAGGATTTGTGTTCACGCTAAATGGTGGTGCTGTTAGTTGGAAGAGTTCCAAGCAGAGACGGTGGCCGATTCTACGACAGAAGCCGAGTACATCGCGGCTTCC
Organism: Setaria italica; assembly: GCF_000263155.2. Classification (NCBI taxonomy): domain Eukaryota; kingdom Viridiplantae; phylum Streptophyta; class Magnoliopsida; order Poales; family Poaceae; genus Setaria; species Setaria italica. Next base: position 35,685,436 of record NC_028452.1, read on the forward strand.
GCGAAGGAAGGTGTTTGGATAAGGAATTTCCTCATTGAGCTTGGTGTGTTCCCGAATGCGTCCAGCCCATTGAATCTCTACTGTGATAACAATGGGGCAATTGCGCAAGCAAAGGAACCAAGGAACCACCAGAAGAACAAACACGTAATGCGGCGATTTCATCTCATTCGAGACTTCGTTAACCGGGGTGAGATCAAGATATGCAAAATACACACGGATCTGAACAGTTCTGATCCGTTGACAAAACCACTCCCGCAGGCTAAGCATGATGCGCATGTAAGAGCTATGGGTATTAGGTACCTTCTAGATTGCCTCTAGTGCAAGTGGGAGACTGTTGGAGGTATGCCCTAGAGGCAATCATAGAGATGATGATATTCCATTTGTATCCATGATTTGTATATTGTGTTAATTGAATATCCATTAAAGGCTACTTGAATTGATTTTCAATTATGTGAATTGTATGTGAAACTCTTTACTTGTATGGTTATTCTAAAGTTGTCCCTAGTCGGAGTTCATGTGAGGACACACATGAATATTAGACTAGCACATGTATTAGTTGATGACTATGTTTCACAAGTCATGGACATGGAGATGTTGAACTAATAATGTGGACACATGTGGAGACATGTGCTAGGACTGACCCAACACGAGAAGTAGTTCTCTCTTTAAACAACATATACGCTTTGTCCTTAGACCTAAGATTGTCGCATATATTCTAGATGTGGATCGACCTACTTAGGGTGTTATCAAACGCTACGCCGTAACAGGGTAGTTATAAAGGTAGCTTTCGGGTTTGTCAAGAAGCATGCTATGAGACATGGTCAATCAAGATGGGATTTGCCCCTCTCTGATTGAGAGTGATATCTCTGGGCCCCTCGAGTGATCGGATCCGAAAATGCATGGCCATGCTACGTACGGTTAAGAGTTAACCTACAAAGGGATTCCGAATCACAGGATTGAGAAAGAGCGGTCGGCTTGAAGCTAGACCAAATATCGTGAGGCAAAGGGAATAGCATGTATATTATGTTGTGATGGTTCGTCTGATATGATCTTCGTGTGCGTATAGGAGTTGGCACATCTTGCTAGAGGCCGCTACCGACTATTGGGCCGAGTAGGAGTACTTGGGCCATGTCTATACGTATCCGAACCCATAGGGTCACACACTTAAGGGGCTGGAAGCCCAATTCGGATCTGATCCGAGTTGGATTAGGTTTAGAAGTACTAATGGGCCTCGGACCCAGAGGCCCGTTAGGAACCTCTATAAATAGAGGGGTGGGGGCGCCTTAGGGTTTACACCTTTTGCAAAACACACCTGCCGCGCCTCCCACGCCCTCGCCTGTTGCAACTCGCGGATCTAGCAGTCCGGCTTGTGACGCTTCCTCCCTGCACGTGTGGATACCTTGGAGGTGTTGCGCCTGCAGCTCTTGGACGAGCCGCCGACGAGCCGCCGACGAGCCACGACGAGCCGCGGCACCGGAGGCGATCTTGCTGCACGTGGATGAGCTGCTGAGGAGCTGCTGGACGTGATGTGATCGACTACGTACGACTACGTTGATCGACTACGTACGACTACGTGATCATCTTCACTGCATCGACGCATATCTACATCTTCCGCACCAGTAGTGCATCGAGTGGTAATCCCGTGATCTTTATACGGCAGTTCTTCCTGGTTATACGCGGTAGAATTTTTGAATTGCGCTAGTGTAGCCTACCTCGTATCCCAACACCTCCGTCTCAGCGAATGGATGCTTGAGGGGTAACGTTCTAAAGTCGATCTAGCCTCCCGACCGGTCTCCTGCAACACGCGGGGGCTCGGGGACTAGCATCGCAACTAATGATCATGCGTGTGGTCGCGATTTGAGGTCTCAAGGCGGGAGTGCCCTACGAAACAATGAAGAATCATCCCACGGCAAGACATCCATAGGACGCCTCGCCTGATCAATCTCCTCGGCCAAAGCCGAGATAACAACACTCCCTATCCCTGATTAACTGCAGCTTGCATAGCGAGGGGAGATCCCCGACGAACGACGAAAGCAGCCTCTGGAGGAGCATCCTCGCTCCACCACAGGCTCGGGGGCTACTGTTGGGGGGAAATATTAATGACCTCCTAATGCCCCTTAAAGCAACAATCATGAAGGCCTAGGCCCACCTGGAGTAATAACGATTACCGCTGATCCAGCAAAGGCAGAGAACATCCTACTCCGTCTCGCCCGACCCAGGGCCCTGGGGTCAGACACTCCCAACCCCTCGATGGCAGAACTCCGCTTCGCCCGACCTGCGGTCCTAGGGTCGGGAGCACTCGACCCCTCACCGCAAGACTCCGCCTCGCCCGACCCGCGGTCCCAGGGTCGGGAGCGCCTGACCCCTCGCTGCAAGACTCCACCTCGCCCGACCCCAGGCGTAGGGGGTCGGACTCATCCGGGCCCACAAGATAAGTATCCGCCTCGGGCGCAGACCGCCATACGAGGGCGCGGATCTCATGGGCCCCTCACCGATCTTGCCACAAATGCGTCGCGGCTCTGGCATGTAGAAAGGCGCCCGCGCCCCTCGATGTGACCTGCCACAAGTACCCAAGCGGAATACTGTAGCTACGACCGCCCAGGCTACAGTGGCCGCGGCTCCTCCTGATTCGCTACAGGGCACTCATGACCTGCACCGCCCGGAAAAGGAGGGAGCTCCACCAGTTCTCGCGCCCTACGTATCCGGCGACAGAGATGTGACGTTCGTGTCCCACGGACCGTAAGCAAGACAACAGGTGCCAGCCGTCTCCCCCAAAGTGCACAGTTGCCCTGATCGAACACCATCATCATGCTTGGCGGCAGCAGTCGCTAGGAAGATCATCGACAGGATCCGAAGACAGCCGCCCTCCTCCTATGGACGCGCTGACAAGAGCCAAAAGTCAGAGTAGGAGGCGGCGACCCGGGGACTTGGTCCTTCTCCTTGTACTTTACTTTACTTAGCTTATCTCTTTTACTTCTCCTCACACCTAGCTCTTCTATAACCCTGAGCTCTTCTTGAGCTATAAAAGGAGAACCGGGGGCCTTGAGATAGGAGGACTCAAAAGCCAACAGAACTCACACACACTCTGCTCTAGAGCATCAGTGCACACCCAAGAGACTTGGGACCAGCTCCCTCTCTCGCCTGCCTGTAACCCCTACTACAGACCCTGCATGGGCAACACGAGCAGCTCCTCATATTGGATGTAGGGCTTTCCTTGCCCGAACCAGTCTAACCCTGTGTCCTCCCACACCACCATCCGAAGCCTTATGCGCATAAAAGAAATTTACTAGCCGTAGTCTTGATCTGCAAATCTTGACAACGACACATGGCACGACACCAACAGGAGCACGCCAATGCCCAACAACAACCCGTTGCCAATGCGGAGGCAGCAGACAACTAGAGCTAACTGCCACGCAACGACAGCGACAACACCAACTAGGGTGGCGCCCAGGACAGACACAGGTGCCCTGCACGCACCTGCAATCTACTAGCCAACCTCGAGGAGGCCGCCCACAACATTTTCGCTACACCCTAGGCCAACCAGGGGGCTGTGTACGCCGACTTGGAAAATCTCCGAGACTCGGACCAAGTCTGGCGGATCTGGATGCGACTCCAAGTCACCAATGCCCAAATCGAGGAGCAGCCCAACAGCTGACCCGCACACTCTCGGTCCACAGCCACTCGGCACTCCCGGAGCCAATTCGGGCATAGCAGATCTGACCATCGCCGAGGTGACCACACAGGAGGCCAGATCGGGCTAATCCTTGAAGAATAGGTGGAACAGAACACCAACTCACCTGCCAATAACAACATCAACAATGACCATCAGCGCGACAACAACGACAACCGCCACCGCGGTAGGAGAGGCGATGATGAGGACCGTGGCCGACCAGGTTGGCAACGTGATCTCTGTGATGAGCTTCGTGACCTCCACAACCACCGCGACCTCCGTCCTGACCTCAACAACCACCACAATGAGCGTGATGAGAATGAGCTCCGCCGCCATGCCAAGTATGACTGTGACTACGATGCTCCTGGACTCAATCGCAGCACTGAACGCTGGGATCACCGTCGTCAGGAGGATGAGATGCGTTGCCACGTTGACTACGACCGCATGTACCGTGCCCTTGAAGACGCTTACAAACAGCCCAGACGTGATAATGGCAGACACCCTAGGGCTCCACCCATCGAGTACTACCTCAACGACGACTACGACACGACGATCGATGGCTTCGCCACCTTCACTCTATGCCTCAGGGTTGTCGACTAGCCGGCCACATTCAAGACAACCATTAATGAAAAGTATGATGATCGCTCTGACCCCACCATCTGGCTGAAGACGTATAGCACCGTGGTGAAAGCCGCCAATGGCACCTATGATCAGATGGCCGCCTACTTCCTGGTTGTGATGGGTCCCGCTCCACTCCTGTGGCTGGAGAATCTCCCTCCGAACAGCATCAACAGCTGGGGTTAGCTCGCTAGAGCTTTCACTCAGAATTACCAGGCTACCTATAATAGACCTGGCAACACAAATAAACTCGGCCAAGTCTACTAGAGGTCAGGCGAAACTATCTGAGAGTACACCAACCACTTCTTCGAGAACAGCAACAGGTTGGCCGGTGTTGAAGACCGTGACATCATTATGTACTTCTGCTCCGACCTGATGAATCGCACCATGTTCTAAGAGATGTATGAGGCTACCCGCAAGATGGTTGGATAGACCCAGAGTCTAAATATCCAGAATTATTTGGGACCGTCAGGAACAGATGAACAAAGAGCCACCACCCCCACTATCCTTGTACAGAAAAAGAAGGAATAGTTAACCTGACGCAGTTTCCTTTCCATTCTCAAAACCGAGGATTTAACCCCGGGAATCTCGGGACGAGATTCTGTTAAGGGGGAGGGGCTGTAACACCCGCCATTTTAGTCAACAAAGTGACTTGGAGGAGTTGGAAGCAATTCGAGAAAAAAAAGGAAAAAGAAATTGACCGAAAATCAAATTCGGGTCAAATTTGGCCGAAATTTGAATTTTGAATCTGAAATTCAGAAAAATTCGGCAAAACTATATAATAGAAGTGTAAAGATGATTAGAACTCAAGGGTCAAAAATTTGGAATAATATTTGATCCTAAACACTCAAAAGAAATCAGAGAAGGAAATGAAAAACTACATTTACTGTTCACTATCCGAAAACGGGAAATTCAGAAAAACATGATGAGTATCTATTTTTGAAACTGAATTCTGCCCAATTTTTCAAGTAAGTGAGCAAAGGCAACTAGACAGCGGTGAAGTATGATCCTTGGACATGTTTAATAATGTGTTGTTGCTCAGAGATAGCGAAAGAATCAAATTTAAATCAAAGCTCAAAGTCAGCACTCTAACTATTTCGGCCAACTCTTGAGCTGCATAAATTCTAAGTCTGAAAATGGTATTTGAGTACATGACTTTAGAACCAATTTCTGGAGAAATTTCATTAAAAGTGAGCAGATATTTTTGGACATTAGTGAAATATGGACTATGGAGAAGGTAAATGAATAGTTGTTGTCCAGAGAAAGTGGAAGGTTTGAATTCAAATTGGAGCCAAAAGTCAGCAATTGAGCAGATTTCGAGCTCCTGGCTGAAATAATTCTAAGTCTGGAAAACAGCATTGGTTAGCAATGTTTGGAACCAATTTCAGAAAAATCTAGTGTAAGAGTTATATGGTTTCTGGTGCAAAATGGAATACTTATTAGTTGTAGAACACAAATGGTGAGTGGTTGGCCCATATGGAATACAATTGGGCTACTGAAATTGGTGCCAAAGAAGGGTAAATGACCACCTTTAAAGACTGTCGAAATTGAATCCTGAATGTTCAGTTAACACAAAACGTGACAGGAACTTGGAGCTCCAAAAACTCGGTGTTAGGGTGCTCATCTCGGGTAAAGGCCAATCTATCAAATGGAGCACTTGGATTACTCTACAAGTTTGCTTAAAGGAGTTTTGCGAGTTGGGATCAAAAGGTTTGAGTAAATGAGGTCTGAACATATCGGTTGGGAAGGGATAAAAGGAAACGAAGAAAAAGATCAGAACAGGGGAAGAGCCGTGCCGCCGCCGGCATCTCGAAGCGCCGGCCAGCACACGGCCACGTCCGCGCTCACGCAGGCGTGCAGGTTGTCGAGGTGGCGTGCATGCACGGTAAAGACTCACATCACTACCGCCCTGCCCTTAATCGTTTAACCCTCCGCTTTTCTTCTGCCGTGCAAGCCGAGCTTGAGCAATCAGTACCGCCGCCGGCCAAATTCACCCACGCCGCCGCCCCTCTTTGCAATTCCACCCGCCCAAGGTTCCGTCAACTCCTCCTCGACACCCCACGCTGCTCCGTTCAGTAGTTCCTCGCCGTCGAGCTCCGAATCACCGCCGTACCGGTCCGCCCGTCACCACCACTGTCCTCTCAGTGAGCTCTTCGTACCGGCCCTTTTCCTTTCAATCGTCGGTCCTCAAAGGGTATCTAGGTCGTATAGATGCCGTAGGTCGCGCCAGAGACCCTTTTTGTGCTGCCACCGGGCCTTGCGCCGGCCGGCCGCCGGCCATGGTGCCGCCGCTCGTGGGGAGCCCGACACAGGCCACCTCCAGGAGGGCCGCCGCCACCTGTGGGGGAGCCTCGGCTTGGAGATGCCCCCAGCCCGGCCGCGCCGCCGGCGAGCTCCCGCCCCCTGCGGTTTGCGCCCCTGTTTTGGCGCAGGGAGGAAGAAGACATGCGCCAGGGGGTTGTGAGGAGAAAGGGGGGAGGAAGCAGGCCGGTCAGTGTGCTTGGGCCGTGATGCCAATGTGCGGTAGGAGAGGCCCAGGTGAGAATAGGAAAGAAGAAGAAGAAGGCCAGCCGCCGTCTTGGGCCAAGGGGAGGCGACGGCCCAGCTAGCCCGCGCGGCGTAAAGAAGAAGGAAGAGCCGGTGGGCTGTCCGTTGGACTGAAAAGAAAATGAGTCGTGCGGCCCAGGTGGAGGTGAAGAAAGGGAAAGTGGGCCACTGGGTAAAAAGAAGGCCGTGGGCCGGATTAAGCAGGCCGACCATCGGAGAAAGAAAAAGAAAAAGAAGAGGACCAGCCGTCTATCTTGGGCCGAGGGGAAGACACCAGCCCAGCTGGCCCGCGCGGCGTAAAATGAGAAGAAAGAAGGTGGGCTGGCCGGGATTAAGAAAGAGGAGAAAAGGGGGAGCCGGCCCAAAGGGGCTGCCGCAAGGAGGCCATGCGCCACAGGTTAAAAAGTTGACGGGCCACTTTTCGGCCCAAGGAGAAGTGCCGGCCGTGGGCCCCACTTGTCAATGAAAAAGAAAGGAAGGAGAATAGGAGGCCGGATGGGCCCTAGGTGGAAGTGATGGTGGGTAGAAGCAAGCTGGGTGAGAAAAGTTTGGGCCGGGGGTTTTTGAATAAACCTTAGGTTTTCTTTTATTAGATAAATAGATTAAATACGGTTTTCACCATTTAATTCACAGAAAATTCTAGAAGTGCCCAAAATTAGTGAAACCAATTTTATTAGGATTGTTTTATTTTCCTTTATGCATTAAAATTCTTAAACCCTAGGAAAAATAATAAAAATTTAGGTATTTATTTAATGCCTTTTTATTTAAGGTATTTAAATAAATGCTTAAACTTTATTAAATGTATAAAACTTGAAAAATGCTTTATTATCCACAAATCATTATTAAGTCATAGGAAATAAGTTTTGAGATTAGAAAATAATTATAATGCTTTTAAAAATAAAAGAAAAGGTCTAAGGTAGGATTAGTAAAGGAAATAAAAACGGTGGGTTAATCTTTGGGATTTTTGTGTGTTGGCTTGCAACTTTATCATGATAAATTGTATAGTCCTTGTTGGCTTGCAACTTTATCATGAAGGAAAGTTGTATAGTCTTGTATTCAAAAGTTTGCATCTCTAACTCTTGCATATACTGAATCGTAGACGTCACAACTCCTGAAGTGGAATTCATGGAATTCAGCTGGAGATGGACAGCATTCGCGAAATGTGGAGTGCCTCTTTTAATAAAGAAGTTTTCCGGAGAACTAACCTTTGTTGATCCCAGGCAAGCCCCGGTGCATTTATACCTATCTATTTTGGAGTTAATATTTCATGTGTCCAATTATCGGTTGTTTGATATATGTATGCACTAAGTCTAGGAGTTGCTTGAAACCTATTCTTGTGTATAATCATGCCTTGTTTTAAGGACATCTTTGCCACTTGTTCAAACCTTAGAAGATAACCCAAGTCTAGAAATGCTTAGTTGCTTAAATGCTTGGTTTACCAACCTTAAGGAAAAACTTTTGAGTCATACATGTGATATATGGAAGGTTAACTTGGAATTGAGAAGCGGACAGAAGCTAGAGATGTAGTTCTGTCTGCTAGTTAATTTGGTTAAGGCCCGATTCGTTGTCTTAACCTTTGATCAAGTGATAAGCATCTGATCACTTACTGGGTATGGGACCAGTAAAGCCCAGTAGGTTAGTAAACTCTCTGATCGGGAATACTTCGTACCCGCGCTTGACGTGCTGGAGATTGGCAGGGGCGTAGCCTGGAACTCACATGGTGATCAGGCCAGACGTGGGGTCCCATGTGGGGGTGCGTCCCTGGGTCCGGGTAGTCTTATTCCCAATCATTGGATTTACTGATCGAAAAGTCGTTACGTACGACCTGTACAGTCGTATATAGCTGGTGATCAGGGTACTCTCCTGCAGGATGTAAATGGATCCGGATCGCCGCAATTCTCGGTTATGAATGCACTTGATCACCGTTGAGCATCGTAGTGTAAATTCATGAATAATATACCTTTCTGATAAATGAGTGATGTATGGCTTAAATACCTTATTGCTGTATTTACTCTTTTCTCATCATCTAGAATGGTTAGGTAATGACTTAACCCAAATAAAAGATAAAACTAAGGCATCACTAGTAGTAAGCTTTTCGGCAAAAATTGCATTAGCCAAGTACACCAAAAAGCTAGCATACACTTCCAAAGAAAGCTATTATATTGGTTAGTCGGGTAAGACTTGCTGAGTACTTCGTACTCAGGGGATCCCTTGTTGTTATTTTCAGAAAACCAGCAGGGACCCACCGAAGAGGATGCTCCGAAGATCTAGGGTATCTTATGAGTCTCATGATACTCTAGAATAAAACTTAGATGTTTATTTTTTTCTTCTGGACTGGTTCATGTTTTAAATTCTTAGAACCACGCTAACCTGCACTGTTTAGTTTTTCTTCAATCTATGGTTGTAATATATCGTACCTTTGATATGTCTTTAAAAATGTAATATTTGTTGATATTATCCCATCGCGGATATTATCCTGATGTATGGCTATGAGACACGTCGTGGATCCTTCGAGGAGTCCTAGGGACACTCGACGGACTACCGGACTTATGCTGTTTTAGGTGCGTTTTGGATAATTGCTGTTCCGACAGCGATTAGGCGCACTTAAACGAGCTTAAGTTGGGCGGTTCCGCCACAGCTGGTATCAGAGCCGTAGGTTGGGATAATCAACAGATATTGCCATTTAAAAACTGAGACTCTATTTTAAAATAAAGAAAACATGAGTCACAGGTGGCAGTAGTGTTAACTGGTTGTTTGTTTTGCAGATGCTAACTGTTTGCTGCGTGTCGCTAGTATTCGGTAGTCTATTATTTAGAGAGAGATTACGATGACACCAATTTTTCTACGAGTGTGTATATTAGTCTGAAAGTACGTAGGAATCGTTGCATCATGTTTGCATTGCATGTTTCAAAACTTTTGGGTTTGGAGAGTGCCGTTAGACCAAAACCCGTCTCGTGTAATAGAAGCTAGATGTAGTAAGGGGGTCGATGCAACAGAGAACTGTAGAAGAGAAGATCAAGACCGACGGATGGACACTAAATCTTATTCGAGTAAACAATTAGGACAATTTAGACTGATTCGTATGAGAAGAGTAAGAAATAAATTAGATCCAGTCTGACAAGAAGTATGGGATCAGAAATCAGGACTATAGTATTGGAAGCATTGTATAAAGGTTTGAAGGCTTTTTCTCAAATAGAGCACGATGTTATTGCAGTCATTTCATGAGATTAAAAGACTTCAATAAATACTCTTCATCAAGATGCCTGTTCCAGTAGTATTATTAGAGAGAAAAGAACGAAGGTTCAAGGATGAGGGAAAAAGATACTCCATATGATTTCGATATAAGTAAGAAGGCAGCTCTTGCACGAGATCGTAATATGGGAAAAATTATGAGAAAAGCGGTTAAAGAAATTGGATGAATATGAGGCCAATTGACACAAGCCCAGGAATCTATTGATCCAGATGCCTCGGAGATATATTGGAAAACCATGAAAGCCAAGGTAAATCGATTGGAAATCAAGAAATCAAAACAACAAGATGAAATCTTTTTCTCTCCGATTCATAATATAGAAGATGCAGGCTCAAATTGCAGGCACAAAAATTAGGTAACTACCCTACCTTCAGGAAGACAACATCTATTCGCCCGGTAGCAGTAAAGGGAAAGGAGGATATTGTGGGTAACCATATGAGTATGATTGAATTGGCATCTTAAAAAGGTAGATCTGCATGTTTGTAAGAATCTAGATAGTCTTGGTGTGGAAATGGAAGAGAATTTAGAAGGAGTCATATGGAGTCCGATCAACTGTTTAACTAAGGACAATATTGAAGGGGGTTGTTTTTAAGAAACATATACCAAGGTTTGCGAGATGCAAGGAATAATGATATTAAGGAACCAGAGGAAGTTTAATGAGTTTCGATCTGATGGATTTTTGTGACCCCAAAATGTTGGACCCAAGTGGATACATTTAATCCGGGTCAAAATCCGTGATGTAGAGCCACCATAAATTCTTACCCGGGTTAATGCTATTGCTAGTCTTATGAATTCAAGAGCGAAGCAGGCTAGACTGCTGAGCAGGGACATTCAAAGTACAGGGAATTAACATGGTTGTTGGGAATTGAAGCAGTATCAAAACCACCAACTTTTGGGAAGACACTATTCTTAACCTTTCACACAACAACTGGATAGGTACTATCCCAGCTGCTCTATGTGATCTACAAGTTCTCAGTCCGCTAAATTCGTCTCGCAATCATCTCATGGGAAAAGTGCCAAGTGTTTCAAAAAGGTTACAGCTGTTACACTCAATGGCAATCAAGGTCTTTGCGGCGGAATAGGTGAGCTGCATATACCGCATGCGATGTTGTTTCTTTGCATACAGCAAGATTAAAAATTTTGGGTTAAAATATGTATCCCCATTGTTGGTTTCGTGGCGCTATTCATATTATCATGATACCTTATACTTCAATAGAGAAAGTCCTTCATAATGCAATCACCGTTGGTTTCTTCTAGTAATAACTTATGTAAAGTATTCTACAAGAATTGAGTTCAGGTCACTGAGAATTTCACGGAGTCTTTGATTAGGAAAGGAAGTTATAGTTCAGTTTACGGAGGAAAGCTAATCCAGGTAAAATCGGGTTGTTGGCTGTGAAGATTTTTGACATGAACATATAAGGCACCGATGGGAATTTTATGTTAGAATGTAAAGCTCTAAAGAGATGTGTACAGTTTTAGAGTATTGCTGGCAGAGACACTAACAGGGAGAAAACTAGCAGATCTTGTGTTCTGCAACGGAGTAAGTATTATTAACCATTGTCAAGAAGAATCTTCCAGACCAGATACTTCATATCCTTGATGTTCAAAAGAATGCCAGGAGTATTCTGGAGCAGATTTAGAAGAAGATAACGCAGTCTACTCATGCTTGTTAAAGCCGCTAGGAGTGGCATTTTCCTGCACATGTCAGCCCCTAATCACTGTATGAACATGAGATGAATTATTGCAGAACTACACGTAAATCCAAACATTATATATGGATACATGTGTGATTCTTCGATGTACGGAAACTCAAAGATTGAGTTTGCAGGACATTAACTCCAAGGTTCCACAGGCACATGATAGACCAGCTATCTGATTAGGCGATCCGTCAGAAAGAAGATAGCTTGGGAAGATTTCAAGACAATTATCTGTACCTAGTTTCTACTAAAAAGGATTATAAGAGTGCAGCTAGAACAACTTTTAAAAAGTTTAGCAGAGACACAAGAGTGTTCGGGAGTATATAAGCGCATTCGACCATCTGGCACAATATGCTCCCGAATATATGAACACTGAGTCTGAGAAAAGGAATTGTTCCCAAGTAATTTTACAGATTATAGCTCTGCTACGAACATATTAATCCCCAGAAAAGATGAGAGCTTGGGACAAGCCCCTTGAAAAAGAGGAGTCCTTGGAATGGGAGGACATTTCTTTCAAGGCATCAGAAAGTATTCCTCAGGAGCTGAAGGTTGTCTACTAAGAACCTGCTAGATCTACTTATAGGCCCCAACCACAATTGTCATATCAGTCATGGGTTATCCAGAACCCAGATAATACTCCCTGTTCGACAAACCCATGAGTACCTGAAGGGTTAAAGCATCACTATCTTTGCAAATCTACAGCCGTATTATAACATAACTATGGAAGGACTGGTTTCGTCAGAGATCCCCATTTTCAAAAGAAAGGGGAAAAATATGAATGAGAAAGCTCAGATTTCGCGCCAAGGATCGGGTCAAAAGTCTATTCAAAAAAAAAAGTTCCTTAACTAGAAGGAAGGGACATGAGCATTATATGAATATTAACGAGTTTCTAAAAGGTTGAGTTTGCATGGAATCCTGAGAATAATAAGATGTGTCAAGCTTTAAAGCAAAGGTTTTGACGAACAAGAATAAAGGAGAATAGGTAGAGCATTTGCGCATTGGTTTGGATAGCTTCTGGAGCATTGACCATATGCCAAATTTAGTGAATATGAATTTTTGATTAAAGAAGATTCCATTCCTTAGGCATGCTTTGTCCGAATAAGAAATTGAAGTGGATCCTGGAAAGGTCAAGGACATAAGTCGCCAATAACTGTTCAGGAGGTAAGAAGTTTTCTTAGAATAGTCGGACGCTATCGAAGTCAGATCTGAAAATAAGGCATGAGATGGCTGAAACTGATCAAAGATCATAAACTAGAGATTTTATCATCCGAACAAAACTAATATACCCTGCAAAACCTTACCTCGCGCGATACCTTAAAGAAAAAGATAGAACAAGCTCAGAAGAAGGACAAAGGAATAAGAATGCTTCGGAAATGAGTAAGCTAAGGTGGTATTACTTGTTTTACCAGGATGAAAGGAGGGTGTTCTATTTCAAAAACTGAATAATAGTACTCAAGAAGATGGACTTGAGAAAGGAGATCTTAGATGAAGCTTGTTATCAGGATTCTCTATGCACCCGGGAAGTGTTAAGATGTATTAACACATGAAGCAATGATTTTGGTGGACAAGAATGAAAAGGGAAATAGCCAAGTAGGTATCTGAATGTGATACGTGTCAAAAGGTGAAAGCTATATATATCAGAAATCGGTCGATTTATTGCAACCCTTAACCATTCCTGAATGGAAGTAGGAAAACATTTTTCCCTGGATTTTACGGTAAGATTTCCTACTACCTCAAGGGGGTATGATTTGATATGAGTTATCGTAGCTTGACTCACCAAGACGGCTCATTTCATTCCTGTCAAGACCGCTTACCGTATGCCAGCTTATATGGAACTTTATATGTCTCGGGTAGTATCGTTACATGGAGTACCCAAGACAACTGTCTTTAATTAAGGTTCTCAATTCATCTCTGGATTCTGGGAACAAATGCGTGAGACAATGGGAACTACCCTTATTAAAAGCAAAGGATGCTTGGTTAGACAGAAAAAGATATGCTTCAAGCCTGTATTCTTACCTTCTCGAAGAAACGGGATGAATGTTTGCCTCTAGCAAAAATGGGAAGAATGTTTGCTTTTTAATTTGGTCGAAATCAAGAGAAAGAGCACATTTGGAATAAGCTCTAGTCATTTAAAGTTGAGGAAAAAGTTCAAAAAAAAAATTATAAGAACCTTGAAATAGCTTAGTCCTGACAGAAAAGTTATTCGGATAAAAGAAGAGGATCTTTGGAACTTTATTTTGAGACTTTGTACATTTCGGAGTATCCCCGATGAAAGGAGTACACCGATTTGGAGTCAAAGGAAAATTAGCTCCGAAATATATCGGTCCGTATGAAAATTCTGAATCGGAAGATCAACAATACTCAAACTAAGAATATCAGATTCTACAAGGTGCCATGGGAGGATCATGCTCCAGATGAAGCTACTTGGGAACAGACTGAAGACCCAGAGTCTAAATATCCAGAATTATTTGGGACCGTCAGGAACAGATGAACAAAGAGCCACCACCCCCACTATCCTTGTACAGAAAAAGAAGGAATAGTTAACCTGACGCAGTTTCCTTTCCATTCTCAAAACCGAGGATTTAACCCCGGGAATCTCGGGACGAGATTCTGTTAAGGGGGAGGGGCTGTAACACCCACCATTTTAGTCAACAAAGTGACTTGGAGGAGTTGGAAGCAATTCGAGAAAAAAAAAGGAAAAAGAAATTGACCGAAAATCAAATTCGGGTCAAATTTGGCCGAAATTTGAATTTTGAATCTGAAATTCAGAAAAATTCGGCAAAACTATATAATAGAAGTGTAAAGATGATTAGAACTCAAGGGTCAAAAATTTGGAATAATATTTGATCCTAAACACTCAAAAGAAATCAGAGAAGGAAATGAAAAACTACATTTACTGTTCACTATCCGAAAACGGGAAATTCAGAAAAACATGATGAGTATCTATTTTTGAAACTGAATTCTGCCCAATTTTTCAAGTAAGTGAGCAAAGGCAACTAGACAGCGGTGAAGTATGATCCTTGGACATGTTTAATAATGTGTTGTTGCTCAGAGATAGCGAAAGAATCAAATTTAAATCAAAGCTCAAAGTCAGCACTCTAACTATTTCGGCCAACTCTTGAGCTGCATAAATTCTAAGTCTGAAAATGGTATTTGAGTACATGACTTTAGAACCAATTTCTGGAGAAATTTCATTAAAAGTGAGCAGATATTTTTGGACATTAGTGAAATATGGACTATGGAGAAGGTAAATGAATAGTTGTTGTCCAGAGAAAGTGGAAGGTTTGAATTCAAATTGGAGCCAAAAGTCAGCAATTGAGCAGATTTCGAGCTCCTGGCTGAAATAATTCTAAGTCTGGAAAACAGCATTGGTTAGCAATGTTTGGAACCAATTTCAGAAAAATCTAGTGTAAGAGTTATATGGTTTCTGGTGCAAAATGGAATACTTATTAGTTGTAGAACACAAATGGTGAGTGGTTGGCCCATATGGAATACAATTGGGCTACTGAAATTGGTGCCAAAGAAGGGTAAATGACCACCTTTAAAGACTGTCGAAATTGAATCCTGAATGTTCAGTTAACACAAAACGTGACAGGAACTTGGAGCTCCAAAAACTCGGTGTTAGGGTGCTCATCTCGGGTAAAGGCCAATCTATCAAATGGAGTACTTGGATTACTCTACAAGTTTGCTTAAAGGAGTTTTGCGAGTTGGGATCAAAAGGTTTGAGTAAATAAGGTCTGAACATATCGGTTGGGAAGGGATAAAAGGAAACGAAGAAAAAGATCAGAACACGGGAAGAGCCATGCCGCCGCCGGCATCTCGAAGCGCCGGCCAGCACACGGCCACGTCCGCGCTCACGCAGGCGTGCAGGTTGTCGAGGTGGCGCGCATGCACGGTGAAGACTCACATCACTACCGCCCTGCCCTTAATTGTTTAACCATCCGCTTTTCTTCTGCCGTGCGAGCCGAGCTTGAGCAATCAGTACCGCCGCCGGCCAAATTCACCCACGCCGCCGCCCCTCTTTCCAATTCCACCCACCCAAGGTTCCGTCAACTCCTCCTCGACGCCCCACGCTGCTCCGTTCAGTAGTTCCTCGCCGTCGAGCTCCGAATCACCGCCGTACCGGTCCGCCCGTCACCACCACTGTCCTCTCGGTGAGCTCTTCGTGCCGGCCCTTTTCCTTTCAATCGTCGGTCCTCATAGGGTATCTAGGTCGTATAGATGCCGTAGGTCGCGCCGGAGACCCTTTTTGTGCTGCCACCGGGCCTTGCGCCGGCCGGCCGCCGGCCATGGTGCCGCCGCTCGTGGGGAGCCCGACACAGGCCACCTCCAGGAGGGCCACCGCCACCTGTGGGGGAGCCTCGGCTTGGAGATGCCCCCAGCCCGACCGCGCCGCCGGGGAGGCGCGGCCGGCGAGCTCCCGCCCCCTGCGGTTTGCGCCCCTGTTTTGGCGCAGCGAGGAAGAAGACATGCGCCAGGGGGTTGTGAGGAGAAAGGGGGGAGGAAGCAGGCCAGTCAGTGTGCTTGGGCCGTGATGCCAATGTGCGGTAGGAGAGGCCCAGGTGAGAATAGGAAAGAAGAAGAAGAAGGCCAGCCGCCGTCTTGGGCCAAGGGGAGGCGACGGCCCAGCTAGCCCGCGCGGCGTAAAGAAGAAGGAAGAGCCGGTCGGCTGTCCGTTGGACTGAAAAGAAAATGAGTCGTGCGGCCCAGGTGGAGGTGAAGAAAGGGAAAGTGGGCCGGTGGGTAAAAAGAAGGCCGTGGGCCGGATTAAGCAGGCCGACCATCGGAGAAAGAAAAAGAAAAAGAAGAGGACCAGCCGTCTATCTTGGGCCGAGGGGAAGACACCAGCCCAGCTGGCCCGCGCGGCGTAAAATGAGAAGAAAGAAGGTGGGCCGGCCGGGATTGAGAAAGAGGAGAAAAGGGTGAGCCGGCCCAAAGGGGCTGCCGCAAGGAGGCCATGCGCCACAGGTTAAAAAGTTGACGGGCCACTTTTCGGCCCAAGGAGAAGTGCCGGCCGTGGGCCCCACTTGTCAATGAAAAAGAAAGGAAGGAGAATAGGAGGTCGGATGGGCCCTAGGTGGAAGTGATGGTGGGTAGAAGCAAGCTGGGTGAGAAAAGTTTGGGCCGGGGGTTTTTGAATAAACCTTAGGTTTTCTTTTATTAGATAAATAGATTAAATACGGTTTTCACCAATTAATTCACAGAAAATTCTAGAAGTGCCCAAAATTAGTGAAACCAATTTTATTAGGATTGTTTTATTTTCCTTTATGCATTAAAATTCTTAAACCCTAGGAAAAATAATAAAAATTTAGGTATTTATTTAATGCCTTTTTATTTAAGGTATTTAAATAAATGCTTAAACTTTATTAAATGTATAAAACTTGAAAAATGCTTTATTATCCACAAATCATTATTAAGTCATAGGAAATAAGTTTTGAGATTAGAAAATAATTATAATGCTTTTAAAAATAAAAGAAAAGGTCTAAGGTAGGATTAGTAAAGGAAATAAAAACGGTGGGTTAATCTTTGGGATTTTTGTGTGTTGGCTTGCAACTTTATCATGATAAATTGTATAGTCCTTGTTGGCTTGCAACTTTATCATGAAGGAAAGTTGTATAGTCTTGTATTCAAAAGTTTGCATCTCTAACTCTTGCATATACTGAATCGTAGACGTCACAACTCCTGAAGTGGAATTCATGGAATTCAGCTGGAGATGGACAGCATTCGCGAAATGTGGAGTGCCTCTTTTAATAAAGAAGTTTTCCGGAGAACTAACCTTTGTTGATCCCAGGCAAGCCCCGGTGCATTTATACCTATCTATTTTGGAGTTAATATTTCATGTGTCCAATTATCGGTTGTTTGATATATGTATGCACTAAGTCTAGGAGTTGCTTGAAACCTATTCTTGTGTATAATCATGCCTTGTTTTAAGGACATCTTTGCCACTTGTTCAAACCTTAGAAGATAACCCAAGTCTAGAAATGCTTAGTTGCTTAAATGCTTGGTTTACCAACCTTAAGGAAAAACTTTTGAGTCATACATGTGATATATGGAAGGTTAACTTGGAATTGAGAAGCGGACAGAAGCTAGAGATGTAGTTCTGTCTGCTAGTTAATTTGGTTAAGGCCCGATTCGTTGTCTTAACCTTTGATCAAGTGATAAGCATCTGATCACTTACTGGGTATGGGACCAGTAAAGCCCAGTAGGTTAGTAAACTCTCTGATCGGGAATACTTCGTACCCGCGCTTGACGTGCTGGAGATTGGCAGGGGCGTAGCCTGGAACTCACATGGTGATCAGGCCAGACGTGGGGTCCCATGTGGGGGTGCGTCCCTGGGTCCGGGTAGTCTTATTCCCAATCATTGGATTTACTGATCGAAAAGTCGTTACGTACGACCTGTACAGTCGTATATAGCTGGTGATCAGGGTACTCTCCTGCAGGATGTAAATGGATCCGGATCGCCGCAATTCTCGGTTATGAATGCACTTGATCACCGTTGAGCATCGTAGTGTAAATTCATGAATAATATACCTTTCTGATAAATGAGTGATGTATGGCTTAAATACCTTATTGCTGTATTTACTCTTTTCTCATCATCTAGAATGGTTAGGTAATGACTTAACCCAAATAAAAGATAAAACTAAGGCATCACTAGTAGTAAGCTTTTCGGCAAAAATTGCATTAGCCAAGTACACCAAAAAGCTAGCATACACTTCCAAAGAAAGCTATTATATTGGTTAGTCGGGTAAGACTTGCTGAGTACTTCGTACTCAGGGGATCCCTTGTTGTTATTTTCAGAAAACCAGCAGGGACCCACCGAAGAGGATGCTCCGAAGATCTAGGGTATCTTATGAGTCTCATGATACTCTAGAATAAAACTTAGATGTTTATTTTTTTCTTCTGGACTGGTTCATGTTTTAAATTCTTAGAACCACGCTAACCTGCACTGTTTAGTTTTTCTTCAATCTATGGTTGTAATATATCGTACCTTTGATATGTCTTTAAAAATGTAATATTTGTTGATATTATCCCATCGCGGATATTATCCTGATGTATGGCTATGAGACACGTCGTGGATCCTTCGAGGAGTCCTAGGGACACTCGACGGACTACCGGACTTATGCTGTTTTAGGTGCGTTTTGGATAATTGCTGTTCCGACAGCGATTAGGCGCACTTAAACGAGCTTAAGTTGGGCGGTTCCGCCACACCCACCACACCAAGACGCCCACCAGCCCGGTGCCGTCCAGAATGGGGAGTTACAGCGACCGGAGTGACAGGTCAACATCATCGTGGGCGGCCCCAACGCTTTCTGCAGCAACCGCAAGCAGAAGCTACGTGAGTGAGAGGTGCACCTTGTCTCCATACAACCAGTCCAGTATCTGCGCTGGTCAGAGCAACCCATAACATTCTTCAAGCAAGATCATTGGGTCCACATCCCAGATCTCGGGTCCTACCTGCTGGTGGTCTGCCTAACCATAGACCAGCCTTACTCCCCAAAGTGCTGTTCAACGATGGCAACAACCTTAACATTATCTTCACAAAGACCATGAAGCGCAAGGACTTCGACTTCAAGCGGCTCCAGCCCTGTGAAGAACCCTTCTACGGCATCATCCCCAGCAAAGGGTCCTACCCGATTGGCCGAGTTGTTTTGCCTGTCACATTTTGCACACAGGCTAACTACCGTACAGAATACCTCACATTTGAGGTGGCGAACTTCAAGACTTCCGACAATTCCATCCTTGATAGGCCCATGCTGGCGAGGTTTATGGCAATCCCGTACCACACCTACCTCGTTCTCAAGATGTTAGCTCCAAGTGGAGTCCTCTCCGTCTACGGTGATGTTGAGACATCATACAAGTGTAACACCGAGGCAGTTTAGCTCGCGGAAGCTCTGGAGTACTCGACCAAGGCCACCGCTATGGTGGCCGAGGCCCAGAAGATAGACAACAACTAGCTCACGCTCCCTGAGGTGGAGCCGATGCCCACGATGCTGCAGCCTGACCCCAAGGTCAAGAAGATTTGTCTCGGCCTTGAAGACCTAACCAAGACAACCCTCATAGGGGCCGACCTCTCTGAGAAATAGGAACTTGCGCTCACCAGTTTCCTCCGAGAAAACTTGAACATATTCACGTGGAAGCCATCTGATATGCCCGGTGTCCATAGGGAGCTAGCTGAGCACTCCTTGGACTTGAGCAAGACTGCATGGCCGGTCAAGCAGAAACTCCACTACTTCACCCAAGATCGCAAGGAAGCAATTAGGGTAGAACTAAACAAGCTTTTAGCTGCCGAATTAATCTGTGAATCTAAGCATCCCGACTGGTTAGCAAAACTAGTCTTTGTAAGAAATAAAACAGGTGAATGGAGAATGTGCATTGATTACACCAACTTGAACAAGCACTGCCCTAAGGACCCCTTCCCTCTTCCATGCATTGACCAAGTTGTAGACTCTATGGCTGGGAGTATCCTACTCTGCTTCCTTGACTGCTACTCAGGCTATCACCAGATCGCCCTTGATCCTGACGACCAAGACAAGATGGTGTTCATAATGCCCATCGGCATCTACTGCTACAACACCATGACCTTCAGGTTGAAAAACGCCGGCGCCACCTACTAGAAGGCAATCCAGGGTTGCCTCGCAACACAGCTGCATAGGAATGTCCAGGCCTACATTGACGATGTGGTGGTCAAGACAAAGGACGAGGAAAGCTCCATAGCCGACCTCACAGAGACTTTCAATAGCCTCCAGGCTTACTTCTAGAAACTCAACCCTAGCAAGTGTGTCTTTGGTATCCCATCTGGAAAGCTCCTAGGCTTCATGGTCAGCCAGCGTGGCATTGAAGCCAACCCCGTCAATGTGGATGCGATTAGAAACATGGCAAAACCATCTAACAAGAAGGACATCATGAAGCTTACTGGCATGATGGCAGCCCTTAGCAAACTTGGCAAAAAAGGTTTGCCCTTCTTCAAGTTCCTCAAAAAGGCAGACACATTCAAGTGGGATGACGAGGCTAGCAAGGCACTCGAAGAGCTCAAGGCTTTCCTCACAACTCCTGCTTTCTTGATGGCCCCGGCTGACCAAGAAATGTTGTACCTCTACATCTTTGCAACAACGCATGTTGTCAGCACCGTGCTAGTTGTGGAGCGCCAAGAGCCCGGCCATACAGTGACTCAAAGATCCGCTACCCACAGGTTTAGAAATTGCTCTACGTAGTTTTGATTTCAACAAGAAAGTTGCGCCACTACTTCCAGGCGCACAAGATTCAGGTGGTGTCATCATACCCCATCGGCAAAATCCTCCATGACAGGGATGTCAACGGCCGAGTTGTCAAGTAGTCTGTGGAGCTCAGCAAGTTCGACCTCGATTTCTGCATGCATCATGCAATCAAGTCATAGATCCTGGTTGACTTCGTGGCCGAGTGGATAGAGATCCAAAAGCCACCCTCCCTGGAGAGGCCTAAACACTGGACTATGTACTTTGATGGCGCCCTCAACCTCGAAGGAGCCAGCGTGGGGGTCCTCTTTATATCCCCCAAAGACGATCAACTCAAGTACGTGCTCCAAATCCACTATAAGGCTACCAACAACGACGTCGAGTATGAAGCTCTCATCCACGGCCTCCGCATCACCGTCTCCCTCGGAATCAAATGCATCTTTACTTATGGCGACTCCAAGGTTATCATTAAGTAAGTCAACAAGAATTGGGACTGCACCAAGGAGTCCATGGATGCTTACTGCACAGAAATCCACAAACTTGAGGCCCACTTCGATGGCCTTGAGTTCCACCACGTCCCCAGGGACCATAACGTCATCGTCGATGTCCTGTCTAAGCTCAGCTCCAAGCGTGCGCAGGTTCCGACTGGCGTATTCGTACAAGACCTCCGGAAACCTTCTATCAAAACCTTGGACCCGGACTAGGTCAACGACGCTAGCGCTCAGGCTCCGGCTGACACAAAATCCACTAATGTCATGATGATTGAGGCAGAAGAAGACCGGCGCGTCCCGTTCATAGCCTTGATCACTGATCAGATGGTGCTAGAGGAAAAAATAGAACACGAAAAATTAGCTCGGCATAGTCCAAACTACATCGTCATCGGCAAGGAGCTCTACAGGAAAGCTGCATTTATAGGCATCCTGATGAAGTGCATTCTACGCAGCGAGGGCCTTGAACTCCTACATGAAATCCACTCGGGAACATGTGGCAACCACGCCACCTCAAGCACTTTGGTCAGCAAAGCCTTCCGCTCTAGTTTCTACTGGCCAACAGTGGTAGCTGATGCAAAGGAGCTTGTCCAAAGGTGCAAAGGGTGTCAATTCTTCTCCAAGCAGCAACATCTATCAGCTCAGGCCTTGCGCACCATCTGACCATCCTAGCCCTTCACATGCTGGGTGCTGGACATGGTCGAACCCTTCAAGACCGCTCCAGGCGGCTATACACACATCTTCGTGGCAGTTGGCAAATTCACCAAGTGGATTATGGCCAAGGCTGTGACCAGCATTGAGTCGGCTAAAGCCGCTCAGTTTGTGGAAGAAATCACACACCTCTTTGGAGTGCCAAACAGAATCATCACCAACCTTGGCAAGCAATTCACAGGCTCCAAGTTCTGCGATTTCTGCCAAGACAACCTCATTAATGTGTACTACTCCTCAGTAGCGCACATGCGCTACAACGGTCAAGTTGAATGTGTGAACGGGATGGTCCTCTAGTCCCTCAAGTCATGCATCTTCGACGACGTGTCCAAGTACGCCACCAAGTGGCTACGTGAGCTACCCTATGTCATTTGGGGCCTACGAACACAGAAGAGCCAGGCTACTAGCTACACCCCTTTCTTCTGCAACGGTCAAGTTGAATGTGTGAACGGGATGGTCCTCTAGTCCCTCAAGTCACGCATCTTCGACGACGTGTCCAAGTATGCCACCAAGTGGCTATGCGAGCTACCCCATGTCATTTGGGGCCTACGAACACAAAAGAGCCAGGCTACTAGCTACACCCCTTTCTTTATGGTGTATGGCTTAGAGGTCGTTCTGCCATCTGACGTGGCATTTAGCGCCCCTTGCATCCAGTACTACGAGGAAGGTGAGGTAGAAACAAGTCAACAGGTCAACATCGACAGCCTTGAAGAGCATCGCGTGGTGGCCCTCATCCAGCACGCACGCCACGAGCAGCAGATACGATGCTACCACGATTGGAATGTCAAAGAACGTTCCTTCAACGTTGGTGCTTTGGTGATTCGTCGAATCCAATCCACCAAGGACATGCACAAATTGGCCGCCCCTTGGGAGGGCCCCTTCATCATCAAAGAAGTCATCCAACCAGGCACCTATCGACTCCAATGGATGGACAGCTCCGGCATCCCCAATCCATGGAACATAATGCATCTACGACGCTTCTACCCCTAGATTTAAAAGCTATGCACTTTGTCTCTCCCTTACACTGAATGAATACAACCTTTGTGGTTCTTTGCATACCTACTGCCTTACTGTTCCTTTTATCTAAGCTATTCCTGACGCTCAGGGGTTGTCCAACCTGTTCAACACCCCGCTCGCCCTCAAGCTCGGGGGCTACAGCATCCTTCTCCTTCCCCTCTCGAGGCAATATGACTAACTCATGTGGTCGGCATCCTAGCTCGCGAAACCTAGACAACCTTGTGTTCACCCCTCCTACAAGCTAGAGATCCGGTCTTAGCAAGATGTTGGTCAGGCAAGGCTAGGTGCTTAGCGGCTACAGGCCTCAGCTACACGTTGTCCTGTCGTATACAACGATTGAGGGAAGGAGACTCTTTTTTTTTCCCACATACATTTAAGTTAATTACATCACTTGTCTTTTAAAGATAGTTTAATACACCACAGAGTTCAATTTTTACAGGCCCAAATCATTTACAATATTCTCCATCACATCCTGGTACTGGTCCGCTAGATCAGGAATCAAGTCACGTTGAAGTCGGCCACGACCCCTGTCGCAGCGAGCTCCAAGGGCAGCCGCGGAAACTGTGAAGCCAGCTGAGCGAAAGCATTCTTGATGCATTCCACCACAGTGTCCTTCAATAGTGTCTTCAGCCGACCTGGTGCGGCCTTGAGATGGTCCAGCAGGTGTGTTGGCGCGGTTGGGTCAGCATCCGGTTGGACCATGTCCATCACATAGCCAGCAGTCTTCCACAGATCCTCCAGCTCCACTTGCAGCCCTGCAATCACATGTTGGTCATTCCAAAAATTACTCATAGCAGCCTCTAAGCAGCACTCGGTTTCCTTGCACGCGTTGGCTTCATAGGCCAGCTTCTGCGATACTGCATACTCATGCTTGACCGCTGCATCATGCTCTTGCTGAAGGTGTGCATTGGAGTCCTTGCACTCCTTGAGGTACTGCTGGAGCCTCTACTCCCTCATCGCGGCATCTGCTTTCCCAAATAGGTTTACATCAATATCAAGATTACAAGGACAAAGCCGAGTAAACAGGTCGGCACAGCCTACCTCTCATGTGCGAAGTCAGAACATCCTTCTTTAGGTCCTTCAGCAGGAGCTGGTCAGCGGTGTCCTCCTTAGCTCTCTTGAGCTCGGCCTCATGGTGCTCCGCCTTTAGGCGATAGTACTCAGCCTACCGAGTCCCTTTTGCCCTCTTCTGCGCACGTGCGGCCAGACCTTGTTTGGGTCTTCACGGACATAGCCTTAGGAGCAGATGGTGCTAGGATGACTGGTATGGTTGCCGATAGAGTGATCTAAGGAGGCATGAAGCGAGGTCGGACCCTTCTCATTAGGTTCTTCAAATTTTCAACAAAGTTGCCCGGCAAGTCGAAACTGGTCACACACTACCCTATTTTCATCCATCAGGAGAAAACAAAGACAAGTTAGCATGCATAAGCAATAGCTATTCCTTAATCATATAGCCAAGAACATGTATTGATAAATCTTTTAACCAGTACCATCCCCGGCAATGATG
This sequence comes from Setaria italica, assembly GCF_000263155.2. Taxonomy (NCBI): domain Eukaryota; kingdom Viridiplantae; phylum Streptophyta; class Magnoliopsida; order Poales; family Poaceae; genus Setaria; species Setaria italica. Next base: position 35,710,150 of record NC_028452.1, read on the forward strand.
CTAGAAATTCTTGTTGGTATTTCTTAACATTACAAATAAATCCGCAAGCGTACGGATATACCGTTGTAGCATTTCACCCAGAGAATATTTAAGGTATTGTTATTTATATTTTTCCAAAGAATGGCATGGTGTAAAGGAGTTTATTGGATACATATCCAGGACAATATGCTTAAGTAATAGACCAAAGACTCACACAAGGGTAAACCATGATCAGGATATAAGGGTAATGTGACACACACAAGCCAATATCATGAATAAAGAATAAACAAATAGACCTAAGGTTAGCGGAAGCGAGGCATACAAAGGGGGTCTGGTAGCATCTAACTATAGTAGCAAGGGTCATACGAGCACATTATTAGAACTATATCTATGCATACAGCATTACGGGGAGAATACCCAGCCTTGGTCTGCCAGGGCAAGATATCTTTCAGAACTCCTACACCATACCCGAATGTGGGGGACTACAAGGGACGGACAAGGTTGTCACCACCTGCCGCCTACCCCTCAGACTATGGGGCATAGTCATATTCGATGGATCCTACGATGCTCGAGCACCACACATGTGCATGTGATTACTATTCTAGCCCCTCCAGAACCCCTACCATGATGATCGACAGGCATAGAGCTAGAGCAAGCCCGAAGGCACACTAAACTGATGCGATAACGTAAATCTAGCCTAAGCATATGAGTATAAATTTATAAGGCACAAGACATGGCATGGTACACTACCAAGATAGCATAACAACCATACTCTTTATAGATAGAGTGCTGACAAGTTGAGTACAAAGCCATACCGAAGGTTGGAGGTTGCGTTCCCAACCGACCCGAGGAAGAGCTTAGCACTACTAGAAGAAAGCTCTAGCCTATGCTCCACTAAGAACTACAAGTCTATCAAGAGAGAAATGGAGAGGGGCTTCAAATGTGGTGTGTGTTGAGGGGGGTCTCTCCTCCTCCTTTTATAGCTGAGGAAGGGTGGTTCCCGAGGGCGTCGTAGATGGAAGCCTTGTAAACCGCCTTGGGGAGAATGTGGGAGAGCTTCCTACCAAAGTTTGGCATGCGTAGGGCCAGCCTGGGTTGGGCCGACCCCTAGGTTTGGCCAACCCCAAGTGGCGCCTCCCCACTGCTGCCTTTCTTCTGTTGACTACCAGGTGGGCCCTTGTAACGATCCTTGGTAATTCTCGTGGGATTGAGTCGATTTGCTCTGATATGTGGGTCCTTCAATCCTGGTGTTTGCGTGGAGTGTTCTGCTGTGTGTTTCTTTTATGTTCTGGCACATTTTTCTCCTTTATGTAGACTTGTGTCCCTAAAATACTTATTTAGCCAATACATGTGGAGCTAGGTTATTAATAATAAATGTTCTAGTAAGAAATGATAGTTTTCCTTTATTCTCTGAGTAATATGATGGTCGGATTTTTGTTGTAAGGACCATCAACACATGCTAAAAAAATAAAAATCCAAAAAAATTAAATAGACCAAAAAATATTTACTGCTTTCCTATACGCGATAAGAATGCGTTAGTTTTTCATGGTTGAAATGATGAATAGTTTCTCTGTTTATTTTCTCTCATATGTCTAGCTACAACTTAGTGTCCTACCTAATTTTGAGTTTGTTGGCTTGCATGATCAAACCTTAGCTTGAAACTTGTGGGTAGCACAAAGCATGATCCAAGTCTAGGTTGTTGTGAGATATGATATGTTAGAATAGAGATGTTATGATCTTGTTCTACGTGATGCTAGATATCCAAAGTTTTATTTTTGAAAAATGATAAATTGATAAGTTCCTCAATGATGAGAAATTCCCATCCAAGGCTATATGTTGATCCTATTTGAATATCCTCCACATATGCAACTTGTTTTCTTATTGAGCTTTGTCAAATTGTTGTGACCCTTAGTGAGATGATTTTCATACTTCCATGATCAAGATCACGTGCACGCCACCACCATATGCTAAACTTCTACACTGGAAGTTAGCAATCATGCCATCCATCCATCCACAAAATAAAGCTCCATGTTGCTTTATGACCTCTCTCTCCAAAGTTATCCTTGCAAAAGAGACATGGGCTTTGCAAAAAGAAATAAAGACATGCTCATGAAAGCATGATGAAAAAAAGATAAAAAGAAAAGATAGCAAATGTCCCAAAAAATGCAAAGGAGAGAGATGGATCATACAAAAAGGAGTTCATACACCATCCACCATATCCCATCCACACACATGCACATATTGATTAGGTTTGTAGGCACGGCATAAGTTAGGAATACAACATAGTAGCAACTCCTGATCAACCAACCTAAGTCTTAGCATTTGCTCAAGATGAGCAAAGGGATAGCTTGGGGGCGTTGTTGATGGTCGTTAAGTACCAAATATGACCGTCAATATTATCATGAATAAAGGAGGAATGACATTTCTTACACGCATATTTAGTTAAGAATAATGCAGTTCCACATGTCCTTGTAGAAAGCACACTCTAAGGAGCAAGAAACACAACTCCAACTAAAAGGAGGCTGCCACATGTGCAACCCATGGATTGAAGGGCCCACAAACTACCACAATCGCCTCAATCAACTGGCTAACACACACAACTGCTATTGGGACCCACCAGGCAGTCACCCAGAGGAAGGTGGTTGCGAGGTAGGCGGCCTAACCGCTCTTGGCTCCTCTCCTCTCAAGCTAACATGCGATGGTTGACAGAGCCCCTACGTTGGTAATGGAATATTCTTGGATATTCCCTGGCAGAACCACCTCCAAGATCCAATAAATAGAGTAGCTCTTCCTCCTCTCTTACACACACCAAAAGTTGAATCACTCTCTCCCTCATAGTTTCCAAGTTAGTGGCGTTAGGCTAGAGTAGCTCTACTTCAGGGTTCCAGGTCTTCTTGGAGTTCAGGGTATGACTCTTGTATCTTACATTCCTAGGTTGACTTTATGCTTTAAATTATTTATGTTCTTCATATAGTGTTGTGCTTGGTTCTTCTATGCATGAGTTAATCTTATACACTTGCTATGTTGATATGCTAGGCTTATAAGATCATATGCTAGTTGCATACCCTTGCTCTCGTAGTATAGGCTTATATGCTCTCATGTGTGCCTTCAAACCATGCCATAGTACATACTTTGTGTGTATATACCATGTATAGGTTAGTCGATCTATGCCACATCATCAGTTCAATGGCCATATCTATGGTGGCTTTAGCCTTTGTCACAATAGCTCGGGACAGTTGGAGTGTTGTTAACAATGCAAGCGTGGTGCTTGGATTGCTTAGCTTTGTTGGATATAATTTTGCCCCACATGTTATTAGGGGTAGGCGGTAGGTGGTGACAGTCCTTTCCATCCTTTGTAATCCCCCACATTCGAGTACCCTGTAGGAGTTCGTAATTCGCAGCAAATGCACCAGCAGACCGGTAGGGATGCTGTCTCCCCATAGTGCCTGGGTGCATAGAACTAAGTCCTATGCAATTTGTGTGTATGTTATGCTTGTATGATCTGTGCAGTATATAGGAAGTACATTTGAATCTAGAGCTAACTCTTAGTCTTCTTCCCTAGCTTAGTTATCTTGAGATCATTCTTCTCTGTGTGTCACACTACCCTTCTATCATTATCCTTACCCCTGTCTTGTGTAGTGCATCTACTCATCTTATGATATACTTATATGCATAGTAAACTCTTTTGACCTACCCGCCTTCCTTTGGGAAATACGATACCCTTGGGAATACACTTGGGTGAAATGCTACAATGGTATATCCGTGCGCTTGCGGATTCATTCGTGATCGTTAAGTATACCAACACCCATTTTTTCATTGTAGCTCATATGTCAGATGTTGCAAAGCTTTGTTTTTATGTTGCAATAAGTGTGAATTGGAAAACTGTTGGAGAACACTAACTTGTTACTTTGGACATGGTTGGAATCATGCTTGGAGGGTGAAATGACAAGCTATCTGAATGTTTTCATCTTCAACTTAGGGCCTGTTTGGCAACAAGGTGTTAAAGTTTAACACCCGTCACATCGGATGTTTGGATGCTAATTAGGAGTATTAAATATAGGTTAATTACAAAAGTAATTGCACAGATGGAGTGTAATTCGCGAGACGAATCTATTAAGCCTAATTAGTCCATGATTTGACAATGTGGTGCTACAGTAACCATTTGCTAATGATGGATTAATTAGGCTTAATAGATTCGTCTCGCGAATTAGCACAGGGTTCTGCAATTAGTTTTATAATTAGCTCATATCTAATTCTCCTAATTAGCATCCGAACATCCGATGTGACACTGTTAAAGTTTAACAACTAGTATCCAAACACCCCCTTATGCAACTGATTTTTTATGTTTCGTCTAGTCATTTCAAATGTGGCAATCGATGATTTGAAATGTTTCAGCCACTTTATTTCAACCTTTTGCAATTTACATAGTTTCTTTTTCATCATTTTAGATGTTGCAATAGCTCATTTGGAATGTTTCAGTTGTTTTTCTCGACTGGTGCGTTAGTCATTACATAATATTTCATCTGTTTTTTTAATCTATATATGTTGCGCATCATATTTCATCTTGTTGCAACTAGATAATCGGTGAATTTCATGGTTTTATCTTAGAAATTGTTTGGTGTTGCAATCTAGCTAGATTTGAGAAGGATATGCGATATGTTTCTGCAATTTTAGCATCCCTATTTAGATTGGTGAGCAATAGATTGGAAGTCACTCCTCTAGGCTGGCTTGGCGATGGACGGTAGTATGGGCCAGTTTGGCAGGGCTCCGACTCCTCTGAAAATGGCTCTGGCTCTGGCTCCTACAGTGGAGTGGCTTCTCCGGCTCTGGCTCCTCCTTTTGAAAAAACGTTTGGCAAACGGCTCTTCCGTGTAGTTTAAAATGGTTAGATAAGATGAAATACCCATAATACCCTTTCATTTTCCTTTTCCTTTTTTCTCTCCTCTCTCCTCCCTGTCTTCCCACCGCCGGCCTCCCACTTTTCTCTCTCTCTTCAATATCCTCCCACCTCCGCTCCTATCCACTCCCGGCCTCCCGCCTCCTCCCGGCTGTCGCCGCCCCCGCCTCCCGCCTCCTCCCTGCCGTCGCCATCTCCACCCCACCCCCGCCGTCGCCGTCGGCCGCCACCCGCCGGAGCTCTGCCATCTGCCGCCGCTCGCCCACCCGGAGGTCCCTCCGCCTTCCTGCGGGCCCTCCCCGAGTGTCGAGGATAGATCCCCAGTACCTGCAAGGAAGGAAGAAGTTGGACTCCTGCTAGGATTCCCCTGTAATTCGACTAGGACTCATACCGTGCACTCCTATTAGGACTCCTCCTTGTAATCCGACTAGGACTCCCGCCCTCTGGAGTATATAAAGGAGGGTGAGGGTACCTAGATCGGCAGCTCACCTAAGCTCCACACCCAAGCGTAGGGCGCAATATACAACATCCCAAGATAGGACGTAGGGTATTATGCTACTCTGTGTCTTGTGCCCTCGCTTTTACCTTCGGGTTCCAAATCCGGCGATCCCCCAACCGACTAATCGACTACCTCGGGTACCTCCTTGGTAGGTTGCCGGTATAAAACACCGACATCTGGCATCCACCGTGGGGCCGATCATCGAGATCATCAGGCGAGCTCGAAGGACCTGATCACCAAAATCAATCTACTCAGCGGACTACGCATAAAGAATTGAACGCCTCAATTGATGCGGAGTCAAGTTCGAAAAAGGAAATCTCGGACGATTGACAGCCGGTCACCCAGATACGCGCAACATGTGAGAGCTCGAATCCGTTTGAAGTCAATCTACAACGAGCAGACCACTCACCCGTGCTACCAATCCGGGACGGGATTCAATTTTTGGCCCTATTTTCAAGACGGAATCGACTTCGTTTGAGTCTGAGATGAGTCTGAGACAGTATCTGTTTTCCCTATCACTACTCGCATGCGGAGGCAAAAAAAGAAAACAGAACACAGGGAAGCATCAAAATCAAAGTACCCGCCCGTGTATCAAGATAGAGCAGGTTGCTGCCCTGTTTTGCGATTAGGATTTCAATTTCCTCAAAATTGCTACATGCACACGAGCAACCACCGCAAGACCCAAGATCTTCACCTACCACAGAAGATGTACGCGTGCACTACAGCATTGACGTCCGGTTGCATCGAACCGAGGATGACTACTTCGACTACTCGTCTCAACTAGTTACTAGCCGAGGACGATTACTTTGACTGCTCGATGACGACTACTTCGACGGGTGACTCACCGACGACTACTTCAGCTTCGCGAGGGCGCTTGGCAACCCGCCGGTGACTACCTTGACTACTCATCCTGACTGGAAAGCTAGTCGAGGCAGTCTAGATAACCTCGACTACATCGACATCCGTCCGTATCAACTCGTCGGCGACTACGTCGACTACTCGTCTCGACTAGAAAACTAGTCGGGGCAAACTTCACACCGTCAACAACTATTTGGAATCGCCTCCGACTAGTCGACTTCATTGATGACCGCCACGGCTTCATCAACAATCGTCCACGAATCAAGCTAAGTCACTTTTCTAATTATTTTTCGACTTATTTTCTGCTTGCGCGCAACACGCGCTCTACTCGTCGGAAGCTCTTGCGCACAACACGTGCTCTACTCGCCGGAGGGCAGCAAACTCTCTCGCGCTACCGCGCTCTTTTTTTATCGCAACAATGACTTTTCCTTTTTTGTCTTCTTAAGGTCACTACTCTTCTCGAGTAGAACACGCCTTAACTCGTGAAAGCCTCGGGTGCACCTGTGACGCCAAATGCTAGCACACATACTCGTGCAAACAGCAATGCCCATAAGCGTACACGAGACACAGCTCTCACACACGCAGCGGCTACGGCTAAACGGGGACTGAGAGCCTAAAACGTAACAGGCTAACTACTCGGGAAGAGTATGACTGGAACAAGAGCATGACACACAATGTTTACATTGATCACTGAATAAATTTTAGCAGTTTCAATATTCTGCAAAAATACTACATAATGTATGCATCTTTTCTTTCAGATAAACTTTGGTGACGATGCTCCAGGATGCTAAGCGTACAGACTAGTTCCCGAACTCGGGGGCTAAGTACCAATAACTACTCGACATGGCTCCTACGGCTCACCTGGCACATAAGCTCGGGGGCTGGATGCCGCAAAAACTACTCGGATGATAACTTGAGTGAAGATTCAAGATCCTTACGTTGATTTTTCAATCAATTCAAGGCTCGGGGGCTGATAAGCTACACCCAAGACTTTTTTCAAGCTGAAAGAAAAAGATTCAAGATTTCGACCCCCAGCCTGATTCTGCGATTCAACCTAAGGCTCGGGGGCTACTCCATATGGAGTGCGACTTTCGCCGCCCTCCATACATGAAGACTACAATATTAAGATGATCAAGGCTTTGAGCACACCATAGCCTCATGGCAACTTTGAGAAGCTTTGAAGATTCCGCTAGATAAAGTACTCGAGGAACACCAAGACTACTTGGCGAATATCTTAAAAGTACTCAAAGACTGCTGCATTCGACTATGAAGCGCTCGGGGGCTTGTCGGGGATAGATCCCCAGTACCCGCAAGGAAGGAAGAAGTTGGACTCCTGCTAGGATTCCCCTGTAATCCGATTAGGGCTCATACCGTGTACTCCTATTAGGACTCCTCCTTGTAATCCGACTAGAACTCCCGCCCCCTGGAGTATATAAAGGAGGGCAAGGGTACCTAGATCAGCAGCTCACCTAAGCTCAACACCCAAGCGCAGGGCGCACTATACAACTCCCCAAAACACGACGTAGGGTATTACGCTATTCTAGCGGCCCGAACTTGTATAAATGTGTGTTTTGTGCCCTCATTTTTACCTTCGGGTTCCAGGTCCGGCGATCCCCCAACCGACTAATCGACTACCTCGGGTACCTTCTTGGTAGGCTGCCGGTATAAAAAGCCGACACCGAGAGCAACGGTGGGCAACGAGGAAGAGCCGCGGGAGTTTTTTTTTTTTTAGCTCCGCCAGCCCGAAACGGCTCTAGAGAGCGAGTTCCGGCCAAACGGTGTTTTAGCGGGACATTTTTAGCTGGATCCTACAATGACGGTGCAGTTGTCCCCTACATCCGATCAGACGCCTGCACGCTCGTGCGACGGATGTCCGGGCGCTAAAGAAGCCCTAAAGCAAACAGCCACTCACTGGTCCCACTCTCGTCTCCAGCAGAAACAAACATCTCCCTCCAACAGTGCGCTGCGTACAAGTAAAAGCACTGTGCAACGGTCACCTGGCCGTCGCGTCGCGACCCTCAGCTCCCCATAACGTACACTTTTCAGCAATTCAAATCGAACCCACCAGGCCCACAACCGAAAGCTGCTGCAATTACACTAGCTGCCCCTCCCTCTACGCCTTCCCACCCCACACGACCGAACGGAACTCGAAAAGGCGACGCCCAATCGCACCACTCCGATTCCCGATCCAAATCCGCCGCGCTCAGTGTGAGCCCCTCCAATCAAGCTCTGCTTCATTCCCCACGGGCGCGCGCGATTCCTCTCGCCCAGATCCGATCCAGTTCACAGTGTCGCCGCCGTCACCGATGGGAGCAGAACCGGACTTCTCGCCGCCGCCGCCGCTGCCGGAGCTGGAGCCAACGCACTCGCCGGAGCCGGAGATCCCCGGCCACGACAGCCGAGTAAGCAGCAGCTCGCCTTCCTGTTACCTCTGCTCCGCTTACGAGCTGGTTCAGTTTCGTGACGGCTTGTCGTGTTTGTGCTTGCCTGGGGTGGTGGGATGCAGAACTGGAAGGCAGACATGATGTCGGCTCTGGGGGAGTCGGTCTCCTTCGGCCGCTTCCTCACCGAGCCGCTCGAGTGGGGGAAGTGGTCCGCCTTCGCGCACAACCGCTACCTCGAGGAGGCCGCCGTGCAGGCGCGCCCGGGTTCCGTCGCGCAGAAGAAGGCCTTCTTCGAGGAGCACTACGCCAGGAAGAAGAAGCGCAAGAGCGAGGACCACGGCGCCGCCGCCTCCGCCGATGATGACGGCGGCCTCGAGGCGGCCGAGGAGGAGGATGGTGGTTCCGCCGCCTTGTGGCCGTCTTCTTTGTCGGCGGAGTCCTCCTGCATGACGGACCAGGCACCGGCGCCGGGGGATGAGGAGACGTGCGGCGGTGAGGAGACCGGCGTGGTGAACTGCTGTAGTCCCCGTGCCAGTGATGAGCCGGTGGGAGTGGCCGAGGAGCTCGCGGCTGTCACAGATGCGGTTAGTCCTTCTTGCAGGATGGATGCACCCGTGGATGAGTTGTGCCACGGGGAGGGCGGCAATGAGCAAGTTGCTGGAGCTGTTTTGGAATTGCTGGAGAAGAAAGATCTGTGCTCTAGTAATTTGGTGTCTGTTGATGCCGGAGACAAGCAACCGCTGAAGGTAATTGATACATTGTCTTATCAAATTCTTCTTCTGTCAATGAGCAGTAACATTAAATTACTGACCAACATGGCCTATGTGTTGTTCGCAGGAGAGCTCTATTATTAATCAGGATATCACAGATTCAGCCAAGAAAAGGAGGCTCCAGATGTCATCCCTGCTTCAGAAGCCAACCAAATTCAGATCTCCCCCTTCAGGAAAGAAAGGGCAGTCTTCATCAGTGAAAAGAAGGTCGCCTCTGCATTCTGCCAAGGAGAACACCTCCCCTCCTGGTACGGACAATAACATGCAAGTAGCCACTTCAGTCCCCAAAAAGAGGTCCACACTAGTGGCATTGCAAATGCCTAAGAGTTTCATGAGATGTGAAATGGGAAATGCTGCCTCAGGCTCAAGCAATCTTGGTATTACAATTGCTGAAAGGATTAGCCAGTTGGAGTCTGCAAGTAGGACTGTGGCAACCACTCAGCTTGAGCAATTCGGGCCACCAAGAAAAGTATATAAAGATTTCTAAGCATGGATTGAGTTCATCTTTTCATTTCTTAAGAATGATTCTCAGTCTGACATTTGTAATTGTTTGCTGTTGTGAATATTTCAGACATTTTCCCCAATTTTGCCAGAAATAGCTCTAGGGGCATCTCAAGTGGATGGACAAAGGTACCATTTGAAAGCCAAAAGCTATATGAATATCATTGACTGCTGTAGGACTTGATCAGAAGGAAATGAATTCTATAATGCCAGAAATGTAATGAGATTGTTAATTCTGTAAAAAATCTGACAGTACTACATTGATAAACTCACAAGCTTCATTCTCACGTTAACATTAGTTTAACATATACCATCAAATTTTTAAACCATCTTCTAATTGTATCCTATATTTCTCTTGCATCATTCAGGTCCTCCCATGTAATGAGAATCAAAGAAAAGCTATTTGGTTCAGCATCACCACCAGTGCATCAGAAAACTGGTATAACTAGAGAAAAAGAGGTAGGCACTCACCTAAATGTTTATTCTGTTGCAAGTAAAGGTTTGAATGATGATACATAAAGAACGTGGCTCAATTTCACCACTTGGATCTGTTACTTACATTTCCATGGTTTTGCAACTAATTCATAGGTGGAGTATGGTAGTAACAAAACTTCTTGCTAACAATGTGAGAAATCATTCAAAGTCATACTTGTCGTATTGTTTTGGTAATGGAATTTTTTAATCTGTCTGTATTGGCAATGGATAAAATTATCTGCACATAAAAAGGCAATGGAGAAAATTTACTCCAATTCTAGCTTGTAAATGAACCTTTAAGAAGGCAATTGCTTTTAAACAATTTTACAAAGCAAAAAGAGAAAACTGAAAAGAAATTGTAGTGCATCGCATCACATCTTTAGAGTTCCTGTCTTGCAGAGGAAATTCAAGAATGAAACAGAATTTAAAGAATCACGCCAGAGTTGTTGCTTCAGAGCCAGGCCACTGCCAAACTTCTATCGAAGAAATAAACAAGGGAAAGATACTAGTCAGCAGGTAATACCCTTTTCTACATTTCTGTATTAACTTTGAGAGTGTGGTTTCAAAGTTGTTCGCAAACAACTGAGGGACTCTAATCAGCAAATGCTAGTTTTGCATAAAGGCAATTTGTATTTAGATCCTATCTGGTTGTAGATACACTGGTTACTTGAAAGTTTCTTAGAAATTGAATTTGATTTTAAATTTACATTAAACTTTGTCTGTTAATAGTTGTTGTATTTGATCTGAGTGTTATCCTATGAAAAACACATCTGCATGAAGTCTATATTTATTACTTCATTGTTTTAACGTAACAACTAAAATTTACAAGAAATGGCTATTTTATATATTGGGGGCCATGATTAGCAAAATGAAGGTAGTGCTATTCCTGTACTAATGGAGTTCATGTACATCCGAATGAATGTGTATTTGTTTCTTCTTAATACTACCAAGACTATAAAGGGTGCATAAACATGTCGAAGGAACTACACAAATCTATAATAAATTTAAACATGTCTGTCTGAAATAATTCAGAATATTTCGGATTTTTTTGTTAGTATGACATTTGCACAATGATCATTCATATGAATTTAACGTAACAACTAAAACTTACAAGAAATGGCTATTTTATATATTGGGTGCAATGATTATCAAAATGAAGGTAGTGCTATTCCTGTACTAATGGAGTTCATGTACATCCGAATGAATTTGTATTTGTTTTTTCTTCTTAATACTACCAAGACTATAAAGGGTTCATAAAGATGTCGAAGGAACTACACAAATCTGTAATAAATTTAAACATGTCTGTCTGAAATAATTCAGAATATTTCGGATTTTTTTTGTTAGTATGAAATTTGCACAATGATCGTTCATATGAATTCAGTTTAGGTACTTCTGGTTCTTGTGTAGCACCTAAAATAAGTTTTGCTAGATATGATTCTCTTATGTATTGTCTGCTATTACTAGTCTTGAACTATTGAACTCCACATACGTCTGAATGGACTGTTGTTTGCTTATCTGCTTATATATCATAGAGATGGTCATGTACTTTCAGAAAGTATGTAAACTTATTTCAGGTATAACTTCAAGTTACAAACTTTTCAAATATGATACTGACATCGACTAACGGAAAACAAAGTGTCAATCTGAAAAGTTTCATGATATTTTCATTGTAAATGTTGTCTGAAATGTTATTTTCATTGGTCAATATCATTTTGGATCAATTCATTACCATAGTTTTGTGTCATATATTGATCTGTTCTGTTGGCCATCCACAGCCTTTTTTTTTCTGCTTTCTCAGAACCATAACTACATAGAAGCTGAAATCTGGAGGAAGTATATAATTGTTTAATTGTGAGGGTTCCAATCTGAAAACTTAGTAACAGTTTTTCTCATTTCATACTACTTCAATACTTTTCCAAGCAATTGTTTGTTCCAATTGAAATTTATCTTTGTATGACATCCAACTAAATAATGCGCAAAAATATTTTTGCTGTGGCATGTAAGAGCACCTTTCTAGAATCGTTAATTCAGTAGAAATCATCACCAAATATAGATTTTACGGCTCTTCCTGCTTATCTTTGGATAGCTATGCCGAGCAAATTGGCAGATAACATGTAGAACCGTTAATTCAGAAAGAAGTTTGAAATTGGCACCAAATATAGATAGCCAGCCTTCATACTGAATGTGCTGCTCTTACTGCTAATTTTGGGATAGTTATGTTGAAGAAATTGTCAAATATTAGTGTGTCAAAATCTCTGTGTCAATACATCAGATGGCATTGATGCATCCATCCAAGAAAGATAACAACTCAATGAACAAAGGGAACCACTGAGAAGAAAGCTTAGTTGCGCATATATGATTTTAGCTTTGCACTGTCGAATCTAATATCCTTTGTCATAGTCTATGATCTGTCCTGCACATAACAGATAAAAAGTGTGTCACGGTCTATATTGTAATGTGATATACCTTTCACAAATAGCATGTGGAATATTTATTGAAAGTTCTCCTTTTCTTGCAAATTATGTTATGAATATTTTTCAAACTACTTTTCAAACAAGAGGTTAGCTTTTGTGTAGTAATGTAGAGAATGGATGAAAGTATTACTCCTTTGACTGCTTGGCAGTATGCCCATCCATTTCTATCAATGCCTTAATTTATAAATTTCTAATTGTAAGGATATTTAAATGCAGACTGCCCAAGAGTTTCCAAAGTTTCGGGACAGCAACTATTCACAGACTGATGATAGTCATGCCCATCAAATGAGCAAAGGTGTACCCAAGGAGAGGCAAATATGTTGTTTCCCCATCAGAAAACTGTATTAGATCCGTACTGCTATTCTTACCTTGCCTATTAGATTTCAAGTAAATAATAACTTATTCTATTCATTCGTATTGGTTCTACTGTATTACCTATTTAGGTCAGCTAATCTGTAGTGGGTTATCTTACGTACCATCTTGGAGGATGTTATTCTCAATCCATCTAATACTCGAGCTCGAGTTTGTGATTGTAACCTGGATTGTCATTTTCTAGCTTGGAAAATAAATCAAAGCAAATTTGTTGTTGAGTAGCCCTAATTACTGTCTCGAAATGTTTGTAAATACAGTATAGGTGAATGTTAGCCTTTTTCTCATAATGTATGATGATGTGGCTGTATAGTTGAGGAGAGAGAAGTTTAACACACATTAAGCTTAGGCACTGTTGCTGCATATGGCACTGGATGCAACAGACAAGGCATAGATAATACTTGAGTAGAATACCTGAAATGATCTGCAATTTTAAACGGATGAAACGGAGGGAGTAGATAAATAAACTTGCTTTCCGCATCAACAGATAGATCCCCTAATGGTGCTCCTTGTCACCGTCCTCCACCACCACCATGCTGTAGTGCCTTTTCTGATACTGTTCTATGGTGTCCACGTCCATGTCGTTCGCCACCTTGCACGTGGCTGCAGCGGCGGTATACTCGTCTCGAAACTCCTTGAGTTCGTCAGGATCCATAATCTCATCATGGAGATCGTCGATGGTACCCCCTGGAAGGCAGGCCAAGCAGCAGCTGCTCTCAGCTTGGACCCACAGCGATTGCTCAGAGTGACCACACCGGGTCCAACGTCCGCGTCGCTTTCCATTCTTTCAAGCTAAACCTGCACGAATATTTGATCATAACCAATTAACCATCGAAATCCAAGAGCAAAGATGACATAAAAGGGATGGTGAAGATGACGACAAACAGCTAAACTGTGGCAAAGATCCAATGCAGAAACTCATGCATGCTAACCTCAAATCGGAACGAAAATTGTTGGGGCATAGTGGTAATGAAGAAACAAGATGATTTTCAGAACTTCATGGTCATAAACGTGAGGAATGGTCAGACTTACATTTTGAGGGCACACACATCGTCGGCGCAGCTACTACTGACGATGCTATCAGCGATATTCAGAAGACCTGTGACCCGATCGGCACCATGGGTTAGCGGACAGCTGGTAGCTGAGGGCTAGTGAGTAGTGTGATCTGCGACGAAGCAACTTGCATCTCAACGCTGCAAAGCGGCCATGGCCACAGACAAGTTGATATATTGCAAGGAGGAAAGAGCCACGCTGAGTAGTCAATGCCGAGATTACAGTGTGCAGTAATTGAAGGGGGGATGCATGGACCATAATGGAAGAATTATATGGACCGAGATCTTGTGGATGATCTCAAACTCAAAGGGTGTTCAGCTAATGACTGAGATCTTGTGGATGATCTTCCTGCTACCCCAAACACCCCCTTTTGCTTCTTTATTCATTTATTTGATAGATCAATACGAAGTAATTGTTAAAAATAAATTAGATCAACCTAGGAGAAGCTAGGTGATTTTTCTTTCAGAAGAAGAAATAGACACCCAAATTCGAGTTGGGTGGTTAGAGTGCATGACCACACTTTCCACTCTAACCAGTTGAGCTAGGCTCACTTTCTCATAGTTGCCGTTGTTGATGGTTCGTTCAGCACGATGATTTATGAGTACAAGTATATGTGTTAGATAGCGCAAAGATATCCTTCCACTTTTGTATTTCTTGTACGTTACAGCTTCATATGTAATAAATTGTTATTTTATTTAAAATTTGAAGTCGTACAACGGTCAAACCAGCATGCAAACAAGTACTCCATGGTAGTCTGCATACATAATGCATTATTACTATTCAACTAATGCTGGTACACAATGAAGATAATGAAACCAAAGTCCAGGATGTGTTCCTCTGATTAGTCACCCCGGGTAATATCCCCTTTTAATATTTCTATGGTGCCACCATTCTTGAATTTATGCCAGTACAGTGTGCGATCCTCATCCATGACCATCCACCGGCTTGAGAAAGTGCGGCGACACCCTACCGAGCTTCTTCGATAGCTCCTTGACAAGGTCGAGGCTGCTCACATCTAGAATCACCATCCGGGCACCCCGGTTGACCTTGACCTTCATCCATTGAGGCTCCCTGCTTGTTATTGTTCGGAGGCGGTTGGGTGACAACGACATCAATCTCCATCCTGTCAACAGGCGGGTTGTACATGGCCATCACCTTGTCATCTTCCATCTCCACCTTGTCGAAGAAGAGAGTCACTTGATTTGCCGGAAGAGCACCATCAGTGTGCTCTTGGAGGAGCTCCTTGAGATGAGCAACTGTGTTAGAGGTCTTTAGGTTGAGTTTGATGCTTCGGCCAAGGGATGTCACTGAGATGACAACATGGACATCACTAGTATGGGTTTCAATAATGGGAGGGGAGGCCTTGCAAATTACGAGTAGGATGTGAGAACCATGGAGGATGGAGTAGAACTCGGTGTCATGGTTGTCTTGCAGCTCCCTACCCATGAAAAACAGCTGTTGTGCCTCCATGGGGATGCCCTCGCGCTGCAAAATACATTCCTTAATCCTTCTCACTGTGGAGAAGTACCAAATCTGGATTATGAATCTGCGACCCTGTGGTGTCTCAAATGTCACATCCATCTCTCACTCTCTAGTCTACACACTTAGCTAGTGATGATGTTAAACTGATAACATTGTTGAGCAACATCTGCATGTATTTATACACAATCACCCTAGAAATAGAATAGGAAAACTATCAATTTACATGTTTTCATGGATTCATTCTACTTAATTGGCTAGATATCCAATAATGCAATAAATGCACATGAAGTAATATATGGAATCCAATAATGCAATAAATGCACATACTATGGGAAAGTGTCATTCACTTTTAGATGGGTATTAGCATGGATACTACTAGGAATCCATGCGTTGGACTAGGCACATGCAAAGTATCCTGTATCCATCTAGATTGTGGCATTATGATACTGGTAACAAAAAAAACTTCTTCAATAATTGGACGTGTTCCTTTGTGGATATTAAGATTGAAGTTGAAGATTTGGTATCGATAGTCCAAAAATATGTTTCACTGTTCCAAAGGAGTATTGATTTTTGCTGCAACAATTTTTTTAGAAAATGAAAATGTTCCTGCCTCTGCAAAAGAGGACACATCATTCTGGTTTTGCTGCAACAAATGAATGCAAAATATTTATTTCATCCTTTAGGTCCTAGAAGAAAGATCGGGGACGGTATACATTTTTGATAAAAAGATACTTTGGGATGATTTTGTGAAGCAAATCATATTAGGTCGGTGCAGTCACGATTATTTATGAAGCAAGCTTATGTAAACAAGAAAATAAATTATCTAGTGATAATTAGGTGACCACATGAGAAAGCATCATCCGTACCGATTCGTTTTATTAAATCGATAGTGATAGCCCCATTTAACAAACTGACACTACTAGAAAAATAACTTTCTATCCAACACATTAGTACCAGCGAGTATTGGGTGGTAACACCATTACCGACCCTTGGCTGGCCCATCTCAGCACCGCGTTTGGCTGGTGGGCTGCCTAGTTGGCCTTGGCCGTGACCCTTAGGGTTGTGCTTCGGTTTGGCCTATTTTATCCTATCGTGTGGGCTCTTCCTCTTTCGTGCTTTCTCAGAATAGGCCAAAGCTACGGTTCTTCATGTGTTTGAGCATATTTTCCCCTTGTATGCAGGTGCGATCTCCTGAAAATAGTGATTCACCAAAACTCATGGAAATGATTAGAGATAAACTCCTATTTCTAAGATGGTGCTTGTTTTGTCATTGTTCTGTATTAGAGTTGACAGTCAGATTTTGCTATAAGGACTGTCAACATCCCACAAGTTAGTCTGTGATAAAAAGGGAGGAAAATAAAAGGTAAGAGTGTTCAGAGCAGGGGTAGAACCTGTGACCTCTTGATTCAGACGAGTCAACACTACCACTGAGACATGATGCAGTTTATGGTTTTTGAGAAAGGCAGCTTCTTTATATTACAGCTCTAATAAGTGTGGTCCACTTTTCATCATCTTCTTCTGTTGGTAGCTACTGCTCGGAGACATCTTCCCGCAACACTACCCATTTGGCATCCTAAAAGCAAGTGCGATCATGAGTTGAGAGTAGTGGTGAAGTATTCTTGGACCTTTCTCAACACTGGTCGTCGGTTTGCTTGTTGCCTAAAGGTTGGCTACCTGCTTCACAGAGATTTTGGTTATGTGGTTTCATGTTACTGTTGTCAACGACAATTTGTAAAGGGGCATTTAATTTGCAGGATGAAAAGAAGCAATGCGGTTACATGACCTGGGTTGACCCAGAATGGTATGATAGGGCCTTTGTTGTTTTGGTGAAGCTCATGAAGAAGAAGGTGCAAGCTAAGGAGGATGCAAAGAACTGGGAGAAAGAATTGGCAAAAGCTCACAGTGAGCTTAGAGAAATTAGGAATGGACTCAAGACGGTGCGGCAACAACTTCAGAATGCGACTGCCGAGCTGAAGTTGATTGGGAATTATAGGCACAATGTCAAACTCATGCACGTGTTACTTGCTTTATTTGTTCTTGTCACAGGATTGATGCTTGGTGGCAAGGCTAATTAAGTAGATGGTAAAGTTCGTAGCTATGGTGAACAATCTTAACATAGTTTCCTTTGTCTTAATTTGTGATGTTCCTATCTATGGTCAACCATCTGGATTTTTTCTGAATTTGTCAATGCCATGAAGCAATCAGTCTTCCGCTCGACCCCTACCTCCTCCAGCTCCCCATCGCGCCACCTCTCCCTTATTGGCTCCCCCTCACACATCGAGTGATCCTCCGGTACCTCATCATCATCATCGCGCTCCCGCCACGCTGCCAACTGCAACCACTTCTCGGCAGCGCTCCAACGCTACGTCGATGCGGCCTCAAGATCCCACTCTGATGCCGGCGACGTCGGGTGGCCCTCACACTCCGATGCCGCCGACCTCAATCCACCGTCACTCACGGATGGTCGCCACAGAGCTGCTGGGGGTTCCCTGGCATGTTCCCAGCTTCCTCCAGTGGTGGGGGAAGCTTCCTCCACCCCCACGCCCTTGTCACCACCTCGAAAGTTGATCTTGATAGTGACTCTTCCAGTTGATGCGTTCGACTCCGACTCTGAGTCCCAGACTGAGACAGACTTATTTGACGACCATCATCGTGGCTACCACATACCCTTCCCCTGGGGTGATTCTCTATGCATCTTCTGCCACGCTGACAACACCTTCGCATGCCCCATCTGCCCCAACAGGAGGCAGCGATGGAGGATCCTAAATGCGGTCAAGGATCACATCCTAGGGATGGCAACGTCTGTGCCCCTGAAGGGTGAAAACAAGAAGAAGTTGAGTCGCCATTGCGTCATGGCCTGGAACGAGGGTGGAAGATCAGTGCTGTTATATTTGCTATGCTATTGATTAGTAACTTTAGATTTTGTTGGAACCCTAGCCATCTTTGCAGTGTTGTTATCTTTTGTTTGTAAGATCGATGAACTGTTTCCTTTGGATGGAAGATCAATCTCCTATTTTCATGCTTTGTTTGCTTTGTTTCCTGTCCCTTACCCTTTCTCTTTTCATTAGTTCCCATGTAGACATGGTACTCGTACTTGAAACCAATTTCTGGTCTTCCCTTATTTATTTCCCAAGGGGTGGTTCTCCTACTCACATACCTCAAGAGGCCAAGATGGATTGAATTTTATGTTTCATTTAATGTGATTGTAGTTGGAATAGTGCATTGGTTTTCTAATGTTGAAAATCAATATGGGATGAATATGAACAAATAATGTAATCCTATTTGCTCTCTCTCAACACCAAGGAAATCCTTCCTCACCTTGCCAAAATCCAAACCATTTTTCTCACATAGGATTGAATATTTTGGTCTGTCCTATTCACTTTTCCTATAATGAATCATACATCCTATTTGGGTCTCTCTCAAAAGCAAGGAAATCCTTACTTACTTGCCCAAATTCAGACCAAGCATCTTTTTTCCAATAAAGTATTGCAATTGTTAGTCCGGCCTATTCAATTTTCCGACAACGGATCATACGTCTCTACATCGCCAAGAATCAAATTCTCTCTTTTACCGGATTATTAACATGGCAACTGTCCATGTTCTAGCAATGTGTAATGTCACATCGTCCACCTTCCACGTCCACGCAGCCAGTTATTTTGGGAGGCTTGCTAGTGAAGGAGTGGTGGTTTTGTTATAAATGCGACCCGCTCCACTTCTTCTTCTTTAGCCAGCCTCAAGCTCAAGAAAACCCTTCGGCATCTCCTCTCGACGCAAGAAAAACCTGCCACATCTCATCTCGGCTCAATTACAATACTCTCTCCCTAGTCTCTATATCGATTTGTATGTGCATTCGACCTTGCCCCCTCTTTGATCAAACTAATTTATATGTGCATTTCAGGATCATCGACATGGCTGCTGCACCTCCGCCACTGGTCACCACCGTCTCCCTACCCGTACTGCAACATCTTGGTCTCCAGGAGGGTGAGGTCAACTAGGTAGTGGTGGCTTGTGTCAGAGAGCAGCACCAGTACGATCCTTGGTATAGCACGTTAGTCTGTATCGGTGCTTCTCTTGGCATCTACAACTTCTTGATGGCGAATGACGACACCTCCCTCCTTGTCTTTGCCGTGTTTCCATCCTCCCAGGATGTTGACCGCCTTCACAGTTACACCTAGCAGTGGTGGAACGAGGTTGTCATCTTCCGCCGCATGGGCCGCTTCTACCTCTTCAGGACCCACTTTTTGGAGGGCCTAGGCGACCCTAGGGAGATTAATTAGATCATTTATCTTTGCGATGCTATTAATTAGTAACATTAGATTTTGTTGGAACCCTAGCCATCTTTGCTATGCTGTTATCTTTTGTTTGTTAGATTAATTGACTATTTTGTTTGGATGGAAGATCAATCCCCTGTTTTCGTCATCTGTTTTATGTTTCATTTAATGTGATTGTAGTTGGAATAGTGCATCGGTTCTTTTAGAGGTTGAAATTGAATATGTGGCACAACCACCCAATGTAATCTGGCTAAAGTGTACTCAACCTTGCCTCAAATATGAATGGTCACTTTAATCGAATTAAAATGGTAGTCTATCGGGTTCCACCTGATAAACCACTTGTCTCGGATCAAAACAAAGCATACTCACACAAAGGTGGGTCCAGAGATTATAACAATCCAGATAATTATTACAGGTCCCAAATTTAGTTATTACAACTCAGAAGTTCAAATGCATAAAAGTAAAGTTTTCAGAGTTCAAGTTGCGGAAAATAACAAGAGGTCTAACGTTGATACAAAATACTATGGTGAAGCCTGCCATGATATCAAACACCGCGTTCCTCGTCGTCCGGGGATGGGTTCAACTTGACCATCCAATCCGGAGGGAGTTGGGTCGACCCAATCAAACCGGCTACTGTTTCCTTAAAATCAACATTACCTAAAAACATAGCCACATGCAAGGCTGAGTATACTAATACTCAGCAAGACTTACCCGTTAGGTGGTATTTACTCCACCGACTTCTAGACATGCAAGGCTGTTTAGCTGAGGGGGTTTGTTTTGCCAAAAGCATCTAAAGTAGATCCTTACCTTCAAGTTTTAGCAGCAAATTCTAGTTGATTATCCATTCTAAGTAAGCACTTATTCCAAGCAAGCATGGCCAACAAGTAAAATTAATTAAGCATCAGTATGAATCATGATCCTTTGTTCCACTTCTTACTCAGTGCAACATAGTGATCAAGCAGTCTCAAAGTGTGAGAGGCAGATGATTCGAATCAGGTTTCTTAACCTTGCAAGGTGAACCTAAACCCATGACATATGCGTACCACACTGGGTCCACACATATGAGCCGTCCCCATCAATCCCCAGGCACGTGGATAGGGCCCACTTCCCTTGGATACAAGGCCCCATGGTCCCAAAACGTCGCCATACCGTGATTGCATTGTACCCACATGATGCATAAGGGGAACTCCGTTCCAGAGAGAGTGGGGATACAACCAAGCCCTGATTCAATCAGGTACTAGGCTTGTCCATCCCATACTAGGTATGATTTTAGTACTTTCAAACACTTGACCACAATCACTAACACGGTTCGACCTTAGCACATTCATCTTCTATACAGGCATCCACCAATTCGAAACCAATTGCCCAGCCCCTCCTGTCAACCTTATGATTTCAGCATAAGTAAATAGGCAACTCCTATAACTCGCGAATGACAGGAAATCACTCGACTTCTACCATGTGCCTATTTAGCATTGCAACTACTCAACCTATCATGCTAGTATTCAAGCATATGTACTTAGATTCATGCAACTAAGGTTTGAAGCAACGCCTAGCAACTTAATGCAGAAACATGAGCATCATAGGTATTGCATAACTTTAAAATTAGGATTATGCTCCGGGGCTTGCCTTTCTATACTAGGTTAGTCTGAAGGTCATTTGAAGCTTGACTAGGGTCCTGCTCAACCTTGATCTGGTGCACCTCCGCAGATGGCTCCTCCTTAGCTGTCGGGAGTAGTTCGTAGGTTCCATCAGCGAGATTCGCTTCTACACGAGATGCATATGCAATAGTTCAAGTTTCCATGCTTTCAAATACAAGATGCGTTCCATGAATTATTGCAGAAGTGTAAGTTGGATTTTGACCACATTCACCTATACAAGAATTAAACCTTGATTTCTCGTAAAGTAAGGTGTGCTGCGATTTAAAACCTGGGCTTGATTTGATGGTGATATAAAGTTCTAACTGCTTAAACTTCACAAAAGAAAGGTGGGGTCATTTTAGAGTTGCTCAACATACATTTCGAAAGTTATCCGTTTCTGAATTTTAAACTAACTCAAATGAGGTTTTACCATTTTACCCTTCCGAATTAACATTTGTTATTAATCATTTATCTAGCTATTAAACTTCAATAACTCTTTCTGGAAGGATTTGGTAAGATATGGTTTTGAAATTTTTATAGAGGCTTCAACATCACACCAGTGATCTAATGTAAACAGTTGGCATGCATTTGACCATTACAAAATTTATTAAAAATAAAATAGTACCCCATGGCAGAATATAAAGATGTATTTGTAACTCATGTTACAGGGACAATCTGACTCTAAAATATTTAGAAAAGGTTCACAAGTCCAAAAATAGGCTAATGTAAATTTTCCAGGATTTATTGGGCATGAAAATTATTTATCAAATTTTAAGTATATTTAACCACATGCGATTATTTGAGCAAGGTAAAACATGTATATTATAGAAGCAAGTATTTTTTATAGTTAGTAATGTGCATCAGGAGTATAATAAAATTGATTCCATGTTTTTACCATTTCTCTACAAATTCCTACACATTTTCGAAGTTTCAGCCTTTTTAATCTATATTAAATCAGAAAAGGAAAAAGTGTTTCGCGAAAGGGGTCCTGGATCTTTTGAAATCTCACAACTAGGTCCCTACCATTTACACTACAGACCCTGGAAAGATTTGGGGCTATGCAATTTGGTCATCGGCTTGGCTGGCGGCGCTCAGGCGCAATTCCGGCAAGCGGCGGCGGTTAGGGGGTGAGGAGAGGCTACGAGCGCGATGAGAAGCTCACTGAGGGTCGGCGGGCTGAGGAAGTTGTGGGCTGGGGGTGGCCGGTGGTAGCCATTCGCGGTGGAGCTTCGGGCGTGGCGGAGCTGCTCCTTCTCCGATGACGACGGCGGCGGAGAAGATTGGCTACGGGGTTAGGAAGGTGAAGTGGCGATCGGGGTTGGCTCTGGTGGTTAGGTCGCTGCGGGAGTGCTTGGAGGGTAGGGCTCCATGGGCGGTGCTACGGGCGGAGATAGAGCTTCGTTGCGGGGAAAGGATGGCGTGCGTTGGCGAGCTCAGGGAGGGACGGCTTTTATAGCTAACAAAGGGGCGTGTGCGAGCGCTGCTAGGATAAGGCTGGCGTGCTATTGGCGAGCATGGAGCTAGCCAGGGAGAGGCGCAGGCACGGCAGGCTCGGGGGTTGGCTAGCGATGGCGTGTGGTGCCGGGCGTGCTCGGCCGCAGGTTGGCCGGCCATGATTTTGCCGTGCGGAGGAAGGGATTGTTCGCGTGAGGAGTGGTCAATGGCCTAGCATGTGTGGTCTTGTCGCCGGTGGCGCTGGCCAGTCCGGCGGCCTGACGTGGCGCGTTGATGGCGTGCGTGCGCTAGTGTGCAGGAGGGGGCAGTGCTGGGTTGAGTAGCCTGGATATAGCGTGCAAATAGGGAGATAGCGCGTGTCCGTGGTTGGGCAAGGCGGCGCTCGAGCTGTCACGGTGTGGCCGGCGGTTGGGTGGCGCACGGGGGTGTAGAGCAGCGACGACACATGGCGCCGGCGAGGATGCCGCGACGTGGTGATCGCGCACCGGGTGCACGTGGGGGTTTGCGTGGCGCGCGAGGGTAGGGACTTTGGGGCAAAATTTCTCCCATTTT